>NW_026692549.1:2992500-3307409 GCF_021218885.2 Marmota monax | reverse complement strand
AATTCTACTTCTAGAAATTATCCCAGGAAATAACCAACTAGGGTTTCCTCTGCGTTCAGTGTGTTCCTACTTTATTGATGCTTGTGATTAACACATTTTTAACTCAACTAACACTCAGCCAAGGAAAACACAAACTTAAGTCCCTCATGGTGGTTGTAAATCATTGCAAAAAGAAGAGATATTTTGAAACCTATAATTTTCTGGCTGTCAGGTGAAGCAAGAGTCATTTGCTGATGGAATTAGGAAGATGAGATTTCTAAAGAAATGTGTTCATGTTCATCCTGGAATTCAGAGACTGGTGTGGATTTATTCTATCTTCTAGGAACCAATTTATCTCCCATGGATCACATGGGGAGATGTATCTTAATTCTGTTCTTGTGACTGACAATATATTAATTTATTTTCTCCATGAATGAAACATAAATTTGCCCCAGTTTGTTATGCTTCATGCTCCCCAGTGAAAGATCTTTGAGACAAATATATATTTTTTTCTTTTTGGTAGAATAAGCATTATTAGGTCAGTGGATGGATCATATTTGTGAATAATTCTTTCTGGAAATCCAGAGACATCTGCAATAGCTGCTTGAGGCTGTATCACATGAACATGGGCGCTGTTAAATAGAAGCTTTAGGCCCCCCTCTCTGGCCAGTGGAGAAATGGAGGGTCATTTCTGCCTTTGGGATTTCTTCCTTCTATCCTGGTCTCCAAGGTCATTTCTTAAAGTTAGAACCTGATCAAAAGGTGTCTAACTGGCGCCCTTTTGGCTGATGGCTCACTGGTCAGCAACTTTGGCAGCAGAGCAATTGAAAATAAATTAATACGTTCCACCTGAAATTTTGACCCACAGGGTCAAAGACAAAGGAACAACCCTGAGTCTCCTGACTACTATTCCGAGTTATACGCCCAGACCTCACTAACTCTTTTCTTTTCTTATTATAGTGAGTTAAGAGACAATCGCTTGACCATTTCTGCTGATTTGAGGTTTTTATTTAAAGAGTGATTTAGAATATAGTTTTGTTTTTGTTTTTGTTTTTGTTTTTTTTAGCATTATTCAGGTACCATGAGAGCAGCAGTCCCACCACCACAGAACAGAGACTTTGTGATGCTCATTTCTCGAGGGGAAGGACATGCAACCTCAGGGGCCACACAGATCCCGTCCTTGGATGCACAGCCAGTGAGGGGCCAAGCTGGCTCAGAGGCTTCATGGTAGCTCTAGGGGAAGCAAGAGGGCAGGTGGGGGGGCAGGTTGGCCAACTGGTTTGATGACTTCAGTGGGCTCTTTGGTTAGGACTGGCAAAATGGCCCAGGGTAAGGGACCCCCCCAGAGAGCAGATGGTGGAGGCCTGGAGCTGGTTAGCCAGCTCAGATGTAAACAAAGCTCCATTCTCCGCTTGCTCTAAGAATTATCTAGACCTGGGAAGGGCAGTCCCTTTCTGCCCAGCAAGGCCCAGATGTCCAAGCTTTAGAAAACAGAAAGCTAAACCATACATGATGAATATGAAGGGTCATGCCCCCTGTGACCTGGGAGCCAGAGGGGAGACTCCCTTCTATCCTGCAGCCCTGCCTCCCTGGAAGGTGAGGTACATGTTCACATCCTTGGAATTCAGGGCACAGAGGTGCATGGGATAGAGAAATGAGACCTCATCCCAGGCTTCTGAACCTCTGCCCCTACTGACCCGGCCTCTTCCATTTCCCAGAGCTGGGAAAGTGAGTTCTGTGCTTTTTAAATGTTCATTTCTTGTCAGGTCACCAACAACAAAAGTGCTGCTTTCCTCAGTTCAGGAGGTTTATTATTAGTTAAGTCAGCAAAAAAAAGTCCTTGAGGGAATGAGGGGCACAACTTCTGGGCTGTCAGAGCAGTGGCCTCCCCAATCAGAACATGGGTCCAGGTTGCAGTGAAGACCATAGCTCTTCCTCGGCACGCCTTAGCTGAATAACGTAATGTCTTCTGCCCACTTCTGGAATCAGTGTCAACTCTGCTGCTTTCATGATTTATGTGATGAAAATTAACTCTAAAAATAACAGCTATACTCAATATGGAAGACTGTGTTTTCCAAAAACGGTCACAATGTTCTCTTCCCCAAATTTGGAGTGTTTTTGTTTATTTGTTTTGTTTTTTCTGGAGCCAAGTAAGCTTTCGTGACTGTCCTGAGGATGGGATGCATCAGAAGTGAGGCTGTGGGGTCAACAGATTCAGCATAGAAAAGGCAATTCAGCTGCTGCTTGGTTATCTGGGTCCCTCATGCTTGGAATCCAACCACCACTCTCTCTAGGAGCCCAGGGGCCACTTGGAAAGACCCAGCTGAGGTGAGGGTGACATTAGCATCTCCCTGGCATGCACATAAGAGAGCCCATGGGCCACTCCTTAGCCTCCCACCACCTGGCCGAGGCCCAGAGGAGCAGAGATGACCAAGCCCCTTCCAGCCCCTCTCAAGTGGAATGAAATGGGGAAAATGGACATTGTTCTTTTGAGCCACTCGGTTAAGGATTTTTTCAAATATAGCAATACACAATTCTAAAATAAAGACCGTAGTATGTAAGAATCCTGTTAATATTTATACAATTATTTTTTTCTAATTAACCTCAAATATACCCTATCCCAAATTTAAGACAAAAATTCAAAAGTGAAAAGCAATCTTGACAGTTTGAACTATGAGAAATTAGGCATAAAATATATTCTTAGTGAATCAATGTTTCTTTAACAAGTAATATATAGAAAGATAGAATTTTCTACTTATGCTAATTTCAATTTATGTGGACACATTAGTTATTTAAGTATATCTATCTGTAGATTAAAAACAAAGTATCTTAGAAGGATTAACAGATATGTATCTATCACCTATAGATTAGATATAATAGATTAGTTGCAGACTAACAGATTAGTACAGATTTGTCTGTAATCCTTAGATTACCCAGAGATTAGATACAAATAAAGTACCTTATATGTAGGTTAATATAAACTAGATGTACATAGAATTTAAAGATAGATATCAATATAATTAGGTCATTACCTCAGATTGCTCTATAATCAGGACAAAATAATAAAAGCTTTTATGCTAAATGGTATTAAAATTTCATTCCTTATTTGATAGTAGTTGAGCTGCTTAAATATTATAATTTTTTCTCTTTTATAACAAATAAAAAGATAAATAATTCTCAATCAGTGAACTTGTTGCTTTTTCTACTTGAAAGTTGGCAAAAAAAACATGAAGATGCTCAAGAGCAGATGAAGAAAATATAATTGCAATTACAATATCCTTGTTACCAGTACCTTGAAATAACTCTTTTAAAGGTGCAAAGGCTTTTGTAAGCAAGAGGGATTCTCGATTGACTCTGAAATGATGTGCTTAGCTGGCTTTGTACTACCTCTCATCTTTGTCAGTTAAATGACCAAGAAAAATGAAAATGAAAAAATCCTTAAGAAAAAAAAGCTCATCTTCATTCTTCACTTTGAATCAACCAATTTACTTTCTTTCTGTTCAGTTTAACCCACTTAATACGTCTCTTCTCATGCCTCCCTTCTCAAAAAAGCAGCATTGTTCCCTCCTTTCTGAAATAATCTTGTGTTTAATCAAGTTAGGGACACTTGGTAGCCAATACTACTCACGACATTCGAAGGTTAAAATAAATTCACTACTTTTCATGGAGATGTCCGTAAAGCATGAATACCTTCTTTTAATCTGACTTCTCAGTCAAAACGTGTCTGCAGAAACTGGAAGACGGCACTTTTCTAAAGCTGAGATTTGGTGGTAACTAAGTGCATGCGCCTTCATCCACACAGAAAGGATGAACTGTCCCATGGAGAAGTGTTGTTCACCAAACCGTGGAGCAATCTGCATATTTTAAAACAGATCCCTCTTCCAATTTCCTCATATCATCCAAGCATCTGCCTGAGAACCAGCAGCATGGCTGTCAACACCCTGTGTGTCTGGAAGTCCTTCTAGAACTTTCCATTCGTGCACCTATTAAACAATGACCTGATATTTTCACTATTTCACTACTTTATGTAGGAAAAATGTCTGTGACCAGTGTTGATTCTCTCCATTCAAAATGGTACCACCAATTCTCTTTATTTAAGGAAAGAATCTCAAAGAGAATTCAAAAGGATAGAGTTTGTGTTTTGGGTTATTCAAGTCAAGATTCCCTAGTAGAAAAGAGGTTCAACAGCTCTTTGGCTTTTCCTTAGGCCCAGGTCACTTGCAATCACTGATGTTCAGCAAGACGTTCATTCTGATGTATCTTTTTCCCTAAGTTCCACAAAGGATTCTGTTTTTATTTGCAGCATCTCTCTCAACTATTTGTTTTCTTGTTTAAGTAAAAAAAAAATGCATTTATATTTCCTGTGACCTTGTTGCTTTCCTAATTCAAAGGCTGTCATGCCATCATTTAAGTGGTCTGAATTGGTTACTGAACTCATTTTCCAATCAGCTATAGCTCTCAGGTCTCAAAGTCTCTGCTAGCAGAGGCCTTTAACCCTGGGTAAATATTTTTATGTGAGCGGACATTTTTGCAGTAAAAATAGGAGAAGCAACTTGAATGTGTAAAGTTTCAGATAACGCATGCATATGCCTAATCTTCTTCTAATATTGCAACCACCTGAAATGGAATGGCATAAGGAAGCATTTTCTTGTAACATTCTTTCTTACTTTTTTACTGCAACTGATTTACATATTTTGTTGTTGTTTGGAATCAGTAGTGACCTAAATATTTGTTCTTGGTACTTGTTTCTTCTAAATTCCAAGGCACATTGATGTTCTTCTGGGGAATATATGATATTTTGTTTCTTATTGCAATTCCTTAATTAATAGATTTTCTTTCTGGATGGCCATATTAGTATGGACCATGGTTGATAGGCAAAGTTATTATTATTATTTTCCTGATATGCTTTGTGATGTCTAAATTGCTGATTGAAGTTACAGGTTGCTCAACTCAAAATCCTGTTGGTTGCCAGAATATCTTAAACATTCAATGACATTTATTATCAGTGAATGTGCCTCAGTGTGCAACCCATTTTCCAATCAGCTATAACAACTGAGGGGCCTCTGTGAGCAGAGATCTGTATCCCCATGGGAGATAGTTTTACATGAATAGACATTTTCTCAGTGAGAAGAAGAGAGAAAAAAGAACTTGAATATATAAACTGTTAAACAAGTAAATTAAAAAGCCCAAATATACTCATAGTATCAGTGAATTTAGTTAAACCCAGGTGCTCTCCAGTGGATAAAGAAAACATGGAGTATTTACACAATGGAATGTGACTCAGCCATGAAAAGAGCAAAATCCTGCATTTTCAGCAACATGGATGTGTTAGGTACAGGACAGGCTGAGTAAGCTGTCTGCAGGGCATGCCAAACAAAGTTAGCTGCAGGATGACCTGGCTTCTCTAACCCTCCATCTGATTCTTTATCACCTGTTTGCTTCAAGCCCAAACACCCAAGCCCCCGCTCAAGGCTGAACCCTTAACCCCCTTGTGTGCCAACAAGGCAGCTTGCAAACCCAGAGACCCTATTAGATTTGGGCTATAAAAACTTCCTCCTGCTGGGCCTCTCTCTCTTGCTCTCTCTGTCTCTCTCTCTTCTCTCTTGCTCTGTCTCCTTTGTGCATGTGCTCTCTCCTCTCCTTTCTCCCTCCCTCCCACCCCCCTCTCTCCCATTCTCTTTCTCTCTCTTCTCCTCTGTTGCACTGCTGCAATAAAGATCTCTTGGTTGCTCCAAGTATTGTGGTCACTTTTCTTTCAGGATGGAACTGGAGAACATTATGTTGAGGGAAATGAGCAAGACACAAAAGACAAATGCCAATGTCCTCAGTCATTTATGCAAACCAGCAAGTCAACCCATTCTATAGAAGTACAGAATGGAACAGGTGCTAGAGATGGCAGAGGATAGCAGATAGTAAAACAGACACAATTGAACAGGGTTTTCCAGGGCCTGGCAGCTGGAGAAGTCCAGGATGCACCATGTGGAGTGCACAGGGAGTCTCTTTGATGAATATGATTAATATGCACCAATAATAATTTTAAAAGCATACATTCTACACAATGCTAGAGATGATGCATTGTTTCCATTCTAATAGTTCCAAAATCAATTTATTTAAACATATTTTATCTGTATATCTATATCTCTATCTATCTATCTATCTATCATCTATACACATATATTTGACATTGGCATGTTTTATTGTCTAGAAACACCTATCTAATGCCGTGTTCTGGAGCACACCTGTTAGGTTGCTTGAGAAGAACACATTTTTAAGTGTGTTTGATGTTTGACTGGGGGTCTCACCTCAGGCCACCTTTGTTAAGCTCAGGACATGATGATGCAGTGTGGACCCTTGTGCAGTGGATTCCCATGATCACAATAAAATCACCTCAATGCTGCTTTCTCAGAGTTTTCCAGATGGCTTGTGATGTTGAATGCTCACATTTTAAAGTCATATCCATAGAAATAGCTGCTAAATCTTCACTTGATACAAGGGTGTCCACTTTTTCCCTTCTCTCCCTTCTCCTCCCATCTTAGCTTTTTTTCCCATTTTTTTCTCAAGAATCTTTTTTTCCCCTTTATTTTTCCCTCCTATTCATTCTTTAATCATTTATGTCAGGTAACGTCTCAATATCTAAAATTACCATTGATTGAGGGCAAATGGCATTTATATGTTTTCTTTGACTTAGAAATACACACACATATGATATATATATATATATATATATTTCTGATATATGCATATGTGTATGTATATTAGAGAGATAGATATAGATAGAGAGAGGAGAGAGATTCTTATATTTTTTTCTGGGTATCCTGGTATTTGTGAACTTGCTTCTTTGCAAAAACCTTTCCTACTGATATTACAGTCAGCGCCCTACTCCTTGTAAATCTCATGTCACTGGAAGCAAAGTGTAGACTGTGCTCCAAGCAGGCATTGTGCTTTATTATTTATCATTTACACAGGTGTCACAGAATACTCCAAAACTCAGAGGCTGGAAGCAACAGGCATTTATTGGCTCATAGTTTATTTGAATCAAGGACCCAGGGTCGACTTAGCCGGTAGTTCTGGCTCAAGGATCTTAGGAGGCAGTAACAGAGAAGTCACCCTTGCTACCAGGATCTCAGACTTGCTGTCACACACGTGACTAACTCTCCTGGCAGTTGCAGTCCCAGTTCTGTCACTCAAACCCTCCGCCCCCAACCCCCCCCCCCTGCCAGGGAGGGCAGAGGCTCCTCCCAGCAGTCTTCTGCAGCCTGATCTAGGAGCAGAGGTCTCATCAGGTTGGCTGTGTTCTGTTCCTGGGAGGAGAAACACTGATTCAAACCCTGAGGTGGGGACCGCTGAGGGCCATGTTAGAGACATCTAGATTTACCATGTGGAAACTTCTGGAAATTCAGGATGGGGGCAAACCAAAGCAGTTATGGCATTTCCATCAAAAACAGAAAATTAATTCCTGAAATAATTCCTGGAGTTGAAGCTAGAAACAGAGAATGGTGCATGCATCTGATAGCCTGCTATTTATTCAATTAGCCTGCTATTTCCACCAAAATGGTCAGAGTCCAGTGCCTATGGAGCATGTCTCTAGGATCACCACAAGGGTGTTGAAAATATCCAAATATTCTCTATTACCAATGTTATGCAATGAAATTAAGTTGCCTAAAGTTGTATTTTGATTTCAGTTTTCCTAGTAAATCTTCCTTGTGGTTGTTAACGTCAGTGTCAGCTGTCCTGTGGCTAATGTGTGTGTCATGGTAGGTGTGGCACTCATTTGTTTGGGGATACGTTTCTGCCCTTAGTACCTCAGTATAATAATGAACTAATTTGCTTCAGGTTGGTCTCTTCTCATCGGTCCCCCCAGCTAAAATGAAAACACTGTGGGAATAAAACACAGGTCAGACTCATTTTGCTGTTAACTTTACTTTTTCAGCTCACACATGTGGCCCAGACCAAAAATTTTAAAATTATTCTTAAATGAAATTACTTTGACATATGTTGCTAAAAACTGGACACAAGAAACATTGCCAGTAAGACAATTTATCTTTAAAAATACTCTTATTACTAAAGTGGGAATTTGGGAAATATTTTTAAAAATACCAAAGCCCAGTATTTTTCACTTATGAGGGAGGGATGCTAGACCACTTCTCCCACTGAGTGCGGCTGAGTAACTTACAGGAAGAAGCAGTGTCAGTTTCACTGTACCAAAGAGCAGCCCCAAAGCTAGAGTTTGTGAACAACACCCCAAGACAGACCGATTCCAGCTGCTTAGCACTCCCTGTCATGGGCCCTCCAATGGCACTTGCTGGGTGGTCAGTTATCCATTGCCAGATAGCCACACTCCTCCCCATACAGTTGCTGAGAAAAATGTGACCACCTATCTTACCCCAGCACCTTCACCTGGGCCAGAGTCACCTGAGCTCTGCTGCTGTGAGCTCTGACGTGTGACTGGGGACAGGGCATCCCTGAACATCCACGCAGTCCCATGGGTGCAAGTCCTATGGCCCATTTCTGCTGTACCTGGGCTCTCCACAGGCTGCTTGTGCTTCCTCATAGCATGGTGCACCAACATCCAAAAATACCAAAGAATATAAAGAAGCTTTGCCCCATTTCACATCACAGAAACCATTGACATGTCCCTGTGCCTGTTATTCTGCCAGGTATTTCCCAAATAGAGCTTTTTGATATTCTTTTCTACATATAATTGAAATCATCCTAAGTTGGTATTAGTTGGCTTGGCCTAATGGCCAGTGGGTAGTAGATATCCAGAGCAGAAGGCCCACCCTGCCTTGGACACGCTGTGGGACATGCTGTGGGGAAGATGCCAGTGTCCGTTTTCTGGCCCCAGTACTTGTGGTTCTCATCTTGGCCCTTGAAGCCAAAAGCTTAATGATCACTTTCATTCTTTTAAAAGTGAAATTCATCTCTCCCAGTCCAATGATGCAACTTTCCACTGGGCTGGTAACACAATTCGATTTTTAAACCAAGCTAAGCCTGATTTTGTCTCTGTAATTGGGTTATTTAGCTTGATGCCTACCAAAAGCCAAGCTTGGTCATGATGGAATGAGCAGCTACAGAGACTCTAGTGAAGATGAATGTAATCACAGGATTTGCTAAGTTTGGTGGAAAGAAAGTGGATTGGAAGGCAGCCCTGCTTATCCACAGAAGAAAAAGACACAACATCTATAAATGACTGATTAGAGATTAGAAAAGTAGGCTCCAATGGACAAGGGAATTTGAACACTGTCTGGACATTTGATGATCTTAAGAACACATTTTCAATTATATTTAAGAATAATATAAACCGGGAGCTGTGGTGCACACCTGAAATCCCAGCGGCTCAGGAGGCTGAAGCAGGAGGATTGTGAGTTCAAAGCCAGTCTCAGCAAAAGTGAGGCCCTAAGCAACTCAGTGAGACCTTGTCTCTAAATAAAATACATGCTAGGGCTGGGGATGTGGCTCAGTGGCCAAGAGGCCCTGGGTTCAATCCCTAGTACCTCCCCTAAAAAAAAGAATAATATATATTATGCCATGTTTTAAATAGCCCTTTTATCTTGAATATGAATCAGGAAATATTTATGGATTGTGTGCTTTTAAAGCTCAGTAGGGATTTTCAACACTTGCAAAGTTTTTGTATCACACTTTGTTTCCAAATTTTGGTATACATTTTTTTTACCTTTTCTTATTAGAACTAAGTTGATCAAGGCTGGGCATGTGGCTTAATGGTAAAGTGCTCGCCTGGCATGTGTGAAGTCCAGGCTTCCATCCCCAGCACCATTAAAAAAAAAAAAAAAAAAAAACAAGTTGACTAAACTCCAATGATATTTGCAAACCAGATCAACATTTCTACAATCATAGAGAGAGGTCGTAGTCATTGTGATTTATTCCTAAGTCCTTAAATATTTCTTTTTCAAAAAGTTGCTAAACTTAGGCACTTGGCCCAGGGTTTTTTACTTCGTCTGCAGTGATGGATTCTTTCACGGCTGGTTTTGAATGCCATTGTACCACAGAAGCTTCCAAATGGACTGTTTGGCCACAGTGAGAAATCTTTATTGAAAAGTCCTCTGAATGCAATAATTGAATAGACGTAATTGCAAGGCTCTGTGCCATGTACAATTGTAAATAGCGCTGACAATATAATTTATGCTCATTTATGATACAGTAGCTCATTATGGCTCCAGTTTTCATCCTCTTCATTAGCAGAGCTCATCTGTTTCTCTGATAGACATCCCCATTGTATCATCTGCAGTCTTCTGCCCAGAGAAATGCTTTGCTAATTTACGTTGGTGCTGAGAATCCAGCTTGGTGAAGTGCAGAAGGCAGGGTACCCCGGCACAGCAATGTCCTAAATAGATATTGACAGCACATCAGAGGAGGAACAGGTACTGCAGAGCAGCTAAGGAGAAATACTGCATGTGAGTCACAACTGTTAGAGAAACAGCTTATGATAAATGAACCAAGTCACGACAGTAATGACAGTGACACGAAGAAGCTGGCAAACACATTCCAGGCTCTGTGTGGACGCCTTTAAGGAGAGGTTACTGTGTGAGTTTGTTCAGAGTCGTGTTTCCCTGCCTGGCCTGTTTGTTCCAGCAGCTCCTGGGGTCAGGAGACCTCTCAGGTCAGGTGCAGAAGAAATCTGCCTGATGAAGGCAAATGAATGTGCCCGGCGCGTGCTACATGGAGGTATTGTGGGGGATGTTAATTCCACAATGCACATCTTTATTCTTTTTTAGAGAATCCTACCCATTCTGCCAGCACACCTGCTCCCTACCTGGTGGGCACAGGTGTGTTTGATATTCTGGGATGAATTTAGCATCTGCACCTCAGCCCACACCATCTCCAGCAGAAACCCTGAGAGGAGGCCCCTTTGTTTCAATCAGACATCTAAGAGGCCATTTTCAAGTAGAAGCTTATTACTTCTTCTGATCACAATGAATGTGCTTTCCTCTCATCAAAGGGACCTCCCTTGTTTATTCATGTTTATTTTTCAGACTCAGACTGAAATTTTACCTCCTTTTCCTTGTTTTTGAACCAATAGCTTCTGACACCTGTTCAAGTAGCTCAAGATTGCTAAGTTAGTGTGAGAAAAAATCAGGTGCAATGCAACACTGGGTTCTACAAAGCTTAAGGAAAAAAAAAAACTAGAGGAAAAATGTATCAGTTAACTTGATACTTTCTTATGTCATGGGAAAATACCACCATTATTTCTCATGTTTAAAGAAACCACAACAGATATCATCTCTTAGGGTTTTTGTGGAGACTCCATGAAATAATACTGACACATAGTTGTTAAGTAAATGGTGAATATTATTATGGGGAAATATGGGTTGCAGTAAAATGGTTTGCAGAGGACTGGACAGAGGATGACCTATGGTCCCCTGCTCCATGGTGTGTATACAGTACTCCTTAGCATTCCTTACACCGTGAGTAGGGAACCAAGGAATGAGCACCCCTCATCTGGATCTCTGGTCTTGGGCAGCTTCATGCCCCTGCCCAGCATATGAGAAAGTGAACTTCTGCAGCCAGGTCTACTTGCTTAGCACACAGACCTGGAGACTGCAGGTGCCTGGAGAGGGCTTGAGGGGCTGTGGGTTAAAAGGGCTCAGACCCAGCCAAGTGCAGCCACACAAACCTATAATCCAAGTGGTTTGGAAGGGTGAGGCAGGAGGATTGTTAGTTCAAAGCCAGCCTCAGCAAAGGTGAGGTGCTAAGCAACTCAGTGAGCCCCTGTCTCTAAATAAAATACAAAAAAATAGGGCTGGGGATGTGGCTCAGTGGTTGAGTGCCCCTGAGTTCAATCCCCAGAGTAATAATAATAATAAAAATGGTATCATAATCTCTCTGCCAAGGGGGATGCATTCCCCAGTACCCTGTGTCATCCAATGCTTCACAAAAACACAACAGTGAGCATTTATTTGTTAAAAGCTTTTGTTTTTATTTTTACTTATTGGATGCTAACTAAAACATTTTTACACCTTCTGCAGGCCAAATGCAGTGTATCTGCAGACAGCATTGGGCAGGATGACTCCCAGATCATAGCCTTTGTGTTGAGAGAATAGGGTCTGTCCCCATGTTTCATGTTCTGGGATGGTGTCATGAAAATCTTCCAAAATTAGTGAATCTAGAATATGGCTTTTATTTTACCTGTAAATGTAAAATGGAATTTTGGTGGAACAAATGGAATTGGGGGACGTTAAGAAGAGTCTCAGCATTGGAGTCAGGAGCACAGGAGTGGGATCGGGCGAGCTGTGGCTGGAGGCTGGTTTCTACTGTCTCATCCATCACAGCGGCTACCTCTTTAAGGCCCAGCACTTTGCCTGTACAAATGAGAGGACTACCACACACACACACACACACACACACACACACACACACACCAGGCCATTGGGAGATCCCATCAGTACAGCAGGCCACATCATGAGCCAAACCGAGTGCAAGCCCATGTAAATGGCAGCTGTTCTCATGGCCCCATGGCAGCAACGAAAACCAAATTTGTCCCAGGAAAGCATCCTCCCTTTAACTGAGACTGGCTTGTGAGCAAAACTACCCTTGACAGCAAATTAAATTGTGTTCATTGCTCAGGAATGTGGGCTTCTGCAGAGCGCCATGGAACACAGATCCAATTGACCCTGGGTTTCATGCACTGGGCGCCCCCCGCCCCCCATGCATCCCCTTGTGGTCACCTGAAAGGGGCTGATGGCTGGTGTGGGTTTCAAACCCTATTCCTGGCAAGTTAAAACTGCAAAGCCCTTATGGCTCCAGGACCAGCGGGAACTGACTCATTTAGCAGAATATATGGTGAACGAGGTCCTTTTTTCTGTTTCCCCGACTTCAAGGCCTCAGGTCCATTAGTTTTTTTCTCATTTTGTTCCTTGCAATGAAGGCACAGCCAAAAGGATCCAGAAGGAAGACTGCCGAGTTAACTCTCCCCCAAACTTCTTCATTTCGTTGATAACTTTCTACCATTTCCCATTGCAAATGCTTTCCTGGCTGTTCTCCTGATGTACTTCCCCCTGAAATAGTTCTGCAGGTGTAACAAGGTGTAATTACGGAATCTGTAGTTTGAGGGCCTGGAAATTCGTGTGGACACTGTGTCACTGGTTCTCTCATGAATCAGTTCATGCTACTGAGCCCCAGGTCCCAACCAGCTGCCTGATCTTGGCCTGGGAGTTGGCAGGAAGAGCTCAGATGGAGTCATTTCAGTAAAGAATCCTCCTTGTTCCTCATTCATGCAGGAGGGAGCCTTTTCCTTGAGAACTTCCCTCTTCCATGTTTATAGGGATTAGCAGTAAAAAAAAGAAAAAAAGAGAGAAAGAAAGAAAACCTTCTGATTATTATAAAATAATTCTTATCGAAGAAAAATTTAAAGATAACATAAAAGCAGAAGATTGGAAAAGTTATTAACCAAACATTGTGGATGCATTCCTCCCTCCAGAACTCCCCAGGGGCCTTTCATTGCCCTGTGTTCCTACTGACAAGCTCTTTGGAATCCTGCTCCCTTCACTCCAGATTCAACATACACCTTTTTTTTTTTTAATCACCCCAAGCTTTTCTTATGCATATTATTAATGCCCCAAATGTTTCAGTCTACAGGGTTTTGCCATGATTGAGCAACCTCTTGCTTTGGGGTCTTTAGGTGGTTTCTGTTAATATACCACCAAGGTTAACAGTGACTGCCAGCCTCTACTCCCCTGCCTGTGCAGCCCCACTTCCACCAGCCCAAAGGCCCCAGGGAACCTTCCTTCACTCTGTCCACCAGGCCTCCCAGCTCTTCTCAAACCTTCTCACGTGAAGATCCCTCTTGATTCCATCCCATTGGCCTCCTGCTGGGAACCCTGGGCTCCCACAGAGAAATGCAGAATTCCTCACTTCAGCAACTCCCACCTCCCCCCAGGGCCCACACCAGTGATTCTTGCTCCTCTGAAACACTTTCCCCCCCCTGCACCACTGGCTCTCTCCCCAACTCCCACCTGGAGAGGACACTTCTCCCTACAGTGAACCCTGCACCCACTGGGACACCCCACCCACAGGGAAGCCCCACCCATTGAGTATACCCCACCCACTGGGAACCCCTCTCCCCTGCCACCCCCCTGCCAGAAAACCCCACCCAGTGAGTACACCCACAGGGAGCCCTGCACTCACAGGGAACACCCCAACCACAGGCTCATCCCACAGAATCCACCATGCTCAGGGTGCAGTCACTCATAAGGCACATGGCACCCACAGGGTACCTCTGCCCACTCCTCCCACAGCACGCTCTGTGCACCACAGTGCACTCACTCACATCTTTCAGAGAAAGGATGAGCTCCAGCCTTCCTCCTCTGTGTGGCTGGCGCTGAGTCTCTGGTAGGCTTCTATGGGCGGATCCACATCCCCTCTCTCTGCATCTCCACAGCCAGGTGAGGGAGCATTCTGTGCCCCACAGGGAGGGAGGAGCACAGGAAGCCTGCAGGTGGACTTCTGCAGAGCTCAAGGCCTTTCCTTGCCGTCCAGCTGTGTGCTCTTATCACATCACTGTAGTAAATCAGCCGCAAATGCAGCTATCCACTGAGCCCCATGACAACTTCCAGGGAAACCTCAACTACGGGGTGGTCTTGGAGACCCTTAATGCTGGCTGAATGTGTTGTCCTGGTGTCCTTAACCCAACCCCTGTGTTTTCTGTAAACTGGTTTTTGCATCTGAGACTTGATCACATGCGTTCTGGAGGGAGGGATTTGCAGAGGTGGGCTTGTATTTCTATCCAGGTATCTCAGGATGCAGGTGATAGTAAGTCAGCTTCCCTTCTGCTAAGTCCTGATGGACACAGAGTTGATTCAAAATGACTTTACAGAGGTTAAATGTAGGTAGCGGTGTGATGGAGAGCCTCTGAGCCACCACGAAAAGGACGCAGAATTCTCGACTCTCAGCTCCAAACCCACCATTTGGATGTACTGTATAATGCTGACCTAAGTCCTGTCAACATAGCTCCCTGCCCGTTACCTGGACATTGAAAGAGACATGTGCTCCTCCAGGTCCCAACATATCCCTTTTCTGCCTGCAGGGATGTGGCCCCCAGGTGACTTCCTTCAATGGGAAGAGATTCTGGGTGGCTACTGTGTGACACATTCCTCAGGTGGGTGGTGGTTTGCTTACACACAGGCCTCACTGTGTGCCTCCGAACCTCACCTGGAGTGCTAGTGCCACCCCTCTGCAAGGAGTCCCAGTCTCCACCTCAGAGCTGGCCCTCTCTCCAGTCTGTCCTTGGCACTCCCTCTCTGTGCTAAAAATAGTAACTCTTCCTTCTGGCTTTGTTTACACATCCTTCAGAGTTATACAATAGTTCCTTCAATGGATTCCTCCTACTTCACATTTGCATCCTTTGACCAAAATCTCCCCAAACCCTCCCCATGATTGTTTCTTTGATTTTTCAATTAAACTGTACTAATTGAGCAAGGAAATGCTAAGGGGCACCCATCAAGGGGGCCCAGGTGTTTTTCTCTCTTCTCCTCTTGCATAGCAGCAGTTCAATTCCCTTTGATAATTTGGATGAACCACCCCAGCCAGGAGGGAAATGCTCTTACAACCTGTTGTTTTAGTGGAATAAGAAGTCCCAACCTCCAGGTGTCTGACTCATCCACTAACTGGATAAAACCACTGTTGACTCCCCTGGTGGAAACCATCCCTGTGGGACACTAGGACCTCTGATGCAGCAGAACTCAACTTTGTTGGGTATCACATCATCTTGAGGCTTCTGCCATGCTGGGTTACAATGCAGGTGATTTCAGGCATTTTTTTCCAGCGTGGTTTTATGGCAGATCTCATACATTTTATTTTGATCATTGGCTTAGCTCAGCTGTGAGACAGGACATTGCAATCACCACTGTTATAAAAAGGAGCACATGTGACCCCTTCAAAAGGCTGGTTCCCGTACCACATACCCAGTAGTGTCTGCTTTTGTTATGGGCCAGGCTATGGGCAATGACCAAACCTTCTGCATTTTACCCTGGGACTCCATGTCTTGTAAGAAATGCTTCTCCCACAAGAAAACTCCGCCTCTGCCATCCTGATCCTGCTTAGCAGACCCTGCTTAGAAAGGCAAATGTTTCTGTTCTTCTTATGCAATGTAAAATTGTTCTCTTTTTGGTTCCCATTTTTACCCTGTCAGAGAATGATTATCTAGACATTAGTAAATAATCTTCAACTTGGACCCTACTAGGGTCATTTTGACGCACTTCCTGGTTATGAGCCACTTATGATTAATGTGGTTTTGGAGTATAAAGATGTACTCTAACTCTTGGAGGAGGTCGAAGGGTGTAGACTTGCAGCCCGACCCTTGGCCTGCCAGCTGGTGAACCCAGACCCCGACCTGGTGAATAAAGATGGTTCCATCTCCTGTTTTAAAATCTCCTTGGTGATTTATTGCAATCTCGCCATAACACTTTTAGCAATACTGTGCAAAGTCCATGCTCCCTAGAGCTGAGCCTGCTTTTCAGAACCTTGGGTTTCAAACTGCCAGTCACAATGTATGAGTGGAATGAAATAAATTCAATGGACTGGCACCATATATTTTAAAAAGTAACAGAGTTGCATAGAGAATACCATAAGAAATACCAGAGCCCATTGCAGGTAGTAAGGATATGCACAGATTTCTGAGACTTCTGTTCAACTTTGAATGTGTGTGATCATGTGTTGAGTCATGATACAAAATGTACCCCTTAGTGTGAGTTACCACCAAAAAAAAAAAAAAAAAAAAGAAGGAAAGAATTTTGAGAACAGTCATGCACTGGTGATTTGGTGAAATTAATTTAAGAGAAAAACTGACCCTTGGTACTCAGCTTAAAATTACTGAAAGGATAATATGGTAGTTTTAACACACAGGACACTACCTAAGACCACGTCCTAAACAGCCACTAGTAATCGTGCCCCTCTGGAACTGGCATTATGATTATGATCATTTGCCAATGAGGAAACAGAACCACAGATAGGTCATTTCCTGAAAGCTGATGGTCAGGAGGCTGCACAGCTAGCATCAAACATGAGCAGAGAGCTTATTTGTAAAAACAGTTTCCCTGGCTCCCTTGGCAGTTTTTTACCTTATCATATAGGGGGAGAAAAGAGATGCATGGGATTTGCTTTAATGACCTTATTAGCATAATACCAATTTGTTCCTAAAATGATAAGCCTGGGAGAAGGGATGACAGGGCCCTGTATATACTGAGCAGCAGCTGCAAACCATGGCAGCATCCTAGGGTCCTAAGGTCATGTGTGATCTCACTGGGAGAGTTTTGTGAACAAGTTGGGATGCTTTCCATGGACCATCCTAAACCTTCATAATCATTTGTGGCTTCAATTTGCACAAGGAGTCAGCAGCATGTGCCGAGGGGTCCTAAGGAGGTTGACCGTGGGAGGGGAACTAGTGGGGCAGGAAGAGTGGCTTCCATTCTCTACTTTGTACATTTCAATATTTTAAAAAATCACTAATGAGGAACACATACTTCTTCCATAAAAGAAAAAAAATCATTAACTACTTTATAAATTGTTTACAGGCTACTTCAACTAATAACATATTGAGGAAAGAGTTCTGCATTCTTTTTAGATATTTGCTAGCTTCCCAGGGGGCCACCAGATGAAACTTCATGGAAAATTAAAAGAAAAAGAACAGAACTATGAGATTCCAGCCAATTTGTTCCTATGTTCCAATGACCTCGCTCAGTGTTTCTGAATAGGGAGTGAGTCCTCACCACAGGATCCAATTGGCACCTGTAACTGAGATCATGTGGGCTGTCACAATTAGAGGATGCTATTGGCATCTAGCAGGGAGAGGCCAGGAGTGCTGCTAAACACCATGTGACACACAAGACGGCCCCCACAACAGAGGACTGTCTGGTTTGTTAACGCCTATCGATCCAGGACTGCAAAGCCCTGACTTAGATTTAAAAAAAAAAAAATCATAAACAAATGGACTCTGGAACCACTGTCTCTGCTTTGATTTTCAGGTGCTGTTGCCATGGAGACCAGGTGATGCACACAGGCAAATCCAGTGTCTGTGCAGGACTTTCAAGGTCAGAGAGGGAAAAAGGACAGCTAGTCAATGAATCTGCAGTGGCAGCAGTAACAAGCAAGGCTCTGCAGGTGCTGACTTCCTCATCCATCAAATCTGGAGTCAGCCTCCGGAGAGGCCCCTCTGGAGCAGGGGATTCTTGACTTATCTGCTTCCATGTTGATACTCAGGATGGCAGTCTCTGCAAGGCGTGACTTGCTTTCTCTTCTATTTCAACCACGTTCAGAAAGGACACTCTAATGAGAGCCATCACAATCAGAGAGATTTCAAAGCACAGGTGGCACAGGCTGAGTGGAACTGGGACTCGAAACTCAGAAGGAGCCAGAGAGTTTGCTAACTTGATAACATATCTAGTGTGTCATTTCTTCTGGTGGAAAATTCGACATTGAAGCTGTCACCTTGGATTTTTTTGGTCCCTGTCTGGCTTCAATTTACCCCTATTTCACCTTATTACTATTTTTGAGAAGATATTCCTTTAAAACATGATGTTGATCTTCTTCAAAGAAAAAAGGAAGTGTGGCCATTTTTCTCAGAAAGTTCTGAACACTCTTACAATATCAGAATGGAACAACTAGGCATTGTCCACGTGAGGCCAGAGTTCAGACTTTTCCCAAGGTGATCCATCTCGCTTCTCTCTCTCTCTCTCTCTCTCTCTCTCTCTCTCTCTCTCTCTTTCTTTCTTTGACTCTCTCTCTCTCTCTGGAAGCTATTACCAGGGTCTCACTTTAGCTGTAATTGAAACTTGAACTAATGGACAGTATCAGGCTAACACCTCTGGGGAAAGTCCTAGTTATCAGAGATCCATTTAGTATAAGGACTTTTAACATATTATACTACTAAAAAAAAAAAACACAGTGATGAGTGTACAAATAAATGGAAGACAATTAGCAATTGCATCAGAAGCCTACACAATGCATTCACATGTTGCATCCACCATTGACTTCTGAGAATATGGCCCAAGGAAGTAATGGAAGTAATTTCTAAAATGTAGTTAACTGCATCTGTTTCTGTGCCCTGAAAACATGGTGGTCCTTCTACTAGCAGCTCTGAAAATTCCCTTTGGGGGCGCCCTCCTTCCCGCTCTCCATCCGTGTGTTTCTATGGGGCTAATACCTTCTTGGGCTCCGAGAGAGCAGCCCATGGCTCAGTTCTGAGAAATGTGTTCATTTCCTTCTTTTGCTACTGTGATCTGTTTAGAGCTAGGGACATGGGCAGTCCTAGGCCTGGGAGGTGCAGAGCATTTCTGGTACTGGAGAAACACAGAGTTCCCTTTCTAATCAAACCTAATGCTGGGAGGTTATAAGCTTAGAAATTAAGGATACCCCATGTAGAGAGAATATTGCTAAGAATCCTTCCACCTAGGAAAACAGTGCAGCCCAGAGTTTAAACGGAGGCTGGAATCCTTGCCTTTTTTTGTAGTGGGTGCTTGTGCCTGGGCAGACTTTTCATGCTCAGCCCTGTGTTCCTGCTACAAAGCACCTCTCCTAGCAGGGGCTCATGAATGTTTGTGAAACAAAGACACCATGTGGGGGACAAGAGCTTGACGGATCATGTGGGATGTGAATGAAGTCACTTCCAAGTCAAAGCTCTTCTGAATTTTTCAGTTATAACACTTGATGCATGCCTGTTTTTTTAAAATGTGTTTGTTTGCACAGTCTGTGTGAACTGGATACATAACAAGCAAACATTTCCAAATCAAGGGATGTCTGCATGACACTCATCAGAGTTTGCTCATGGTGCACATACTTCAGGTTTCACTGGCCAGGAAGGATGAATGTAGGCACCCTGTGAGCTCTCCTTGGAGACCCCCCTCCCCAATACTTGCTGAGCAAGAAGCATGGTCCCGTGCAGAGTGGCCCACCCTCCTATTTCCCTGGGGCTTTCTGTGCCACCTCCAATTCCACTGAGGTACCTCAAGATTTTAGATCCCAGGTCCAGTCTGTTCCTAGGTCCCAGGGGTCAACACCCTGTATATACCTCAGGACAGTCTTTCTCAATGATCCCTGTTATCCCATGACAACCCCCCTCTGAATCAGTAGGGGATACCAAACCTGAACATGACTTACATGAAACTCAGCTCATACCCAGCCAGAAAGATGGTTATGTTTCTAAGAGGCAGAAAATCAGCAGGACTTATATCCAAGAGTTTATTGCCCAGTTATTAAAGCTAATTTCTGTTAATGCAGTCACTTGTTTAATAAAAATTTACTGTACCAGTGCTCAGATTCTTCAACAAGCCTAGGGTGATAGAGGGTACTAGCGCTCACCTGGCTCTTGTTCCCTGACGCTGGCTTTCCAATGAGAAAGGAGGAGGACAAACGTGTCCCAGGCTATGTGCATGGAGGGCTAAACAGGGAGGGTGACAGAGGGAAGGCCCAGGGAGCCTTTGCCATGGGATCCTCAGAGGAGACCTTTCTGGGGAAGATTGAACTCTGAGATTTAAAGGATACAGAGGTATCTGCCACACATACAGCCTATGCACGGGGGTTCTAACAAGCAAGGAAGCCCAGGGACAGAAGCCACTGGTGCCCTGGAGGTGCCAAGCAGCTCCCGAGGGGCTGGGAGGCCAGGAATACAGGGGTGGGGGAGGGGCAAGGCTGGAAAACAGGGCAAATAGAAGGCAAGGAAGATGGGGTTTGGCTGACTGGCTTAGACCTCGATTAGGAACGTGATTTATATCCTCATGGAGAACGGCACTGGAGGACCTGTGATAGAACACGTTACACATGGACAAAAAGATATTTCTGTATCGTTTGTGGAGAGAAAAAAGGTAGAAGCAGGTAGCGTAAGTATTGATGCATGATGGCCTTCTGAGTGGTTTCCCCATGTCTGTCTCTGCTCTCTGTGAAGAGCACAGGGGAAGAGGGAAAGGCCCACTCGTGCTGTCCCCTGCACCTTAATTCAAATACAACTGAAGACTGAAACAAGGTTGCCACAGAAACCCTGACCCAGGCCCTGTGTGCTGGATCTGCAGATGCTGAGGATTCAGTGCGTCAAGTAAGGGCAACCCCAAGGGCGGAGCTGTGCTTCATGGAACAGGCCACAGTTTCTCTGTCCTACTCAGAGGCCATCATATGCCAGATCTGCAGAGAAGGTGCCTCTTGATTCCCGTGGTCCACACACTGTCGGGTACTGTGGTTGCCAGGCAGTTGCCATGCACCATCTTGAAGCAGGCAGAGGTAAGCCCCTGGGAGCTGAGAGGCCATTTACCAAATGGACACCTCAGATCCCACAAATACATCACCTGAAATGTTCTGATTGCTAATCCCTGTGGTGTCCCCCCTGCCGGTCCCAGAACAACTGCTGGGTTCAAGTTTATCATTTGTGCTGATCAGAGACTGATTTTCAGATAATAACTGAAAGATCTTTTGGGGGGAAGGAAATAAATTCAGGGGAGGGTTTTCACTGCCTGCACGTGCAGGTGGGTGTTGGAGGGGAGGTGTTGGTCTGGATGTTGACACCCACTTTGGCGCTACCCACGGATACAAGTGGATTCCGTTTTCCTTTCCAACTCTGCTGTCTGAGGGGAGTTGTGTGGATGCTTGTCTACCTCGGGAGACTTGGATTCCTGATTGGGTCTAGCTAAGCCCCAAACAGCAGAAGTTCAAGAGCCAATAAATAAATGATCTACAAGAGATCCCATGTCTAAAAATACGGACAGGAAATTCGCTCCTGGGTAGAATTTTCAAGATTGTAACTTATTAAATCTCCCAAAACATATGGCTAAAATATTTTTAAGTGGCTTTTTTGAAGGCACTGTAGAGCTGTCAAGGGAGAGAGGGCTGGGGGGGGAGAGGCCTTGGTGAAGAGGGCCTGGCCTCCCTGATGCTCTCTACAGCTTGGACTATGCGCTTGCTGATGTGAGCGCTCTGAGCCAGCCCCCAACCTCCGTGGTCTTCCGCAGGAATCACAGCAGACGTTGAAGCCCCCCAGCATTCTCTGCAGCCTCCAGAGGCTAGGGGAACCTAAGCGGTTGCTCCTGGCCCTTGGGGTAGCTCAAACCTTAAAGGCCAGGGGAGAAGGGAAAAGAGAGAAATTAACTGGGAGTGGGAGGCATTTGATAATGCCTTATCTGCACAGGGAGGAGGCAGAACCTGCCAGGAAAGCTCATTAAAAGACCAAGGAGCTTAACATAGCAATCAGCAGCCTCGCAGCTCCAGGAGATGAAATGAGAGTTCACAGCTGTCTGAAGTGGGACAGGAGTGCCACCCTGGTACAGGCAGGGCAGAATCACTCTCTCCCTGTTGTGGCTCCAGTGAGTGTTCACAGGGGTGGAAGAGAAAAAAAGGGTGGGACTTCTCTGAGAAGCATACACAGAACTCTGAATCGTCTGTACGTCCAAAGGCATGAGGTCAAGTAATAAAAGCAACAGAGGCGAATTTCTTCACATCCTTGGGTAAGGCCAAGTTCCTTAATTAGTCCACAAGAAATGAAGCCTTATAGGAAAAGACAGAATTGGCCCAATAAATTGAAGAATTTTATTTACTAAAGAACAGCAGTAATTAGTTTGATGGCAGTGTTAGTTCACAATGAACATGTGCATCAAAACCTCACAATTGCACACCTTTGATAATGTGCGATTTTTTAATTTGTGGACAACATCTCAGTATAGCTGCTTAAATACACACACACACACACACACACACAAATAAGAAAAAGCAAGCCACAGAACCACTAGAAATGTACAAAAGGAGAGGTTATGTAATAGAAATCTTTGAAGGAAATTTTTGAAGCAAGTATTTCATATACAGAAAAGTATATCCAAATGGCCACTGAAATTCACCAGATTGGTTGATTCTGGGGAAGTCCTGACTTGCAGGGTTGAAAGAGACATTCTGCGGTGCCAGTGGCATATTTCTTGATTTTGTCGTTATGCACATGTGTTAACTTTGTGACAATTAGAGCCCTACACCTACAATTTGTGCAGTTTTCTTTATATCAACTATAAGATGAATTTTTATTTAAAAATTATTCAATTAAAATTTACCTTAAAGAGCAGGGAGCACTTGTCCAACCCATATGGAGTGACAGGGGATAGATTTACCTGTCCACCAGCTACAGACAAAAAATGGTGGGGGGGATGGGAAATAATGTTTTCAAAGCACTGGACATCAGCCAGCCAGAGACAGTGACCCTGAGCAGAGGGATGCAAACTGGATGGACTCCAAGCCCTTCAGCTTGGGCCAGGGGAGGACACCCCAGCTGTGCTGCAGGGAGGGAGAAGGTCCAGCAGGCCTCAGGTTGTGGGGACAGAGCTGAGCTGGGCACAGTTAGGATCCAGACGTCAAAACCTGGAAGAAGAGAGCAGAGCACAGAGAACCCAGAGATGTTCAGAGGAGCTCATGAGTGTCCAGCAGGACATGGATCAGCCGCGTGACAGAAGCCTGCCTGGTTCTGGGCTCCCACCAGCCATTCTGGAGGCTTCCAGACTCATGGAGGCCTGGCTGGGGCACCCAGCAGGGTCTGCTTCCAGCACCGGGGATGGTTAGCTCTGGTGGGCACTGCTCCAGCTGCAGCTAAGATTCCAAAAGCAAGAGCTGAAGAGGAAAACCTGTTGTTAAAGGAAATATAATGGTGATCCCGCCATCTTCTCCTTCCCCTTCCTCTTCTTTACTTGAGAGAGACATAAGTATTTCCTGCCGAAGCCCTGGAATTCTACTCTGTGCTGGATGAGGAAGATGCTTTTCCCAGTCACTATCACATAGGACAAGGCATCATCCATGCTATCTCAAAAACCACCATTTCCTGTGATTATTCTGATACCCATTAAAGCAGCTTCCTCTTGTTGGAGTAGCCTGTTCTGTTTCCTAGAACTCAACTTGGGGCCCATCATACACCATGGGGGTGAGTTTCAGAGTGTAATGTCCTCAGGGAAATGTCATTCCCCTCTCAATTGCTTCCTTCCCATCCCTTCTGTTCTGTTTTCTCCATTAGCCACACCTCGATGCTTCTATATGTCTTCTTTGATATAAGGAGGGCAACTAAGAACAGAGCAGGGAGGAAGAGCATGAGAAGAAGATTACCATTAAACAGGGACGAGAGGTGGGAGGGGAAGGGAGAGAGAAGGGAAATTGTATGGAAATGGAAGGAGACCCTCATTGTTATACAAAATTACATATAAGAGGAAGTGAGGGGAAAGGGAAAAAAAGGGAGAGAAATGAATTACAGTAGATGGGGTAGAGAGAGAAGATGGGAGGGGAGGGGAGGGGAGGGGGTATAGTAGAGGATAGGAAAGGCAGCATAATACAACAGACACTAGTATGGCAGTATGTAAAAATGTGGATGTGTAATCCATGTGATTCTGCAATTTGTATATGGGATAAAAATGCGAGTTCATAATCCACTTGAATCAAATGTATGAAATGCGATATGTCAAGAGCTTTGCAATGTTTTGAACAACTAATAACAATAATAATAAAAAAACTCTAAAAAAAAAACTGTATCCAGGGTGGTCTTGGCTCCCCTACCAGTAGAGTTCTAGTCAGGGTTTTCCCATGAACGTCTCTTGCTGAGATCTGAAAGGTGGAAAAGCAGGCACGGCTTTGATCTCCCATGGCAGTGCAGAAATGGCTCAGGCATTGGTGCACAGTGAGGATGAAGCATTGTCATTGGTTTCCTGGCTTCCTCCTGAGCCAGCTACTTGGATGCCACAGGCATAAATTTCAGGGGCTCCTGCAGCCTTTCTGAATGTGTTGCTCAGTGCCGCCCTCCCCGCCGCATTGTTGGAATAACCACCAATTTCCTGTATGAAACAATTCTATTAAAAATCTTCAGTGGTTCAGTCCTGTTGATGAATCAATTCCTTGTTTATTTATTGGGTTGGTTTTATTTGTTTTAAAACACAAAGTTTTGTGGATCTTTAATGTTTATCCTTTGGTTAATTACACCTAATATGAAATTTACTGCCTTAACCACACTTAAGCGCACAACTAAGGAGTATCAAATGCATACACATTGTTGCACAATGAACTTCCAGAACTCTCTTCTTGTCAAACTAATATTCCAACCCTACTGAAGCAGCAGACCACTTTCTATCTCTGCAAATATAGAGATTTGATGGTTCAGGTCCATCATGTAAGTGGGTAGCATGGTATTTGTCCTTTGTGATCAGCTCATTTTGCTATATTTATAGATTTATATCTATATTTGTATTTGTCATTCTTTTGCTATTTAACCTATGCATGGTTGAGGTGTTTTAGACTCAGTAGCATAAAGCATACTCCTGTCCTAGAATTCCAAACTATGTCACTCATGGGAAAAATTCATGTAACATATTTGTTACTTATTTTGTTGCTACCTGTAACCCTGATAGAGCATGTCCACAGGGCTGAGGACAACAGGCAAGGTCAGCTCTGCAGGGAACTCCTGCCGACCTTAGCGCCCCATGAAACCGCTTCTCCATGCAGCCGCTCTCTGAATTAGATGTGCTCTTTGTCCACGCCAAGTGTTACCCAGACATAATCTCTCTTCAATTCTGTTACTGGCCTCTGGCTGCAGACAAATAAGTTAATTCGCATCCATGTCAATAACTCAGTCACACTAAAATTGGATCAATGGATTTAATCAGATCTCCACACGTGCTATAATTTGGCAATGATCATACTCTTGGCAAGGTGGTTAGGTGAATCACTGGGCATCAGGAGTGAAATACATTGGTCTAGGAAGAATCCAGCTTAAGCCCCAAGGCTGAAATGAAGATGGCTAGCC
Organism: Marmota monax; assembly: GCF_021218885.2. NCBI lineage: Eukaryota > Metazoa > Chordata > Mammalia > Rodentia > Sciuridae > Marmota > Marmota monax. Next base: position 3,281,683 of record NW_026692549.1, on the reverse strand, counting down.
ATGGTTGTCTTGGACAACATCTTGGCTGCGCTCTCCGGGGAAGATGGAGTGGGCTACTCTGATAAGATGACAGTGTGCAGGCTTCCTGCCTCCTGGAGATGGGGGGCTAACTGTGCCAACATTCTGTTTAAGCTGCCCAGGTTTGGGGGGTGTGGTTCTCAATGCCTGTTATGAGTGCAAGAAACCTGCAGGCCCTCAGCTACCCAGGAAATGTTTAGAAACTTTTGAAGTAGAAACAGTGGAAACTCCAGAGCTCAGGCAGCAAAATAAAAATTGGTTTTCCACCAAAATAGTCCAAGATTGGTTATTTGTTTTACAAACCCGCAGTGGGCCAGAAACAACAAAGTATGAAATGAGACCAGGCAGATGTGCTGATGAAGTCACAATGCTCAGGAAAGGCAGGTGCCCAAAATGCATGCACAAGACACAAGCTTGGGGATCCCAACAGCGTATCAGCGTGGGACATCAAGCCCATGAACAACTTGCTCTGCAGACCCCAGGTCTCATGTCTATCTGCACCTTCACTACAACCTCAAGAACATGATTGTATAGGATGTTCAGACACCAGAGGAGGCTGGTACATACTGCAGCTGGTAAAGATGCTGTGGACATCCCTTGGACATTAGCAGGTTGCACAGAGCTCTAACGGTGTCCCGGCATTGTATGAACAGTATGTGACGGTGCCCATTTTCGGAGAGGAAACTGAGGCACTGAGAAACTGTCTTCCAAAGCACAGAGCCATGAAGTAAGCAGGAAAATATTTAAATCCCTAAAGCTCATTCCAGGCCTGTTTTTAACCACTGCAAGTTACATAATCTGTTCGTGACACTTCTGAACAGCCAAAAGCTTTATTCTGTTGAAAAACGTCCTGCTAGAGTGCAAGTTAAAATTGTTGGAACACACATAATGTATCTTTAAAAGGAAATTAGTAAGTGTACCTCAGTGGAGCCCAGTGGAGGCCATGTGGTCCTTCTTATTTACTAGCATTAGTAAGTTGATTTTGAAGTTTCTCAAATGGATAAGCGTGGGAAACAAATTAAGAAAGATGCTATGCAGAATAAAGTAATAACAGCAATGGCCTTAAGATCACATTGGGCTCAGGTAACTAAACATGTGTATTCTACAGTCTGCCCATGTGTGTGTGCAAGCTGGTTTTGCAAGCACTTCAGATCTCTTTTGAAAGGTCTAAGCACATGCATTTGATAGAGAAGCACAGCCCTGGAAAAATAATTTGGACTGCGGACAATAGATGATTGGCAGGTTGCTTGGGATAAAGACCATATGCTATCAAATATAGGGACCTGAATTAGGACCCTGGCTCTCCTATTTATAGGCTCTTGAATCTTGTGCAAATTAGTTCCTTGTATTCTTCATTTCCTCCTCTGCAAAACCACTTAAATAATAGTATGCATCTTGCCAAGTTGCGGGGAGGATTAGATGAACTCTATGTGTTATGTAAGACATAGATCAGGGGCCAGTAAGCTCTCTTCTGTGAAAGGTCTGGTTTTTAAATATTTCCAGCTTTACAGGCCACACAGACAAAATGACAGCTACCAAACTCTATCTTTTTGACAAAACAAAACAGCAAAACCCAAGTATATGTAAAATCTAAATGAATGGACATGGCTGTTTCTAATAAAACTTGAGTTATAAAAACAGGCCTGGGGCCATATTGGACACTATGGCTGCAGTTTGCAGACTGGATACCTTACCAGATAAATGCTGGCCATCATTGTCCATCAGTGTTGAGAAGCAGCAGTAACACACTGTCAAGTATGTGGTACACTCAGCACACAGAGGTTGTGTGACTGACAGTACTTACTGTTTTGAAGCAGGTTTTCATATCTAGACCATGAGGTCTCCTATCATTTCATGAAGGTAGATCTTAGGATCCTCTGGCCTTATTTCTTAATTTCCATTGAGGAAGGGGAAGAGAGAAGACTAACTTAGCTAAGAAAAAATTATCGAAAAAATAAGATTTTTTTAAGAAATGAAATAACTTGGTTACAGTTCCAAGATTTATAGCCCGAGTTGGAATTATTAAAAAAGGCCAGTTTGTCCTTATCTGGTGGTCCCTGTCCTTGCAATACCTACTCAGGAAGCTGTAGTTCTCCTCCCTTTCAACAACTTTAAAGGTGAGCACTTAGTTAGTAATAGGGGTGTTCAACTGTGCTGAGTGCAGACCGGGAACAGGCTGCTTGCCCTGAGTTCTCGCCTTCACAGAGGACGTCCCTCCATAAAACAGCATCCCATGCTGAATGTCAAGTCCACTAATATTCCAGACCTGAAAACATTTGCCTGGGAGCATTGAAATAAGTGAGTGCTTCCAAGGCGTAGCACCTGACCAAGTGATCACAGCAGGACTTACAGTACCTCAGGCATACACGTGTCTCACACCAGCTTGCCCCCCTCACCCGAGACACCTGAGCATATCTCCTGGTCTTCTTGCTGTCATTCCTGGAGCACAGCAGCCCCTGGAAACAGAGGCACATGGGCAGAAAAGCAAGGTCACCAAGAAACAGAGACTCATTAATAGAGCTCCACACCACTCCGTCTGAAAAGCGCCACGACCCCAGGGACTTGTGCTTCTCCTGAGAAGAGGCAGCATCCCCTCTGGGGACTTCCAGAACCAGCCCAGCTACCCCAGGCTGGGTCCATGTGGGCACCACACAGCCGCCCAAGCAATCTTGTGTCTTTCAAGAACTGTGACCTCATCCTGCACAGAAGCCACGAAGCAGGTCACTCTGGGGACTCTGCTTCGCATAAAGATGTGCACCCATAAAGAGCTCAGCCTGGACCTCATTGTTCAGCTGCCTCCCCCCAGCATGCTCCCTGTGGGTGGGTTCTCTCTGTTTGAAGAGCAGTAGGAAATTTTATAGCAATACCATTTTAGAAGTTTTAAATGTACAGGATTCCTTCAAAGATAGGGTGGAATTCCCACATCGACCAGTAGGGGATACCCATGATCTCTGATTGCAAGATCCAATATCAGTTTGGTACATTGTTCACAGGTTATGAACCAATATTAGTACATTTATTAATACCTGAAGTGCATGCCTTAGTCGGGAGAATCAATGAACAGTTCAGTGTGCCACCATTGAAATAGGGATCAATGTGACAAGCAGAAAACTGGTCCCCAAAGCTGCCCACATCCTGAGCCTTGGAATATATGCCACCTTACGTGGCCAAAGGACTTAGCAGCCTCATTCAAGGGTGATTTGATGGAGAAATGGGAGATTGACCTGCATTGGCTGGCCCAGGGGCATCTCCTGGATCCTTGTTAGAGGGAGGCAGGAAGGGCAGAGTCATCAAGGGCGTGGGAGGATGGAAGGTGTGGAAAAGGATGTGAGCACCATCCATGGTGTCTGGTGCCTCCAGAAGGTACAGAAGACGGCTCCTCCCTGCAGCCTCCGCAGACAGAAGCCTGAGGACGCCTTGCCTGTGGTGAGACCATCTTAGACATATGACATCCAGAATCCTAGGATAAGCAAAGTGGGTTAAGACCAAGCGTCTGGCAAGTCACCGTCACAGCACAGGGGCCCAACACGGTGACAGATTCAAATAGAAGGAAAATACCCACCTCTCCCTGGATGCACTTCACAGAAGACCTTTGCTGGAGAGTCCCACCTGAGATGACCCTGGTCCCTGTGGGGCTGAGATGTGCCCCTCTGCACCTCAGACCTTCAGCAGCACCAGAATCTTAGAAAGGGCACAAGGAACAGGTGTGAAAGAAACGTGTTTCCCCTTGGACACCCGCTGTGTGAGAGGTTGGCACCCTGTACCTGTCCTTTGGGGGTCCTGAAATACTCATCCCTGTTTCTAAGCGACTAAGTGTGTCTCTGGTTTCCTATTCGGGGTGCAATGAGATGCATGTTTGAGTTTGCAGATGAAGCTTCACTACAGACGCAGGAACAGGTTTTTGTAAGGCTGGCCGGCAGAGAGAAGGCTCCTCCGTGAGTGAACCATCAGCCCTTCCATCTTCGGGGCTCTCCTAAGCAATGCGCCCTTGGCCCGTCTTGCTCTCCTCTCTTTTTCTTTCTTAAAGATGAAGCTCCTCTTTCATTTGGCTTGCGCCCCTGGGATAAACAGAGCATGAACAGAGGTTCAAATGAACTAACAGGGGGGTCATCAGAGTCCACGCCCCTCAGCCTCGGCAAAGGCCCGCCATGCTCTGTCCTTCCCCAGAGAGGATCCCACACAGGAAGGGCTTTCTGAGGCTTCTTTGCTTTTTACCTCTTCATCCCCTTCCAAAAACCCATTTGCAGAATGCCATTGCGCCTCAGCGCACCTCTTTCTCCTATTCATTGGGGAACACTTCCCTATACCCCAGAAGGGTGGGGCTTGCACTGCCACTCTGCCACCACACACCCCCACCCCCACACACCCCCACCTCCCCACCCCCACTTCCCCCGTGAGCCTGTCAAGTGACACTGCCTGTGTTTCAGTTTTCTCCCGGGTGTTGCTCTCCGAGTTGTTCTGAAGGGAAAGTCAGTCTGTGCAGATGCACATTAGGTGTCTTGCACCTAACTGGCCCTTAGTAAAATTTAGTAATAGTATGAATCCTACTCCATTTATGGGAAGGCTCAGCCAGTCTGACTGCAAGGCCTGGGAATTAACCCATGGCCAGTACTATTTTTATAAATATTGTTCAAAATGCCAGATTATTTTAAATGTACTTCTTTCTTTCCATTTGTACGTATGCAGTCGGTATGTTTGTGCTTGTGTCTATAAATTCAGTTGTGAGTGGATGTGTGTCTATGGGAATGTAGATAAAGATGTATTTTTTCCCTTTGAAGAGAAAACACTTAGGGGAAGACAGAATTAATAAACTGGAACATGGATCTGAGGAAATTGCCTAGAACACAACACAGAGAGACAAAGCACTGAAAATATTCAACAGAAGTTAGGACACATGCAGGAGAAAATAAGCAGGTTTTCATAGGAGAATTTTTTTTTTAAAATGAACAGAGGCAATATTTGAAGAGCGAAATCTAAGCATTATCTGAAATTGATGACAGAAAAGCATCTTTACATTTGCGAGCTTACATCAAATCCTAAGCAGAATTTTCTAAAGTCCACATGTAGATGGCATATGGGAAATGAATTTAAGCAAGCTTAAAGAAGTAAACACATGAGCAGTAAAAACAGTAATTTAATAGCAAATATGGGGGTTTTAAAAATCAAGTGATACCTAAATTTCAGGAAGTAATAATATATAATTCTGGCAATTTTGGCATTATATATTCTCAGATTATGTGTTTAGATACAGATTAACTTGAAATTATGCTACAGAGCCCTAATATTTAAATTAAAAAAATAATAATAAAGCACAGCTCAGGAGTCGCTTAAAAGTATAATAATGAAATAAGGAAGTGAAAAGAATAGAAAATTATACACAATAACCACTAACACTGTGTTAGATAGTTTTCGATCACTGTGACAAAACACCGGAGACAAACAACTTAAAGGAGGAAAGAGTTATGGTGGTTCAAATATAGTTCAGGAATTTCAGTCCATGGTTGGTTGGCTCTACTGGTCTGGACCCAAGGTGAGGCAGAACATCATGGCAGAAGGGTGTGGTGAAGAAAATGCTGTCAGCTTAGGGCAGCCAGGAAAGAGAGAGAGATAGAAGTGGCTAGAAACCAGAAAACACCTTCCAGGGCCTGCCTTCAGTGACCTCCTTCCTCTAACCAGGCCCCAACTCCTGAGGGTTCAGCCACTCCCACTAATGGCAACAGCTATGAATCCCTCCGTGAATTAACCCACGGACACCATCTAATCTCAACCCCAAACCCTGCCTCTGAACACTCTGCCCTAGGATCCAAGCCTTGGGCACATGAGCAGATCAAACCATAACAACTACTGGTGGAGTTTTAGTCAATATGAGAGACAGTGGTCTTTAGGCCAAAAAAAAAAAAAATGGGGGGAGATACAGAGAATATTAGATAATGATTTAAGGAACCATCTACAAGAAATGTGTGATCATCTGAAATTGCATGAACCTAAGCACATAATTTAAACATACAATTTAAATGTCAAAATTATTAGGTTAATTTGGCAAATCATTTGTAAGTGTCAGGAGATTTAACATCTCACCTGGAAGTTGAACACTAAACAGCTGAAAATGAGTGAGAATAAGCAATGTTTGAACAAGTTTAAACTAAAGGACTTAATAGAAGCCAGTATCTCTTTTTTTTTTTAATTTTTTATTGTTTGCTGTTCAAAACATTACATAGTTCTTGATATATCATATTTCACACTTTGATTCAAGTGGGTTATGAGCTCCCATTTTTACCCCATATACAGATTGCAGACTCACATCAGTTACACATCCATTGATTTACATATTGCCATACTAGTGTCTGTTGTGTTCTGCTGCCTTTCCTATCCTCTACTATCCCCCCTCCCCTCCCCTCCCCTCCCCTTTTCTCTCTCTGCCCCCTCTACTGGCATTCATTTGCCCCCCTTGTATTATTTTTCCCTTTCCCCTCACTTCCTCTTGTATGTACTTTTGTATAACTCTGAGGGTCTCCTTCCATTTCCATGCAATTTCCCTTCTCTCTCCCTTTCCCTCCCACCTCTCATCCCTGTTTAATGTTAATCTTCTTCTCATGCTCTTCGACCCTACTCTGATCTTAGTTACTCTCCTTATATCAAAGAAGACATTTGGCATTTGTTTTTTAGGGATTGGCTAGCTTCACTTAGCATAATCTGCTCTAATGCCATCCATTTCCCTGTAAATTCTATGATTTTGTCATTTTTTAATGCAGAGTAATACTCCATTGTGTATAAATGCCACATTTTTTTTATCCATTCATCTATTGAAGGGCATCTAGGTTGGTTCCACAGTCTTGCTATTGTGAATTGTGCTGCTATGAACATCGATGTAGCAGTGTCCCTGTAGCATGCTCTTTTTAGGTCTTTAGGGAATAGACCAAGAAGGGGAATAGTTGGGTCAAATGGTGGCTCCATTCCCAGCTTTCCAAGAAATCTCCATACTGCTTTCCAAATTGGCCGCACCAATTTCCAGTCCCACCAGCAATGTACAAGTGTACCCTTTTCCCCATATCCTCGCCAGCACTTGTTGTTGTTTGACTTCATGATGGCTGCCAATCTAACTGGAGTGAGATGGTATCTTAGGGTGGTTTTGATTTGCATTTCTCTGACTGCTAGAGATGGTGAGCATTTTTTCATGTACTTGTTGATTGATTGTATGTCCTCCTCTGAGAAGTGTCTGTTCAGGTCCTTGGCCCATTTGTTGATTGGGTTGTTTGTTCTCTTATTGTCTAATTTTTTGAGTTCTTTGTATACTCTGGATATTAGGGCTCTATCTGAAGTGTGAGGAGTAAAGATTTGTTCCCAGGATGTAGGATCTCTATTTACCTCTCTTATTGTTTCTTTTGCTGAGAAAAAACTTTTTAGTTTGAGTAAGTCCCATTTGTTGATTCTAGTTATTAACTTTTGTGCTATGGGTGTCCTATTGAGGAATTTGGAGCCCGACCCCACAGTATGTAGATCGTAGCCAACTTTTTCTTCTATCAGAAGGCGTGTCTCTGATTTGATATCAAGCTCCTTGATCCATTTTGAATTAACTTTTGTGCATGGTGAGAGAAAGGGATTCAGTTTCATTTTGTTGCATATGGATTTCCAATTTTCCCAGCACCATTTGTTGAAGATGCTATCCTTCCTCCATTGCATGCTTTTAGCCCCTTTATCAAATATAAGGTAGTTGTAGTTTTGTGGATTGGTTTCTGTGTCCTCTATTCTGTACCATTGGTCCACCCGCCTGTTTTGGTACCAGTACCATGCTGTTTTTGTTACTATTGAGAAGCCAGTATCTTTAAATGAAAGAATTCATTTGAAACATAAAGCAACATCATTTTAAGGATCAAATCTGCTTAATCAATAGAAAACAAAGTGCTTTTTTCAGAGAACATTAAATTGAATATCTGCAGCTCCATATGTTTGGAATTAATGAATTAAAGAAAAAAAATGTAATCAATCAGTTCCCAGGACCTGAAAGTTTCCGGTTTGCATTGTATTTTCATGAAGCAACAATGAAAACAGAATTACGTGGAGGTTATGGAAGATATATGTAGAGGAAAAAATCATCATAGATGCACTATAGAAAAAAACATTAGAAGAAAATAATGACCTCAAATAGAAAAAAATAAAATGATGAAAAGTAAAGAAATTAATTAAAAGGAAGTCAAAGGAGCAATTGAGAAGATCAATAAAAGCAATAGGAACTCTTATGATCAGAAGACATTGGGTGTGTGCTTCCTAACAAAGACCCAGGAAGAGGTGGCTGCCTATCCCTTAGCAATCAGCTAATCAGAGACCCTGTGCTCTTAGTGGCTAGACTTCCTTCTCAGCTTCGGAGATGTGAAAACAGGCATTAAGAATGGCAGTTCCTTTGTAAGGCACACAGGGAGGACTTAATTGTCATTAAGCCCTTATGCAAAGAAAGTAAGCAACCCTGCATTTGAGGGCCACAGCTAATAAGATGAGCAGAATTGTGGAAGAATTGGGGTCACATATGATGTTGGGACAGTAATTAATTGTTAACAGAAAAATATGCAAACTGCGGCCTTGACAAACTTATCTCTTTGTAAAAACCCAGGAAAACAAGGGGGATGCATGGGAGCCTCCCAGGCAGCATTAATGAGTTTCTGATGAAAAAAATGTGTCTGACAGGGAGGAATCAGATGGAGAGTCCCCTTGCCTGTGATCTTCCTGTCCCCACAGGAGCCTGTGCTCAGTCCACACCCACCATTCAACCTCCCTCCCCAGGGGGCGGGAGGAGGACCCTGTACTGATAGACAGGTGAGAAGGGATTGGCAGGAAGAGAATTTTGCTTAAATAACTACTATTTAATTGACTTTAACAATTTAATAAATACATTCTGAAAAATAATTTAATGGAAGGATTTTTAAAATATCAGCTTGAGGACTGGGGTGTGGGTCTGTGGCAAAGAGCTTGCCAAACATGTGCAGGGCCCAGGACTGCAAAATCAATTGATTGATTAATTAATTAGATATCAAATTTGATATATTTGAAATATCTACAATTTTACATTTACTTCTAAGTGGGGGAGCTGTACCAAAGTCTATTTTCTGAACAAAAGAAATCGACTGAAAACATTTTTATTAACATTTATACTAATATTTATATTATTTGGTAGTTGTCATTAGACCTATAAATAATAATATTTCCAGTCTTCACAAAACCACTGCAAGAGCCCTGTATCCTCATGTTATGGGTTAAAATCTTGAGACAGCAGCTAATGGTGGCAGAGCTAGGATTCTTGGTTACTACCCAGAATGAAAGTCTAGCTGTTTTTTTTTTTTCTCCTTTTTTTTTTTGATTCATTATTATCTTCTAATTAGAGGAAATGGTGTGTGCTGACAGGTTACTTCTCAGCCAAAATAACCGAAAATAACTCAGAAGAAATATCCTTTGAGGATTATAATGAAATAAAGACTTTCCGGACAAATAAAAAATGGCCTTTGTTACCAGACTATCCACACAAAAAGAAATATCAAAGGGAGTTCTCCAACCAAAATGAAATAATCCCAAGTCTTTGGGGGAAAGAGAGAAGAAGAAATAAAAGTAGCACAAAAATGTGAGTTCACAGAGTGATTAATGGCCACAAAAAGGAGTAATGAAAGCAGTCACTTGAGGTGTCTAATATATGCACACACACACACACACACACACACACACTCACCCCACATGACAAAGGCCTCCACAAGCCAGAAAGTGCATAAATAAACTTCAACAGTCCTGAAGTCTCTGCTTTCTCCTAAAAAAGTAACATTTAGCATTAAACTTCAATATCCACATTGCAGTCTCTAATCACTTAAAAGAAGAGTGAAATGGTTTATGATATCCCATTCTATAAAGAAAATGTAACTAAACATCGTATGGTTTGACAAAACACAAAAGGAAAGATAAAACAAGCAAGTCAAAAGTTAAAAAGCCGAGTAATTTGACAGCCGAATGCCTGAGAAGTTCCATCACATGGAAGGAGATGGAGTCTTCTAATTAAAAGACACAAATAAATGTCTCTCTGGATCAAAACAAAGCTCTCATTATAAAGGACTCACTTAGAATAGAAAGAGAGAAAGATTGGGAAAATTATACCATGTAAACAATGCCAAAAAGAAGTCGGTCTGTTTAGGAAAATGTTTGGCAGAGCAATTGTCTAGATCAAGGCACGAGCAGAGATAAAGGTAGGCTTCGGGAAAGCTTCAAATCTCTGAGAAGATATAATCACTCTTCCAGTGTGTACTTGAGTAACATCCTCATAGAACTAAAGTAAAAAATGGCGACAAATGGACAGATGGGTATTCACAGCAGTTCTCTAATTTTAAATGCAGATTTCTTGTAATAAATTAGGGCTTTAAGTCTATAACTTATATACTCATCCCAAAGAGCAAATTAAACCAAAAGAGAGTACAAATAAGAAAACAGTAATCAAGAAGAAGCAAAAATTGAACTAAATATAAAGCAAACTGTATGGCAACCAGCAATATAGAAAATAGCATCCTTGGAAAGACCATCAAGTTAAGAAAATGTAGTCAGAATAATCAGAAATAAAAAGTTGCAAAAAAAAAATAAATCTAGAAATAAAAGGAGGAAACAATTATACATGTGAAAGACATTAAAAAGACAAGAAAAGTATTGTAGGAAATTTCATGCTAATAAACTTGAACATTCAAATAAAATGCAGAAATTCATCCCAGAAAAGTCCAACGTTATAAAACTGACCCAAGAAGAAATAGAATATCCCACTTCTAGGATTCAAATTATCTCAACAAAGAAAACTCAAATAGTTACATGAAGGCTATTTTAAAAATACCTTGCAATCTCAATAAAGCCCTGGGTTGCTTTTGTAGGGGCATGATGGACTGGTTATAAAGTTATATGCAAATGTTAAAGGCCAAGAAGAGCAAGGATCCCCCCAACCTGAGGATGAATAATGGATGGGCCAACCCCTCCTGCAGGGTGAGGTCCAACAAGAAGCTGCTGTGAGGAGGAAGCTGAGCCAGAAACAGACCCTCAGAGGCATGGAGACTGGCTGGCTGGCCTCAAGGAGTCCCTTCTGTCAACAGTGCCCCTATTCCAGGAAGGAAGCAAGCCATGTGGTGTAGAAAGCATACTCTGCAGAACAGGTCCCTGAGTTGGGCCAGCTCCAGTGTTCCACAGTGTTCCACCAGAGCAGGAGGCCCTGGGCTGCTCACCTCAAATAGATCCTCAGGCTAGGACATACATTTCATTTACGTTTTTCTCATGTAATATTAAAGTGAAGCCTTGTTTAAGAGATGCCATTTTTGCTTCTCAATTTGATCAAGTTTTTAAAAAAGTGATTGTACGAAGCATCAAGGATCACATTCTCATCCACACATATGCCTGCCCCTCCAGGAGCACACTGGAGGATAACGGGAGACTTCGAAGCCCTTGGACTCTTTGATCCAACAGTGACTTTTCAAAAAATTGAAAGAACGAATTCAAAGATTACCTGAGAAGAGCTTTATGAAAGTGCTCTTTATGGTGAACATAAATAGAAGCAATTTAACATTTTATAGCAGTGGATTTTTTACAAAAATTAGGCTTTCAGCAACTAATGAAATACTATTCGTCATTAAAATTAATCTTGAAAAGTTCCATTATCCCGTTTACTCCGGAGACTGAGGCAGAGGGATCATAAATTCAAGGCCAGCTGGGGCAGCTTAGTGAGACCCTTCTTCAAATTAAATTTTTAAAAGGGATGGCGATGTAGCTCAGTGGTAGGGTGCTGGCCCAGCACACGGGAGGCCCTGGGTTCCATCCCCAGTAACAATAAATAAATAAACAAACAAACTGAAAAGCAATGTTAACAGTGTAAGACCAAAAAAAAAAAAAGTGGTTTTTATAAAAGAGCAAATCAACACTCTGTGTTGCTTATAGTGTGTCACTCCACAACCTGAGCACCTGAAATTCAACACCTGTGCTGTTTGTTCTTCAAGACAATAATGAGATTTAGGGGCTGTGCCTATTTGGTGTGCACTGCTTGAAGCAGGGACCACCCAAGCCCCTGTGTGGAATGCCACACTGTCTGCATAGAGGGGTATGTTCTATAAGTTTTCTTTTTTTATTTCCTGTATGGGAATGAACCCAGGGACTTAACCACCAAGCCACATCCCAAGCCCTTCTTTAATACTTATTTTGAGACAAGATCTTTGTAAGTTGCTTAGGGCCTTGCTAAGTTGCTGAGGCTGACTTGGAACTTGTGATCCTCCTGCCTCAGCCTCCAGAGCAGCTAGGATTACAGGCACTCACCACTGCATCTGGGTTGTTTTCATTTAAAAAAAAAATACTTCAATAGATACATACATATGTAGAGAAATAGGAAAAAAAAAAACTCACCAACACATTACTGTCTTCCTATAATGGGCAGAAAAAGTGAGTCTGAAATATTTTGTGACAAATATGAAGAGTGGTTGTGTTGAAAAGTACAAAAACGTCTGTTTCTATATGTTAAATCTGCCATCAGTATTCTGTAGCTTTGAAAAAACGCCTAGATTAATCAATTTAATAAGGAAAAAGCTTTCCTTTGACAGTACCTCATGCTGGGAGTGCTTGGCCACGAGGCCTGCTCATTCGTAGGGACTGGGGAGCAGTAAGAGAAAGAGGAAGGACCAGGGTCCCAAGAGCCTTTCAAGGGCATGTCCCCAGTGACCTGGCCCTCCCACTAGGACCCACCTCCTAAAGACCCCACCAGCTCCCATGGCACTCCAGGCTGGCCCCCAAGCCCCCAGCACATGGCTTTGGGGAACGTGAAAGGCTCACATGACAGCACCTGTATTCCTGATGGTTCATAACAGGTTGGTGGCTGTGATATGGTTAAATGAGAAGCTACTCACAATACTTCCAGTGGTGACAGGAACCTAGCAAGCACTCAAGAGTCAATGTCCCCCTCCCTCGTGCCTCATCTTCATCTTCATCGAGGAAGAAGAAGGGTGCAATAGGAACTGTAGGCTCTGGTTTCCTACAGGATAGATTATTCTACCGAGGTTTATTCACAAGAGCAAGACACGAGAGTCTTTGGAGCAAACCGCAGGTCACGATGGGGTGGATCTGCCAACCAGCCTCCCTGGGACCTTCAGAGACCCCAGGGACAGGCTCTAGAGGACAGAAAGGCATCTCCCCTGCCTGGGCAGTGTTTCCATGGCAATGCCAGTCCTGTCTTGTATCCTGGTAGATTCAGCAGTGCCCTACCAGGAATCTAAGTTGGGGTCACCAGTTGTGTTGGGAGTCACCCCTATCCCCCAAGAAGAGCCATCCAATGGTGAGCCCTGCTGGCTCACATGATCCTTACCCACCAATCAGAAAGCACCCCAGCCAATTGTCAAACTGTTCAACCATTAAACTGTCATAACTGTCAAACTGCCCCCGGCTCTATAAATATGCAGAGCTGTTCCTCAATAAACGGGATTTTCTCCGATGGCAAGCCTTGATCGTTCTTTCAAGTAGAGACATGGCCTCCAGGAAAAGGACTCCACTGGTGGGCATGAGGATTCTTACAGAGCGGAGCCTGCCGGGGTGATTCAGCCCTTGGAGAGCTCGGGGCCCAGGAATCTTGAACATCTCTGGACAGCTCATGAGCACTCTGCTCCTGCTCGGTTCTCTGCGTGCTGAGATTCCACAGATGGTGACTCAGGCAGGCCTCCATGCCGAAGGTCATAATGTCCACAGCACGATTCAGCCTCCAGCTTCTGGCCCCAGAAGTCGTCACGTCATTCAGATGTATCAAGGAGCACACCAAAGGTCAGAACAGAAGCCTTCAAGGTGGGACAGCACTTAGCATCAGCCACACAATCTGGTTCTGCTCCCAGTGACATGCTGACAGCTAAAATGAACCCTGTGTGCCTCAGTTTCCTTGTCTGCAAGATGGGGCTGAAAAGAGGACCTAGGTTATTATGGGATAGAAGGAGTTGGGACACATAATGTTGGACGGTTCCTTGCCCAGAGTAACCCTTTAATACAGGAGTGGATGCTAAGCCTAAAGCGAGTGTGCATGTAACCCAGTAAAGCTGTCTCCCCGTCTACCACACTGCACAGTGTTGTACGTCACTCACGTTTATAAAACAACATTCCTGAAAGGTGACAGGGGCTATTTCCATTGTTGGTGTCTTTCCCTTGCAAGCCCATATAACTGCAGGCAACCACAGGTAAGTTGGGAAAAGTAAATGTCTATGTAAAACAACTTCTGTCATCCCCTGCCTTTAAAATACGGGAAGGCTTGGACATAAACACAGGTGTGAAGTCCTTTATTGTTCCTATTAGTGTGAAAATGAGGTTTTGTAGTGTGTGGGGTTTGCAGCTAAATCAACCCTGTTCCCTATCACCCAGGGAAGAGAACTCAGGCCTTCTGCAGTGACCACACATTAACCAACGCACATTAGATGTGATACAGAAGCTGTCACTGCAGATTAATTGAAAATCTCACTCTGCAGGCTCCAGGGTCTCAGCTAGTGATGTCACATGGGCTCTCTCACCATTAACGGTGGCTCATCAAACACACGTGAGTAATAAGTCTCACTGCCAATGTTCTGCTGAGCAAAGGGCCCAGCCCCAGTTCCTCATTTCAGAACATGGAACCCTACGGTTGGGCAGCAGTGTATGAAGACTGAAGTGGGTGTGAGATGCAGGCCAGCTGGACAGGGTCAGCTCCTGTCTCTGCCACTTGCTGTGTGACCTAGGGGGACTCAGGTATGCATCTGTTTCTTCATCTACAAAACAGGAATGATGGTGACTGTCCTAATCTCATGTGGCCACGTGGATGGTGGGGTGGACCAGCACATGTGGACACACCCAGAGCAGGACCTGGCATTCAGGGGGCACTGAGCAAGTGTTGGCTGCACTTGTTAGTATTGCTCCCACACGTGCACAGGTTGGGGTCCCCACAGGAAGCACACAGTACAATCCAAGTGGGACCAAGTTTAATAAGGACAGTATTTGAACAGACTGGCTGGGTGAGGTTAAATTAACAGAAGATGGCACTGTCCCCAGGACTAATGTCAATGGGGAGCATCATGCCAACCCCACAGCCCCACCCCAGCTGGAAGAACAAGAGTAAGGAGCAGTCACCAGAAGTCACACACAGGAGCCTCCAAAGCCATGGAGCTCCAGCTTGAGCTAAAGGACCCAGAGGATGGCCCCACAAGAGGACAAAGAAGGGAGGAGAGTGGACAGTCCCTGGACTTTTCTCTCCTCTGGGCCCTACACTCCCAGGGCCCCACCTAGGAAAGTAATCAAGAGTGTGGAAAAGCCAGGCAATTATGAGCAGGCCTATGACCAGGGTTCAGAGCACCTAAGGGCGGGCTAGGGAAAGGAAGGACTTGGAGGAACACCCAGCCCAGGATGGCAGTGTCAGGACCAGCTCCATCCTGCAAGCCGTGGGTGTCGATACACAGAACAAATGTTGCCAACATAGCCACAGATACTGTCGCCAAGAAATACCAATGGGACAGAGTTTGGCTCTGGCTTGGTGACAGGAAGAGTGACAACCCCAACAAAAACAACTCCAGTAAGAATAGTGGCAGTGACTGGCAGTTCTAGAAACTTCATAGTCTTCCAAACCCTCCATGTCCTGTGTGGAGTCACAGTTCAGCCTTGTCCCACCCTATGGTGAAGTCTCCATTTATCCCCATTTTACAATAAGGACATGCAGGAAGCTGGTGACTGGTCAGGACAAGGACACTTGGCAGGACTCATGCTTGGGTTTCTTAGCAAGTGCATGGAGACCTGTGGACAGAGGGCAGAGGACTCGGGGGTGCAAGACGGGTCATTTACTTATCTCTCAACCATGCTGGGTGTCCTGCGGGGCACTTTACATTTGGGTAGATCTCTCTGGGAGCTTTTATGGGAAAAGATGAACACACACACTTGTGCTTAGGCCTGATTCTTCCTTCAAATTTATATTGGGTTAAAATGAAGGGAACAACGATTGGTGGATATGTCAGGAATTTTCATAGGGAAACAATTTTATGGGTGGCACACAAGTCCTCTGGTGTTCTCATCCATTTTATATCCTGAGAAAAGGCGCATCTTCCTTTTTATGTGCTCTGCACTTAGTCCTAGGCTGTTCCTTGCTGTGAGCTATTAGCATCCCTGACTTTTGTGCCACTGTCCTGTCATCGTTGTAGATTACATCCCCTGCCTTGCTGGGCGTCCAAGCAGCTGTGTGTCTTTTGTCTCAGGAAAATCTGAAGTGGAAGCTGCACCCAGCCAAGTCCCTCTCTGCCCTCCTGGTGTTCTGGAAAGTCATACTTCAGCAACTGTATCCCCTGCTTGTCACATATGAACCCCTGCACATGGCCCTGATACGTCCCTGTCTTCTCAGGGGTCTACACAGAAGGACAGACCAATCCCTGTGGAGGGGAAGAGAATAACACCACAGTCCCTCCTTCAGAGATGCCCATGTCAGGTAAGCTTTCTTCCTCACCTCATACCATTTAAAGTCTTGAAGCAAGTACAGAAACTTGAGGGTGATGGAAAAATTATTGTTTCTTCCCAAAAAAGAAAAAAACAAGCATCGTGAATTCAGCCTATAATTTCAGGATCTCTCTTCTTTCTTGTAAACTGGCCAGAAGGTGAAATTGACATCATTGTGTGCATCCAGGTCTGTGTGTCAGTCTGGGTACCAGCAAGGGGGATCTGCAGTCAGTTGGCATGTCCGAATGTACATCTGTGTAGCTGGAGTGAGGGATGGTGGATAGACTTAGGGAAGGAGGGAAATGTTCAGCTCCCCAGCAGGTGTGACCTGCCAAATCCAGGGAAAGTAATAAAATCCTCTACCTGGGGACTTTCCTCCAGGCTGTGGAAATATGGGTAAAGGGGGTGTGTGACTCCTGGGCCATCCATCCTGCATGATCTCATTACCAGGGATTCACAAGCCAGAGTGTCCCTGACTTGAAGAAGTTCTAGAACCCCTTCTTCTTCCCAACTTCTGCTTGCTCCTAGCACAGGAATGGAGATTTGACAGACGTGGAGAATAGCACTCCAGCTTGGAATGAATACAGCAGAAAAAAGGGAGGCTGAATAACCAAGAAACCAAATATCCATTTTGTGGTGTCATTTTCAAGAAGCTCCAGATTACAGAAAATATTTTTTTTGAAATTAGCAAAGGTAGGAAGAAAATAAAAAGGTCAGAAATTTGTGAAATAGAATCAAAATATGCAGTAGAAAAAGTCACCAAGTTCAAGACATATTTCATTGCAACCATTAAATAAAATTGATTCAAGTCTCAGAAGATGGAAAAATAAATACAAGAATGTATAAAGTGCAAATGTCTATATTGAAAATAAGACAACACTACAGATCCTACAGATATTAAAATAGGAAAATTATAATGCAAACAATATTAAACATGTGGAAATTCATAAAAAACAGTCAAGGTCCTAGAAAAATATCAAAATATACATACAATTGATCCAAGCAGCAACAGAAAATTAGAAAATAATCTGTTTAATAAATGAATATCCTATCTACTTTTGTCATAATTTCCTAAGTGTCTTCTATTGTATTATACAGTTTTACCTTTATAGCACTTTCTGAAGTCATGTTCTCCTCTCCATATCCACTGTCTGTGTCCTTTCACAAAATGTAACCCCATGAGGATAAGAATCCTCTGCTTCCTGACCCCAGCCACAGTTCTGGAATCTAGCGTAAGGCTGACCTACCAGTTAGTTCCCAAATACTTTTTAAACAAAGATACACATGAGGAGTAAAATTACATGTATTATAAAGAATTCACCATTGGAGAAAAAATTTGTGGCAAAAAAATGTTGTCAGGTGATAGTGGTGGCTGTCAGCACAAACATTAGGAAGTCCCACAACAGAGGTGACTTACAGAGATTTCCCCCCTCTCTTAACTGTACTTCCTGGAAAGCCTCCTTTAATAATGCTCTTTTGCATAACATTGAAGATAACTTTTTTAAACCCTGTGACATTGGTCTCCTTTCCCCCAGACCACTGGTGTGTGCTGCATCTCTCCTGCTCTGTGAGGGTCACCTGCGGCTCCCCTTGGCAGGGCCATCTCCTCTTCCATTTGGCTTGTGAACCTGTGGGATGATCAATTGGAGAGATGACAGAGGACATTCTGGTGGCAGATGTTTGATGTGGCTTTCTGAGCACTGCTGTGTGGTGGTGTTTAGCAAAGACAAGGGGAGGACTGACTCACACTGAAAAAGGTAGTGTCCATTCTGCACTGTGGTCCTTGGAATCCCAGGAGAGGGCCCGGCTCCACGCAGCAAGCTCATTGCAAGGAAAAGCCATTCTGATGCTCAGTGAGGAGGGAAGGAGACCTGTCAAAAAGCACAGGGAGGGTGAGTAAGAGCAATCACATTTCCCACTCACCTAGGAGGATCCAAAGAAACCACAGAAAGGGCCAAACTCAGCTGTCAATATTTACATTTAAATCAACGTTGATTAATCTTACTACTTTGTTGATACTAGGCCCTACCCTTTCTTGTGTACTTTCTCTTGGAAATATTTCCAGTGGGCCTGTTTATGGAGGAGGCAGGAGGAGAGCCAAAAGCCAACCCTTCAACAACCCTGTTCCATTGATACCTGTCTCGGGATTCCTGCTGTGTTCTCTGGCCATGCTCCCAGAAATGGCAATGAATTCTTCAACACAGCAATCCACTTCTTACTATCTGGAAAGGAGATGCAGTTCAGGCTCAAGTTCACAAGCTGTCTTCAGCAGAGGACCCTCCACACACTTGGTCATGATCCACAAGGAGAGCCAACTTTGGAACCAGCCAAAAGAAAGTATTTTCCTATAGAAATTCATTAGTTTAGACAAAGGGGAATGAAGGAATGGAGGGGAGATGGGAATAGGAAAGACAGTAGAATGCAATGGACATAACTTTTCCATTTTCATATGTGAATATATGACCAGTGAAATTCTACATTCTGTACAACCCCGAGAATGGGAAGGTATACTCCATGTGTGTTTGCTGTGTCAAACTACACTCCACTGTCATGGTATATAAAAAGAACAAATTTTTATTTATTTTTTTTTATATTTATATAATTTTTATTTCATTTTAATTTATCTCTCCTTTACCCATTTATTATATAGGCTTTGTGTGACTTTTTTTTATTGGTTGTTCAAAACATTACAAAGCTCATGACATATCATCTTCCATACATTTGAATCAAGTGGGTAAGGAACTCCCATTTTTTACCCCAAATACAAGTTGCAGAATCACATCGGTTACACATCCACATTTTTACATAATACCATATTAATGACTGTTGTATTCTGCTACCTTTCCTATCCCCTACTATCCCCCATCCCCTTCCCTCTCATCTTCCCTCTCTACCCCATCTGCTGTTGTTTAATTCTCTCCCTTGTTTTTTTTCCCCTTTCCCCTCACAAACTCTTATATGTAATTTTGTGTAACAATGAAGGTCTCCTTCCATTTCCATAGTTTCCCTTCTCTCTCCCTTTCTCTCCCCCCACTCGTCTCTGTTTAATGTTAATCTTTTCCTCATGCTCTTCTTCCATGTTCTGATCTTAGTTGCTCTCTTTATATCAAAGAAGACATTTGGCATTTGTTTTTTAAGGATTGGCTAGCTTCACTTAGCATAATCTGCTCTAATGCCATCCATTTCCCTGCAGAATCCATGATTTTGTCATTTTTTAGTGCTGCGTAATACTCCATTGTGTATAAATGCCACAGTTTTTTAATGCATTCATCTATTGAAGGGCATCTAGGTTGATTCCAAAGTCTAGCTATTGTGAATTGTGCTGCCATGATCATTGATGTGGCAGTATCCCTATAGTATGCTCTTTTAAGGTCCTCAGGGAATAGACCGAGAAGGGCGATAGCTGGGTCAAATGGTGGTTCCATTCCCAGCTTTCCTAGGAATCTCCATACTGCTTTCCATATTGGCTGCACCAGTTTGCAGTTCCACCAGCAATGTACAAGTGTACCCTTTTCCCCACATCCTCGCCAGCACTTATTGTTGCTTGACTTCATAATGGCTGCCAATCTTACTGGAGTGAGATGGTATCTTAGGGTGGTTTTGATTTGCATTTCTCTAACAGCTAGAGATGGTGAGCATTTTTTCATGTACTTATTGATAGATTGTATGTCCTCCTCTGAGAAGTGTCTGTTCAGGTCCTTGGCCCATTTGTTGATAGGGTTGTTTGTTATCTTGTTGTTTAATTTTTTGAGTTCTTTGTATATTCTGGATATTAGGGCTCTATCTGAAGTGTGAGGAGTAAAGATTTGTTCCCAGGATGTAGGTTCCCTATTTACCTCTCTTATTGTTTCTCTTGCTGAGAAAAAACTTTTTAGTTTGAGTAAGTCCCATTTGTTGATTCTAGTTATTAACTTTTGTGATAAGGGCGTCCTATTAAGGAATTTGGAGCCCGACCCCACAATGTGTAGATCGGAGCCAACTTTTTCTTCTATCAGGTGCAGAGTCTCTGATTTGATATCTAGCTCCTTGATCCATTTTGAATTAACTTTTGTGCATGGCAAGAGAAAGGGGTTCAGCTTCATTTTGTTGCATATGGATTTCCAGTTTTCCCAGCACCATTTGTTGAAGATGCTATCCTTTCTCCATTGCATGCTTTTAGCGCCTTTATCAAATATAAGAAAGTTGTAATTTTGTGGATTGGTCTCTGTGTCCTCTATTCTGTACCATTGGTCCACCCGCCTGTTTTGGTACCAGTACCATGCTGTTTTTGTTACTATTGCTCTGTAGTACAGTTTGAAATCTGGGATCGCTATACCTCCCAATTCACACTTCCTGCTTAGAATTGCTTTTGCTATTCTGGGTCATTTGTTTTTCCATATGAATTTCATGATAGCTTTATCTATTTCTACCAGAAATGCCATTGGGATTTTGATTGGCATTGCGTTGAACCTGTAGATAACTTTGGGTAATATCGCCATTTTGATGATGTTGGTTCTGCCTATCCATGAACAGGGTATATTTTTCCATCTTCTAAGATCTTCTTCTATCTCTCTCTTTAGGGTTCTGTAGTTTTCATTGTATAAATCTTTCACCTCTTTTGTTAGGTTGATTCCCAAGTATTTTATTTTTTTGAGGATATTGTGAATGGGGTGGTTTTCCTCATTTCCATTTCAGAAGTTTTGTTACTGATATACAGGAATGCCTTTGATTTATGCTGAATTCATTTATTAGTTCTAGTAGTTTCTTTTGGGTCTTCTAAGTATAGGATCATATCGTCAGCAAATAGTGATATTTTAAGTTCTTCTTTTCCTATTTTTATGCCTTTAATTTCTTTTGTCTGTCTAATTGCTCTGGCTAGTATTTCAAGGACTAAATTAAATAGAAGTGGTGAGAGAGGGCATCCCTGTCTTGTTCCAGATTTTAGTGGGAATGCCTTCAGTTTTTCTCCATTTAGAATGATGCTAGCCTGAGGCTTAGCATATATAGCTTTTACAATATTGAGGTAAGTTCCTGTTATCCCCAGTTTTTCTAGTGTTTTGAACATAAAAGGATGCTGTACTTTGTCGAATGCTTTTTCTGCATCTACCGAGACGATCATATGGTTCTTATCTTTAAGTCTATTGATGTGGTGAATAATATTTATTGATTTCTGTATATTGAACCAACCTTGCATCCCAGGGATGAATCTTACTTGATCATGGTGCACAATTTTTTTGATATGCTTTTGTATTTGATTCGCCAGGATTTTATTGAGAATTTTTGCATCTATGTTTATTAGAGATATTGGTCTGTAGTTTTCTTTCTTTGAAGTGTCTTTGTCTGGTTTCGGGATCAGGGTGATGTTGGCCTCATAGAATGAATTTGGAAGAGCTTCTTCTTTTTCTATTTCTTGAAATAGCTTGAAAAGTATTGGTATTAATTCTTCTTTGAAGGTTTTGTAAAACTCTGCTGTATACCCATCTGGTCCAGGGCTTTTTTTGGTTGGTAGTCTTTTGATGGCTTCTTCTATTTCTTCCTTTGTTATTGGTCTGTTTAAATTGTGTGTGTCTTCCTCACTCAATCTGGGCAGCTCATATGACTTAAGAAATTTATCGATGTCTTCACTGTCTTCTATTTTATTAGAATATAGGGTTTCAAAATACTTTCTAATTATCTTCTGTACTTCTGTAGTGTCTGTTGTGATATTGCCTTTTTCATCCCGTATGTTAGTGATTTGAGTTTTCTCTCTTCTTCTCTTCATTAGCATGGCTAAGGGTCTGTCGATCTTATTTATTTTTTCAAAGAACCAACTTTTAGTTTTATCAATATTTTCAATGTTTTTTTTTGTTTCAATTTCGTTGATTTCCGCTCTGATTTTAATTATTTCTTGTCTTCTGCTATATTTGCTGTTGTTTTGCTCTTCCTTTTCTAGGGTTTTGAGATGTAGTGTGAGTTCATTTATTTGTTGGTTTTTTTCTTTTTTTGAGGAATGAACTCCAGGAAATGAATTTCCCTCTTAAAACTGCTTTCATTGTGTCCCATAGATTCCGGTATGTTGTGTCTGAATTTTCATTTATCTCTAAGAATTTTTTGATTTCCTCCTTTATGTCTTCTGTAACCCATTGATCATTTAGTAACATATTGTTTATTTTCCAGGTGATGCAGGATTTTTCCTTCCTTCTTTTTTCATTGATTTCCAGTTTCATTCCATTATGATCAGATATGGTGCATGGTATTATCTCCACTCCTTTATATTTACTAAGAGTTGCCCTATGGCATAATATATGATCTATCTTTGAGTAAGATCCATGTGCTGCTGAGAAGAACGTGCATCCACTTGATGATGGTTGATATATTCTATATATGTCGGTTAAGTCTAGGTTATTGATTGTGTCATTGAGTTCTATAGTTTCTTTATTCAGCTTTTGTCTGGAGGATCTCTCTAATGGCGAGAGCGGTGTGTTGAAGTCACCCATAATTATTGTGTTGTGGTCAATTTGACTCTTGAACTTGAGGAGAGTTTGTTTTATGAACGTTGCTGCACCATTATTTGGTGCATATAAATTGATAATTGTTATGTCTTGTTGGTGAATAGTTCCTTTTAACAGGATATAGTGTCCTTCTTTATCCCTTTTGATTAACTTAGGTTTGAAGTTGATTTTATTCGATATGAGTATGGCCACTCCTGCTTGCTTCTGAGGGCCATGTGAGTGGTATGATTTTTCCCAACCTTTCACCTTCAGCCTGTGTATGTCTTTTCCTATCATATGAGTCTCCTGAAGGCAGCATATTGTTGGATTTGTTTTTTTGATCCAGGTTACCAGCCTGTGTCTCTTGATTGGTGAGTTTAGTCCATTAACATTTAAGGTTACAATTGAAATATGATTTGTACTTCCAGTCATGTTTATTTATTTATTTATTTTAGTTTGGCTAGTTTTTACTTTTTGGTTGTTTTCCTCCCCCTTTACTGAGATACCTCCTGCTGTTGGTTTTGGGCACTGTTTTTCCATTCCTCTTCTTGTAGAATTTTGCCCAAAATGCTTTGCAGTGCTGGTTTTCTGGCTGCAAAATCTTTTAGCTTTTGTTTATCGTGAAAGATTTTAATTTCATTGTCAAATCTGAAGCTTAATTTTGCTGGATACGGTATTCTTGGTTGGAATCCATCATTTTTCAGCATTTGAAATACATTGTTCCAGGATCTTCTCGCTTTCAAAGTCTGTGATGAAAAATCAGCCGTTAACCTAGTTGGTTTACCCCTGAATGTAATCTGCCTCCTTTCCCTCGTAGCTTTTAATATTCTCTCCTTGTTCTGTATGTTGGCTATCTTCATAATTATATGTCTTGGAGTTGGCCTATTACAGTTTGGGATGTTTGGGGTCCTGTAGGCTTCCAGGATTTGGCAATGCATTCCATCTTTCATCTCTGGGAAGTTTTCTAGGATTATTTCATTCAATAGGTTGTCCATTCCTTTGGCTTGAATCTCTGTGCCTTCTTCTATCCCAATGACTCTCAAATTTGGTTTTTTGATGAGATCCCATATCTCTTGGATAGATTGCTCGTGAGATTTAAGCATCTTTTCAGTATTGACTATATTCTTTTCAAGTTGATAAACTTTGTCTTCATTATCTGATGTTCTGACTTCTACTTGATCTAGTCTATTTGTAATATTCTCGTTAGCATTTTTAATCTGGTTTATGGTTTCTTGCGTTTCTAAAATCACTGTTTGGTTTTTTTTTTTTTTTTTTTTTTTAAGATCTCTATCTCCTGGTAAAGCTCATTCTTTGCAGTTTGAATTTGTTTGTTTAGTTGGTTTTCAAAATATACTTTCAATTCTTGGATTTGCTGTCTCATGACTTCTCTAAAATTCCATTCCATCTGAGTTAGGTATGCCTTGATTTCTTTCCCTGTCCATGTTTCTGATGCTTCTAGGTCCTCCTGTAGATTTAAGTTGTCCTGCATTATCTGTACTCCTTTTTTTTCCCTGTTTTTTTCATGTTGTTCACGTTACTTTCCAGCTCTGTTTGACTGCTTTGTAACTGCTTTCTCCTACACATTTGTTTTGGCTTTGTTTATCTCTGTTGTCTCTCCTTTGTGGTGGGAGATTATGCCTATAGATGTTGGGCTTTATTGTACTTTAGAGCTGATTCATTCAATTTATAAAGGGCTTCCGGATTTTGTATGCATATAGTGATTTGTTTTTTGTTCTTAGGACTTTAGGTTAGGTGCTATGAAGGTATAAGGGTTAGTGTGTCTTGGCTACTTTAGAAGATTGCTCTACTGAAGGGGGATTCTAACCGTCAATTGGACCAGGGTGTTGGTAGTAGCTAGGTATTTAGGAGCACTATAGATGGCCTCGAAACATTCACCTGTTTGCATTTAGACAGTTACACAAAATGGAGGATGTAATGCTTGGGATGAAAGTTGGGGGGAAGGGGAAGGAAGGTGCTCTTGAAAAGAAAGAAGGAGGGGGAGTTAGATAGCATAGAGGAGAATGGAAAGAACAATAAAACTTGGAAGGGGAGAGAAAGAGGGAAAAAGGGAGAGAAAAAATAAAATAAAATAAGAAATAAAATTAGGTCTTAGAGATCCATTTTCTTCTCTTCCCGTAGGCATAGCTGTGCCCTCCGGGCTGAGATTTGCCCTCAATGTGTCAACAGCAATCCCTGTAAGGTGGCTCCTGGGAGCCTCTCAATCCTGTTGGTTCAGAGCTGTTTCACTTCTACGGCCCCTCCTCCCCTTCCTCCTGCCAGCCAGCCAGGTCCTGTTCACCGGAGGAAGTTCTCCAAGGATTTGGTTACACTTTCAGCCCCTCTGAGTGCTCTATTTCCCTAACGACTGAGCACTCTCTCTGTCATTCATCTAAGCCCCAGTGCTGTGGAGCTGTGTTTTGGGAGTCAATAGTTTAATTTTTCCGGACCCCTTTGGTGGGCACACCTTCGGAATCTGGCGGCTAAGACCATTGGTGTTGCCACTGGTGGTAATGGGAGTGGGGGTCGAGGATCCCCTCTGCTTCCCTCAGCCCCTACAATCACGACCACTCCGCTGGTGGTAGGAGGAGTTGGAGGTCTGGAGTGTCCTCTGTTTCCCTCCGCCCCTACCATCACGCCCTCTCAGTTGGTGGTTGGGGGAGTTGGGGGTGGGGAGTCTTCTCTGCTTCCTTCCGCCCCTACAGTCACGCCCACGTCACTGGCAGTATTGGGAGTTGGGGGTCTAGAGTCCTTTGGCCCTTACGGTCACGCCCACGGAGAGATTTTGAAGTTTCCCAGTTGTTTGTATCTGATGCGGGTGGGAGTCACACACCTGCTAAAGTAGATTCCGCTGGGAAGGAATCTCTTTGGCCGAACTTTGGTGACTTCCCGTCTCTGCTATGGCGGGCCCCTGCCTCCTTGCTGGAGTGTCCGAAGGGAGGGGTGGAACTGGCTTGTCTCTGGTCTGACACAATCTCTGGTTTTAGTTCCCAGTTCGCTATTTCATAAAGGCTTGGTTAGATTCCCTTCACGTCGTCTCAGGGGGGGAGCCTTTTGCCGGGTGGGCGGGGCAGTTCGCAGAGCCGGGAGGGCAGGCTGTCTCCTGGGCCAGGTGGGGACCCTTCTCGCCACGCCGGCCACCGGGGGCCGCTTGTAGAACCGGGTAGGCAGCGGCCTCGTGGCTAAGAGCCGGGCGGGCGGGGTGGCCGATCACAGAGCGAGCGGGGCCGCCAGGAGAGCCAGGATGGCGGGGGCCATCTGCCGGGCCAGGCCGGGGACCCTTCTCGCTGCCCCGGGCGGCCGGGGGCCGCTTGCAGAGCCGGTCGGGCGGTGGCTGCGGGATTGGACCTCTGCGCCCGCGTGGCCTGCCAAGATTCACTTGTCTGGGGCGAACTGTCACCTCTAATAAACTTACTAATTCGTAGCAGGTCTCCTTTCAGCGGAATTTTGCTAGA
This sequence comes from Marmota monax, assembly GCF_021218885.2. Taxonomy (NCBI): domain Eukaryota; kingdom Metazoa; phylum Chordata; class Mammalia; order Rodentia; family Sciuridae; genus Marmota; species Marmota monax. Next base: position 3,255,300 of record NW_026692549.1, on the reverse strand, counting down.
AGTTCCTCAGTAGGTAGAATGTAGCTGTTTTAATGGGTGTTTCTGATCCGGTTAATGTGGAGACACTGAAAGTGCTGCTTCCTTGCCGGCTGCCATGTTGGATCCCTCAAGAACAAATTTTTAAAAAGCAGTAATTAAAGAACCTCTTCTTCTCAATAATACTTATATTTTACTGAATAACCCCAGTGACTATTTTAAATGTGTCAAATATTTTATTTTCTGGAATAACTTTTAGTTTCATGATTAACTCATAAACAATTAAGAAAAAACAATTATGGCTTTGGTAAAATAAATAAATAAATAAAGCAATTGTGGCCAGGGTTTGTCCAGCCCCACAGGATGAGCCAGCTAATCAGGAGGAGAAGCCAGAGGTCACTCTTCTTTCCTCCCTTGCCCCCACTAATGTACTAGGTTTCTTTTCTATCAGTGTCACATCAGGCTCAGAGCCTTTGTCAAGGGATAATTTAGTGTTGAGGGACCTAGCATGACGTGGCTACCAAGATAGCAGATTCATCAGAGTCGCTCTGGATTCAAGTCCTCGCCCTGCTACTTACCATTCATCTAAAATCATACAATTTACATCACCTCTCAATAGAAATTGTTCCACTTCCTCCTGTGTAAATTAGGTATGTACTGTATACACTATAGTTAGCTGATTTAATAAACTAATGCAGATAGTTGATACCAAGTAAGAGTTCAGTAAACTTTAAGATGTTAATTTTGTTTTTCTGCATTATTCATAAAGTTAAGATAAAGTCAAATTTTGGGTTACTATGTGGTCTATTTCCCTGTGAGAAATACTAAGGTATTTCTCACAGGGAAATACCTTAAAGACTGGTGAAGTGCTGTTGATTTTAGGAAGTGGAGCCTTCAGTGATAGGGTTTGCTGTGGCAGATATTCTGCTATTTCTTAACCTTTCAGACCATATGTTTATGGCATCATGTTTATTACAAGCATTTATTGTTCAAATTTTATGTTGCTAGACTCTTCCTTTTGAAAAAAAAATAACATAGGAAGACTGTATATACTATTAGATGTTTTGGAGCTAGGAGTCAAGACTGGGAGATGACTGAGATCAAATGCAATGTAATACAAAGTTGCAGCGGCTGCTCCCATAAGTGTGTAGGGAGGGGTCACGGATGCATGCTCAGGGCTCTCCTCCTTGCTGTGTCTCTCAGAAAGCCTGCTTCTGCAAACCTGCCATTATTTATGATCATTTTATCAACCACAGAGTCCTTAACCCATGTTTGGAAAGACCTAACTGAAACAGCTATGGGAGAATCTTTTTCTCTCATGCATGAAGAAGCTTTGTTCATGAAGTCTACACTGCACAGTCCTAGACTGCATTGAAAAAGACAAGGCTTGGAGGGTTTGACAGAGCTACCACTAAGAAGACTGTGCATGCAGACATAGTACCACTATGAACACTGAGAAACTGAGGGAGCAACCAGACTGGAAACAGGAGGACCCCTGGACAGATCAAGTGAAGTCTGGAATAATTCATCCTCCAACCAGACATTCCATGTCTCCTTAGCAATATGGAGCCTTCCTGGGTATCCAGGAGCCACAGGATAGGGGCTCATTTGCATTTAAATTAAATTTGCATAAATATTTTAGTAGAACTAAAAAGTTCCACTGATCTTGTTGCTCTTTGGCAGGAGAGTTGATGGCAATGGTGGAGAAATCCTGAGCTCCCTCTGGTCACCTGGAGATGGATGTGGAGACCCAGACCCTAGCGTCATGTGTTACCCACTTAAGTAAAAGGAGTTAAGGCTCTTGGCTCTCCTTCTTCAAGTTACAGATGACTAAGGAGGCTCTTCCACACTTTTCTAGAGTCTTTTCAAAATCCAAGAAACATTCTCAGTTAAAATAAATTGAAATTGACATCTCATTAAATTCTAGAAATGGGGAGTTGGAGGCAGGTTGTGACAAAAGTCAACAGATGAGGCCACTTTAAAAATACCTACTCCTGTCCCTCCCTGGAACACCAAGTGCATTCCCATCACCAGCTTGCAAAATATACATGCATCCTTCAGTGACAGAAAGATGTCAGGTTAGGGGATGAGTTTAAGCCAAGCCCACCCAACAGCATAATGGCACAAGTCCAGCACAGGGCTTGAAGGTCTTGATCAAGGACCCCTGTCCCCTCTCAACCTCCCACCCCCTCCACTGCAGCAGAGTCTGACCAGTGAGGGACAGCTTCCAGTCACCTGGGTCTTAAGTGCCTCCAACCAGAGGCATAACTTAGGGCCTTGGATGTGCAGGAAGGTGGGACAGCCTCCCGCGCAGCTCACATGAGTTTGATTTAAATGGCGCCCCCTAGAGATGTTCTGGGTGTGGGTGAGTTCCTGAGAGACTGGACCTTGCACAGCCTGGTCACTTTGTCTGCAAGCCCAGCAAGACCCGCCTGTTGTCCTCAGCCTTCCTTCCACTTCTATACCGCCAGTTCCTCCCACTGTCAGGAATCAGAGTTTCCCCCAAGAACTGGATTTCCAATAACTCCCTTTTTACCTGTAAATAACTCCTCAATCAGAGCAAATAGACGTTCACCCCTCGTATGGCTTCTGTCCAGTGTGTCAGGGCTATTAAAATGCACTCAACAGAGATGTGGCAAACGTTGTCAGGTTTGAAGAGGAGGTGTTTGCATGGGCATATTTTCTTAAAAAAATTTTTCATGTAAAAGAAATGGTCAGCCATATAATTGTTTCTGTTTTTAAAGGAAACATGTGTCTGGCACAGTGTGAAATCAGTAAAATCGGGTTGAACAAACACTGTGGAAAGAAGTTCATAGAACTCCAGAAGGGAGCTGAATTTTCCTGAAATAATCCATATTTCAGTTTCATAGATTTTATCTACTGAAAGATATAAAGCATTCTTCTTATCAGTCATGGAAATTTGACAATATCCAATACAATTTGTGCTCGAAACTTCTGGAATTTTTAGGAATCACTTGTGGCTGAATCTAGAATCACTTGTTGTCTGTATCTTTTTTTTAATTTTTAAAATTTGTTTTAATTAATTACACATGACAGTAGAATGCATTTATGCACTTTGATATATCATACACAGAAGGGATATGATTTCTCACTTTTCTGCGTGTACATGTGCAGAATCACCTTGGTCATGCAGTCACCTATATACATACAGTAATAATGTCTGTTCCGTTCCACTGTCCTTCCTGTCCCCACCTCCCCTCCCCTCCCATCACTTCCCTCTACCTCACCTAAGGTAACACTACTATTCTCTGGTGCCCTCCACCTTATTGGTTGTTGTCCGTATCTTGAGGGAAGGGTGTTGCTCACACTTCTAGAAGCTACTGCCTGTTCATTCCTTCTGGTTGAACCCAGTCCTTTGCAGGTCACCAGCACAGTTGACACTGGAATGTTCTAGACCCTCTCTGGGAACTGGTTTAGGAACAGTTGGGCCTCTGATGGCTATGGATCAGAAGATAAGCAGGAAATTCTCCTGGGGACAGGGTTAGGGGACTGGCTGGCTCTCCTGGCAGGAAGACAGCTTCCAAGGGAGCAGCCACTCTGAGGAGAGCAGAGCAGGGCTGACAGTACCTGAGAGGCTGACCCACCAGCTAAGCAGCCTTGGGTTTTCCAGAGAGACGGGGACTCTTGTCTTTGAAGCCTGTTGAGTTGGGACTTTGTGTAGCAGTAGATGAAAAGACTCAACAGACGTGACATAAATGGCCATGAGCTGCTACCTCAGAAATCCTCTCACTGGAAACTCACAGTATCAGAGAAATCCAGCTTCCCAGGAAGAATGAACGCCTCCAGGACAGAGATTGCATTACATGATTCATTGATGCTCAGAACCAGGCATTTTGTTTTGTTTGTTTTATTTAAATTTGGGAATATTTTTTAGTATTCTTATGTTAGTCAACTTTTCCATGCTGTGACTAAAACATCTGACAGGAACAACTCAGAGGTGGAAATGTTGACTTGGGGCTCACAGTTTCAGAGGTTCAGTCCATAGTCAGCTGTCTCCATTGCTCTGAGCCCCAGGTGAGGAGGAGCATCATGGTGGAAAGGCCTGGGAGAGGGAAACTGCTATGCTCCTGGCTGCCAGGAAGCAGAGAGAGGGGGCCAGGCTCAGACTCCTGTAACCAGGCACTGTCATCACTGCTGGAGACCAGCACTGCCTTCCCAGGACATGCCCCCAACAACCTAGAGACCTTCCCCTAGGCCACACCTCTTAAAGGCCTCACCTCTGAACCTTGTCACACTGGAGACCAAGTTCCCAGCACAAGGACCCTTGGAAGACTGGAAGACCTGGCAGCTCTAGCCACGGGGGTGGTGCTATAGAGCCACTGGGCCTACGGAGTTGCCCTGCCTGGGTGGCATTTGTTTCTCACACCCACTGGTCGATGGTGGGCTGCCCAGGAGGCATGGCCCTGACCATGAAGGCTCTCTGCCCAGGAGGCATGGCCCCGACCATGAAGGCTCTCTGCAGAGGAGTCAGTCTCAGAGCAGGCTGAGAGCTGCTGGCTGGCACCTGGGTGCCAGAGTTGCCATGGTGTTCCTGATACTGGTCTGATTGAGTCCTCATAACAGCCCTTTGAAGCAGGAAACTTAAATTTTCTGTTTTACAGATGAAGAAATGAAGGCCAGAATAGCTCTGGGACTTGTAATCAGGAAGTAGAGATGACTTAAGGGAATCCGAGGGCCAGGTGAGGTGGTGGTCTATTTGCTGTGTGGCGGCAGCTTTGAACACACCTTCTTACCTTCCTAACTTGGCCCTGTGCAATTTTGGTTTTGCCAGTTCAAAACCGTGGAGTATAAGACAAGTTAGAATCAAGTACTGGAAACTCAGGTGCCTGGGGGGGGGGGGTGAGGTAGGCGTGGTGAATGTGGCCATGTACAAGGCAAAGAGCTCTGAGAAGACTGGGGCCTGGAGACCACGTGTCCCTCACAGCGGAGCCAGGAGATTCCCCCAGCTATGTCTCGCTCATGACCCCTTCTACATGGGAACCCTTTGGAAATAGGGTCTTTGTAGGTATAATTAAGATAAGGTCTTAGGATGAGATCATTCTGGCTTTAGAGTAGTCCTCATCTACTGATTGGTGTTCTTACTTAAAAGAACAAGATGAGGAGAAAGGAGGTTTGGGACAGAGACAAAGGAAGATGCTGTGTGGGGACAAAGGCAGGGACAGAGTGTGTCCGGTCCAAGACAAGGTGCATCTGGGGGAAGTAACAGATGTGGCCCTGCTAATACCCTGATTTCAGACCTCTGTCCTCCTGGATGGAGAAGGGATGAGTGTCCATTGTTCTAGGATGTTAAATTGGTGCTAATTTTCTTGATCAGCCTCAGGGATAAAAAAAATGCACCCATCTAAAAGCCACGCGGATGTTGCTTTGAAGACATGGGGTCCCTGACCCCCTAGATTTACCCAAAGCATCAGGAATATGTCATTTGATCACCAGGTCTCTTTATTGGTAAACATTAGCAAATAATTCATTTTTTATCATTCTTTTACAAGCTGGTGCATCTGTGGGAAGCAGAGAGGAGAGGCCTTCAGAGAGCAGGTTAAGCCCTACAGATCTGGGGCTTGGCTTGGGACCTGAGCTGATATGATTGAGCTATTCCAGATGAGTTGTCTGCTCGCTGGGAGTTCCACCTGACAGGCTAGCGGTTGTTGGTCTGAATATGTTATACAGTTCTCCCATTCTCCCACCTCAAGGCCAGAGGGACCATTCTTTGCTACTGAAGCCACGGACCCACGTTGGAGGCTAGGGGCATGGAAGAATGAACTTGATAATTGACCATAAGGCATTGAGAGCAGAGCATCTCCAATGTCCCGGGGGGTGCTTGATCTGAGATGATGGATGCCTTCCTATCCTCCACTAATGCCTGGGCTTTGACTTCCAGATTCGTGAAGAAGAAAAACCTAATAGGAAAACATGGTTGCAACCCTTTAACTGTAGCCAGGCTCCATCCCACGCTGTGACATTACTCTCACTAGGCAAAGGACAGTCACGTGTGCTGACAAAGCCCAGGAATCCAGGCTGTGTTCACTATCTGGCTGCAAGATCATAGAAATGTGTTCATCTGTACAAGAAAAATGAAAATCAGATCAGCCTAAACATACATCGACATTTTCCACATGCAGAGTAAAGCAATGGACCTTCTCTTTTAATTCTATATGTTAGCCTTTTCTGCCAGTTCAATTAAATGTTCACATGTACAGAGAAGAAAAATGATGTGTTTTCAGTTTAGAGAGAGAGAGTCAAATGCAGAGCCAGGGTCTTAATAGTGGGTCGGATCTGTCAATCAAAACCCACAAGACCATTTCTGCAGTCAGAGGGTTTTATTGCGCTGGCTGTGAACCTCAGGCACTGGCTTGGCCTTGGTCTCCATTTCTTGTTTTGTTTCCTGACAAATCAGTCCTCCAGTTCTGTTCCATGTGGACAGTACCACACCTGTTTTGCAAACCAGTATCATTTGCCCATCACCTTGTGGAATACTGGGAACAGAAGCCAGATCCACCAGAATAAGCAGCAGAGTTTGTGTTCTAGGGACTTAGAATTCCTAAATATCTCCTTATGGATAAAATAGGTAATAAGGGGTAGAACAACTGTGAACTCAGAGGTTCGTAGCATGTGTCTTGGTCCCCCCTCTTCTGCACATCTCAGGAAAGCCCTGTGCCCTTTGTGGCATTCATTATCTCATCTGTAAATCAAGCTACTCAGCAAAGCTCCCAGCTCGGAAAATGTGTCCAAACAAAAGCTTCCTAGGCCGGTTTCTTTTTCAGATTGACATTACCATGTGATTCAGGCTTGGACAGTGAGGTGGAGATAAAGGCTGTGATGACATTAGGTGACACCTATAAATAAAACTAAAATAAGGAGCTGATTCAAGTGGCAACTGTTCTCTTCCTTTCTCACCTCTCCTGTCCTCCTGTCTGGAATGTGGAAGCAATGGCTGGTTTAGAGATGTCATTTTGTGATGGGAAGGAAGCTTTAAGAATTAAAGCCAGGGACTAAGGATGGCAGAGCACCGAGAGAAATCAGGACCTGTGTGGATTAGTAATGCTAACATTTCACTACACCAGCCCTACCACCTACGCCTAGGATATATGAGAGAAAAAGTAATATTTATCTTTCGGATGGGGTCTATGTTACCTGCACTTGAACAGAACTCCTAATTGGCACATGGTCTGCACACAAAATCTTCCCTACTTCAAACTCACCCCACTGTTCTACCCACACCCATCCTCAATCAGCCTCCCAACTCGTCATCTTTACTAAATAATGAAGAATTAATTTTCTTTCTCTATTGTTTTAAAAAAAATACCCAGTGGGCAATAGTCTTTATGACCAGAACACCTTGACATTGCCCCTGGTTAATCTAATGCCCAACCCAAGATCCCACAGATTCCAGGATGTCAGCTCCTCTGGGGTCCTATTTTGCCCCCTGCCTGATCTTAGCCATAGCCTGACATCAGACATGTGTACCTGCTTCAGGCCACTGCAGAGCATGCCAGGGCACCAAGGGTACACACAGTGTCTAATGACCATGAAATAATTGTTTTCTTGAAAGAAGTGCAACTGCATTGACATTGGATCACAGTTTTTTACTAAAATATAGGTGATTTTAAACACGGTTTGTGGAAAGTACATGTGGTTTATGTCAGGTCCTGCTGAAAGCCCCAGAAAACACAGATCGTATTTCCATTCATTACTAGAAACTGAAAAATATGTACACCCAAACACATTTTAAATTCCCAGCTTCTCTGAGATGGTGGTGATTGGGGAAGGTAAATGATTTAAGGTCAAAACCCCGTATTAGAGGGTAACTGCCTCAAAGTTGGATGTTAGAGCCGGGATCCGGTTGCGGACAGAGCTGGGTAAATGTAAGCTTTATCTAATGACATCAAAATGGCATACCAATTCTCCTTTAACTAATCACAGAAATAAAAACAAAGGGCAGAGATGTAGCTCAGAGGTAGCCTGCTCCCCTAGCAAGTATGAGGCCCATATTTCTGTATGAGGCCCTGAGGTCAACCCCCAGTGCCCCCAGAAATAAAGAGACAAAAATATTAGGGAAGAAAAATCACAGAGGACCATTTTAAAGCTTTCAGTGAAATCAAATCAGCTGCTAAAGCTCAGACCTTTGCCACATTTATAGAAATTCTTTTCAGAAAAAGCGGAAATAATCAAAACTATCAGATAATCATTTTGATTTTGTCTGGGATTATTTCTTCCCCCATGATACAATATTCAGAAATAGATTTTTTTTTTTTAAAGTTGGACAAATGGAAGTCAAAATTTCCTTCTAAAGCTAATAAGTAACTATAAATTATCTCTTACTTTAATTTTTTCCTTGGAGTTTTAAAAGTAGAGTAGCCCCTTTCTCCAATAGAGATTGACCTCACCAGGCCCTGGGGAACTCCCTGACTTAGGACATCACCATGCAGCAAGTTTGGTGGTGGGAGCACTTCCAGGGGGAATCAAGGGGGGCACTGGCTTAATGTGACCTGAGACAGGAAAGGCCAGCACCCGTGGGCACCCAGTAGAGCAGCATGTGTTGTCTGAAGGGCTGACAGCTTCTGGAGGAGGGGGACCCTGGGAGACACCCAGCAGGTGCCCCTCCTTCAGTGGGACAGACATCCAGGCACTTCTTTGGAGAAATCTCTCAATTTCCAGGGGAGAGGGTGAAATTCCTTGTTTTTAAAATACTGTCTGAACAACACCCATGTAGACCCCACTCCTGAGGCTCCCATCTTACCTGTGTAGCAGGATTTAGTGACGTCAGTTTCATAGGACCCAGGAAGAAGCAGAGAGGGCCGGAGGGGATGGTATGAGAGAGACCGACACCTGGTCTCACAGAACAGAAGAAGGAGAGCCAGTCTCTTCATCTTCCCTCCTTCTTAGAAGTCATCTGCAACTCAAGTGCAGCCCGGCTTACAGCACAGGGACAGAGGACACCAGGGATCCTCAGCCATCAGCCGCCCTTCAGCATAGAAATGACTCTCCTAACGTTCTCCCCATGTCCATCAATGACCACAAATCCAAGACAAGGAAGGTCTCTTTCTGCTCCTCATAACTTAGAGGACACATGCGAGCTTCCTGGATCATGTTCTACTATGAAATGAGAAAAATCTCTCTAAGTGCCGCAGTCTGGCTGGGCACAAAATAACTGAGCTGCCACAAGGCACTTGTAGGTTCAAACAGGAACTCCTGCAAACGCCACCCACGCAGCCCTTTCAGGAACACCACACACCAACTGGAACTCCCTCCACTGGAACCTCACCAACCAATGAAAACTCTCCAGGAATCCCCGTGAGAGCTCAACTGGAACTCAAGGGGAACTCCAGGAGAACTCAAAGGGAACTCAACTCAACGGGCGCCAGCAGGAGCCACCCTATTGCCAGACAGCAGGGGTCCATATACAACTGAATAGACAGCCTGTTTCAATCCAGCATCATCCATTCACAGCAATTATACACAGCTTAACTTAATTGTCATCATCTTAATGGCTCCCTGGCCTCACCTCTCAACCACTCTTTCTGGTAATATGCCAGGTGCCCTTCAGACTTGGCTGTGGCTCTCAACATCTAGGAAGTTTGTATGACGTCAACCACAGATGACAGATGCCAGCTCAAACTGAGTAGAGCATAAAGACACTTCTAATCACATGGGAAGTCCTGAGTGGGAAGCACAGGACACTTGATTCAGGGTCCCACATTACACTCAAGGACCCAAGCTCTTTCTCTGTTTCTCCAGGCTTGGGTGACCTCGTCCCCAGATGCCCACAGAGGGCTGTCACAGGTTCAAGTTCAAACAGCAGCGATCACAGAAATGACTAGCAATACGTCCCCTCCCTGCCTGCCCCCTCTGCTTCTTCCCGAGTCCTTTGGAATTGAGGTCACTAAATCCCACTCAGAACAGGGATGAGGTGGGGGCCACAGGATCGAGGTCTACATTGGTGTTGTTCAGACATTATTTTAAAAACAAGGCATTTCCCCCTTTCTCCTGCAAATTAACAGATTTCACTAAGAAGTGCCTGGATTTCTGTCCCACAGAGGAAGGGCACCCCTTGCTGGTTCTTCCTGTGTCCCTTCCTTAGGAATCTGAGATGTCATCTTCCAGATCTGCACCAGCAGAAAACTTTCCTAGCAGAAACCCACGCTGGGTGATTTGGAGCCCTGTCATTCAGTATCCTATTTTCCGGTCCTTGCAATCCCGTAGCCCTGGCTGCATTGGTTCATTCTAGTTTCTTGATTTTGCTCAAAGCAAGAAAACCTGGAGATTCTCATTGTCTCATTGGAGCAAAGCAATAGGGACATAAAGGGAAAATGCAAAGAAAAAAAAGGTCCTACCTAGATCCTGAACACGATGGAACTGGAGCCTGATGAGAGGGTGGAGTGGCAGGATCTCTCGTTTGTTGCTGGTGGACATGCAGAACATTGTGGCCACCTTGGAAGGGAGCTCAAGGTTTCCTAAAACTAGGCACATCCTTGAATAGATCCCGAAGCTGTGTTCCACAGTATTTACCAAGAAGAGTGAAAACCTGACCTCGACACAAAAACCTGCAGATAGCCACACACGGTGGCCACACCTGTAATTCCAGCAGCTTGGGAGACTGAGGCAGGAGGATTGAGAGTTCAAAGCCAGCCTCAGCAAAAGAGATGCACTAAGCATCTCAGTGAGACCCTGTCTCTAAATAAAATACAAAATAAGATTGTCAATGGTTGAATGTCCCAGAGATCAATCCTTTGGAAAAAAAAGAAAACACCTCTGCCCGTGGAGCAGTTTTATCCAGAATTGCCAAAATGTGAAATCAACAAAGATGTCCTTCAGTAGGATGAATGGATAAATAAATTGTGGATCGCCCTCAAGACCAAAGAATATTATTATATCTAGAAAGAAATGAGTGCCAAGCCATAGAAAGACAGAAAGGAACACAGGTTCTCAGGAGAAGCCATCCTTGAAGGGCTGCATGATGCATGATTAAAAGTGCACCTTGGAAAGGGCAGGACAGATCTGTGGCTGGTGGGGTCAGAGGGAGGGTGGGGTGAGTAGGGGCACAGAGGGTCTGCAGGGTGCTAAAATGTGCTCCTACCACCATGGATACCTGGCCTACCTTCATTAAGACCCATAGAACCTACAACATGAAGAATGAACATTTGTGCAACTGTACACTTTGGAAGCTGTGGTGCTTCAGTGTAGGTCTATCACTTATTAAACAAACAAAAAAGAAAACTTTGCCATTCTGCTGGGGGAGGAGGGAGGATCATAATCAGGAAGGATGAATGTGTGTGGGAACAGAGGGTAGATAGGAATTCTCTATAATTCCTTCTCAATGTTGCTACGGTTCTAAAATTGCTTTAAAGGTAATTTAAGAAATTATCCTTAAAATCCCTGTTTTCACAATTTCATTTTACAAAGCCAAATGTCAAGTCCCAGCTGAAAAGGGGTGAAGAAGCCAGATAAGACGAATCCTGCTGCGGTTGGTGGCCGCTGGGCAGTCTCCTCGCCTGGACCACAAGGCAGTATGGATTGCCCCCCGCCCCTCCCCTCTGCCAGCTGCTCATATTTCTGATCCAGATTGAAGAATGCGGGTGAGAGGAGGTTTGCGGGGACTCCTGGTCTCTTGGCATTCCTTCCTTCCTTCCCCTCATCCTTTCCCAGGAGTGCAGGGTCACCCCACCAGGCAGCCGTAGCTCCAGAGAAAAGAAGTCATATCCAAGAAAAGGACCCAGGGCTTCGCAGCTCTGGTCCCAAAGGGGCTCAGACATTCCATTTAAAATTGAAGAGTGGAGGAAGGTCCCCAGTCTTCAGGCAGGATCAGATGCAGAGTTCTGGGGAAAGAAAAGAGCCCTGGGAAACCAGAGCTCACAGCCATGGCCATAGGGGTCCCAAACTCTGCCCCCGGTGTTTTTTAACTTTGGAGTCCTGGATTCTCTTGTGGCCCTGGAGGCTGAAAGTCAGGGTTGTGCTGTCTCCAGGAAGCCCAGGGAGCATGGATTCCACGCTAATGCCTATTATTCCATGCTATTGCCTATTAATTTCTATAATAATTGCCCTCACCAGTAGGTACCTTCAGACTTCCAGCCTCAGAGCCACAAGAGAATCGACCCTTGTTGTTTTGTGACACCTGGGTTGCCTAACTTTCTTAAGGAGGTCCCAGGAAACTAATAAATCCCTGGTATAGCCACCTGCCTCTCCGATGGGCTTGGGTCCCAGTATTAAGTTTCTGTTAGCATATTAACAAATTAAAACAATGCCAATGTATCACCTTGGCACTCTGTGCATGGTCTTAAAGTCTGTATTTTGACCCCACTATTGCAGAGACAGAGGGTCTGGTCAGTAGGGGGCAGCACCAGTTATGCAAAGGTGGGAATGAGGTTTCAGAAAGATAAATCTGGAAATTTAGTCCTTGATGCTTTGGGAGAGTTTGAGGGAAACTGGACACTGTAAGACTTGCTCTATTTTCCTGGATTCGGTGATGTCCAGAAAGGGCAGCTGAACCCACTGATGGAAGGCACATTCCAGTTTCCCCAGGAGTGCTTGAGAGCACTATTTTGTATCTTGTTATAGTGACAAGGGATATTTCGGTGGATGTTTATAGCCAGCTACCATGAAGTCAGAGCTGAATCTTGACCATGCCCATGTGTCATCATGAGGAAACTGAGGTCACTCTAAGTCATTCATGGAGAAGGGCAGAGAGGCTTTGAGGTCTCCAGAGGTCTGTTTAGCTGGAGGGCCACAGACTGGTGACACTGAGACCAGGAACGTCTAGTGTGGATAGATGCCTATGGTGGAAAACTACACTGATCACTTATAGGGTCCACAGTGCTCCCTGGAGAACTGGGATTAATGCTCCTCCAACACCACAAGCGCCCACTGGCAGCCTGCGGTTCACTGAGGGTGTCCTGCAGCTTCAGCACTGGGCTGAGGCACCTGACTGCATGCACCGGGCATGGAGAAGGCTCAGGGTGTCCCGGGACCTCCTGCAGTCAGCATGCAAATGCCCTGCAAATTGAGCATCCTCATTTCCAAAATCAGCAAACATGGGTGGCTCTAATTCTGTCTTCCCAGAGGAGACAACCCTGCTCAGCATGCCCCTGTCCCTACCGTCATTGCTCCACAGGGATGTGTGGTCACAGGGATGCAATAATTATTAGGAGAAAGCTTACAGACTTGAGCCCAGAGAAGAGACTCCAGAGTGAACAGTCTTTGGTGAGCCTTTTGTGCGAAACCATGCAATGGAGGGAATGTGAAGTCCTGGAGAGGCTGTAGAAGGGATTTACTGCAAATGACTTTTTAAACAGAGGGAGATTGAGTGTCATAGCTCCCTGGCTCTGTTTAAGTGTGTGCAGTGCACATTGTAGGACAGCATGGGGAAGCCAGCTGCCCCCACAGGGACTTTGATGGTTACTAACTATTTGTAGCTGGCACGGCTTCTCCCCCAGGTACTTCCGAGTTGTCTTCCCCACACTGTCTGCAAGGGGAGCTGGTGCAGGGGTGCTGGGGGACATTGCTTCCAGCCAAGGGCCTGCAGCATGACCAAAATCTCATCAAAGGCCATTTTCTTTAGCCTTTGCCATTTCTGTGTGCAGAGGATGTTATTTATTTTTTTTTCAATTTACAAATCAGAAAGTTTTAAGCACTATCAGAAAAGAATTGTGTTCTCATCCATATTCACAGCACCCTGACCCCCCAGTTCCCAGCACAGAGGAAGCAGGGATGTTTTTCAGAAACAGTGATTGATAACACATGAAAAGACTTTTGAAAACTACGTGATGAGCAGGTGGCACGTTATGCTGTTGTCAAAGATTCGATTCACGGGGTGAACCCTGGTGCAGAAGTCACTTTAATGAAATGCTTCCGAAAATCATAACTGGGGGAAAAATACGTGATCAGCATGCCTCTCAGCCACTGTCCGTGACTGCACTAAACCATAGCTTCATCTAAAAACTGAAATTTCTCAAAAACAAAAGCTTTGTGTGAATAAAAGAAATAAAAATTGCTGGGATTTAGATGGGCAAGGACAACTGAATTAATAATGCTCATCTTTTATTAATCGATACATTTTGCATAAGAAGTTTGTTTCACGAGCTTGGGAAAACAGCTCAAGTGTTTTACATAATCACAGGAATGACTGGGCCATGATAATTTAATGATATTTTGCAAAACCACACATTTGCTTGGGCTCATGTGAGCCAATTTCACCAGGTTGTCTCCTTAACTTTAAAAGCTGCGTCTGAGACCAGGGCTTTGCCCACAGCTGTAGATGTTTACTGCACCCACCTATCAATCCAAAACAGTCCTGTCTCCACTACATACTCCATGAATGAGGCACTGGGACCCACAGCCATGGAGGACAACCGCAGTCACCTGGAGATGCTCAGACTCATCACTGGAGCAGTCACAGGGCACAGAGCTAGCTGCTCTGGTGTGGGTTTCTGAGCCCAGAAGAGAAGAGCTACATGTTTTGTGGACAAGGCTTCTTAATGATTCTTGATTTCCATAATGAATGTGATTCCACAGACGCTAATTAAAAGAGAAAAGAAGGCACACAAGAGTGACAGCTGCTTACAAAAGACAGAGAATCGGCTAAGCTTCTGCCCAGGTGGCTAATCTAGGACATGCCCACGTTTATCAGACCCCAAAGCCAGTGGCTTCCCCATCCTGCCCCACTGCCTTTGATTTTACAGACAGGAAATGGATCTTGTCATTAAAAGTGGAGAACGTTTGCAGAAAAACGATGTGTGATTTTTTTTTTTAAATTAGGAATTGCATTCCTGGGAATTTAGCCAAAGAAGATGGTTTGTCTGTCAGTGAAGATGCATTACTATCAGACAACCTCAGAAAGGGCTGGACTGGTCTCTATTTCAGTTGCACATGTAAGTGGAGGGGTTGTGTTTGCACACCTGGGTGCTCATGCTGAACGGCCTAGACATCAGGAGGCCAGCCTCTACTCCACTCTCAAGCAATATCAGCATGTGGCTTGTCCCCATGGTTACAGGTGGCTGCTCCATATGCAGACCTCGCAGTTGTTGCATTTCAAGAAAGGAAAGAGTGGGGAGTGTAAAATATCTTCTGCTAAAACATCTCTATTTGTTTGCTTTGTCTTTTGTTTTTGGTTGGTTTGTCTGTTTGTGTTTTGTCTTGATGAACACCCAGAGGACAGATATCTGTTCTGATGGTGTCCATTTTCCTGACACCAGTGTCATTGATTCAAATTGAATTACAAGGTGATGTACAGGTACCAGAGAGCCTGTAACGTTTGGGGTTATATTTTAGTTTTTTGTTGGGGGCGTGAAGAGGGTTTTTGTTTTGCTTCTCATTCTGTGTGGCAGAGAAGACAGGGAGAAGAGAAGATGGTGAACTGGGGGGTGGTCAGTCCAGATCCTCTACTACAAGTTCAAATTTGAGAATAAGAAAGGCACCTAGGCTCTCAGGGGAATGAATTGACATACTTAATTTCCATATGAATTGAATTAGATTTCAAGGTGGTTTAGGAACAATCTCAAATAATGATTTTAACAAGCACATTTCTGAAGTTCCCCTTCCCTATTCTCTGCTCTCATTTCATACTTATTTATCTTACTAACCTATTTCATGACCCTTGAAGAAGGGAATACTGAGTTACACGGTTTCTTCTGCACCCTAATTAGTACGGTGGCTGTTCCGAAGCAGATATTTAATAAATGTTTGAACGTCTGATTTTTAGAAAAAAGCCAGCAGCGACTTGAGCTTATGGGGGGTGGCACATGTCTACTGAGCTCCCCTGTGATACTCGGAAGTCAGAGCTGAATGAATAGGTGCTAAAGAGCCCTGCTCAGAGGAAGGAAAGGAGGACAAGCAGCAGCTAAGGCAGGAGAACCGTCAGGACCCGTGAGCCCTGGGCATTTCTGCTTCGGTTGAAGATGAAGGGCTTTTGTTTGGGACAGGACAGACTTAGGGGACATCACTGTTGTTCCTCTTTCAACAATCAAAAGAGAAAAATGACTGAGACAACAATCAGAAAGTCTGCAGCCCTCAGGCGATGGAGTATAGTGACCCTGAGAGCTGGAAAGCAGATGGCCCTGTGGCAGTGCCAGTGTGCCCAGGAGGGCTTCCTGTCTGCTGCACATGGAGGGAAAGTGAGGTGGAGCCCCGAGGATTCCCCAGTAAGGAGACAGCACCCATCCATGGCAAGTGAAGCGAGCCCTCAGGAGGGGGAGGATGGACAGGAGGGGCTCTGGAGATCCTAGAAGGGTCCCCGAGTACTGACTGGGGTACTGATCGACTCCTGCATCAGGGAACCACCCATTGGGACTCAAGGGGCAGAGCCTGGTGCTGCTCAAGGGAGGCCACAGAGCAGCTCCTAGGCTGAGAAGCTTCATCATCTGTGAGGCATTGAGCAGAACACTGGGGGTCTCGCTGCAGAAGTGGGGTGGGGGTCGCTGTGCACTGAGACTGCTCTTGTCCCCCTAAAACATCCCAAGAGCTTGATGCAAAAGGAACCAATGATTCAAAGCAGCTTCATTGCCCCCCCCACCCACAGAGCTAGAGGTATAGGTGGTACACAATGCCCAGCACCCAACCAGTGAGGTTCTCCAGGGCTGGCATCCAAGCAGGGGTTCCCCTACATGAGGACAGGCAAGGGAAGAGTGGTAGGAAAGCCACCAGCCAGACCAGGTCAGGACTGGAGAGGAATTGAATTCACTCAAAACCCTTAGCAGAGCTTTTAAAAAGGCACAAATTAATTGCTTTTAAAGATGGAAGCTACAAACTCCTGAGACAGAATGTGTTGAAAGGGTGTCATGGAAATTAGACATTGAACTTCTTGCATAGCTGTTCGAAATATCCAAGATGGAACCACCGGAGATAAAGAGTCCCCCAAACAGGGAGTGTGCCCATCAGGTGGGGGCGACTTCCAACAGCTCAAGATTAGGGAAAGGCCAGCAAAGGAGAAATAACCAAGAGAAGACTGGCCCCAAACTGTCCAACGTTAATTAAACACACAAATCCAAGGTCAACCTCTGCCATCTCGCATCATAATCCAGCACAGCAGGAAACACCACCAGTCAGTCAAGGCCCTGGATTCCAGACAGTGCATTTAAATCTTTTCAACCTGTAGATACACAGTGATGTTGGTTTATGGGGTTCTTTAGGATAGACTGCCCTTCGTTAGTTTTAACTGTGTTCTTATTTATACTAGTTGTTCTATGTTCTAGCATTGAAGTTTGCAAAAGTAGCCACTCAATGAGAAACTTCTCACATTAATAAGAACCTTTTCCATTAAGTGCTTCTGGTAGTAAAATCCTGGGAGTGTTTTGTCCTTGACTGTGCAGATGCACATGTGAAACCAGCGCCCGTGAGCTCCCCAGGCAGCTCTGGCTTCACAGCACCATCTACCATAGAGACCTGAGTCATGTTACTAACTTAACATGAACCTGAGATTCCACGGGGCCAGTTGCATGTTGGCTTCAGGCTGACTGTGGAGGAAATTGGCTTCGGAGCCCAACTTCTGTTGACAGGTATTTGATTCAAATCCCATTTCTGACATTAGCTGTGTGTCGTTGGGTGACTATTTAAACTCTTTCCCTTTCTCAATGACAGTTGCCATTGGAAGTTCTTGGTTGCAGGTGGGAGGAGTGTATGTTTCCTGCAGCCCCTAAAGGAAAAGAACTTTGTTTTAAAATAGGGTGACATGCCTGAAGTTCTCCTCTACATGTGGCCTTGCCTCAATGCCACCTTCTCCATTTGAGGATGTCAAGGATACTTTCATGATGTTCTACCCAATTCCATCCTTGGCAGCTTAAAAACCGTGTGACGTATCTCTTCTGTTGAGGTGGTGTGTATGCGCGATACCATTCACCCTTTTGAGTGTGCATTTCTGTGTTTTGACAAGTCCACAGAGTTGTGCAATCACCACGCTCAGGGTGTATAGCCCCCGAGATGGGCTCCCTTCCCTTTCCGTGCACGGAGGGTTGAGTGTGTTTTTAAATATATCAGTTACTCATGCCTTTGACACATTGATGGAAGATTAACAGAAAAAAAGTGTTCGACACTATTAGCACTAATTTAACAGTTATGAAAATACTAATTAAAACTGCATCTAGATGCCATTCCCCAGCTCTCAGAAAAACTAACAGCCGAACACCATTTGTTCCCAGGAATGGAAGGACCCTCACCCAGGGCTTGGGAGTGGGAACTGGAAGAGCTAGGATCTCACCTGGGTGTGCACCATCTGTCCACCTTGCTAGCGTGCCACTTCTAAGGGGGGAGGGTAGGTTATTTGACTTACTGTCATTGACTATTTTACTGATGACACGGTCTGACATATGCTTGGCACTGGATAGCAACAGGTTGAAATCAAATTAACCTTCTCCAGACACTCGTGGGAAATCTACCTATTAAAAAAAAAATCTCATGAACTCATCAAATTCAAACTTAAACCCTGAGAACCTTAGAAAGGAACCCCTCTGTGGGACAGATGGGATCTGAAAACTGCCAGTTAGAGATGCAGGAATGCGTAGTAGGGTTTTATTAGAGGTTCTTCATTCGTTTTCCTCCCTATTCCAATAGGTTTTGTCTTTAAAGCACTTTCATGTTCACAGAAAAATTGAGCAGAACTCACAGAGATTTCCCAGGTACCCCAGATACACACATGCTCATGCCATCCCCTGAGCATGCTTAACAGCCTCTGCCCGAGGGTATGTTGGTGACGATGGATGAACCTATATTAGTGCACAGTTGCCCACAGTCCCTAGCTCAGATCTGAGCCTGTCTTGGTGCTGTGCATTCTGTAGATTCTTGACAAAAGTGTGCTTACACGTATCCACCCTGATCCCGTCACACAGGACCGGCTAACGATCTTGTCTGGGTCATTTTGTAAACTTATTGTGTCACAGGACTGAACAAAGCTCTTCTTCCCCTTGATGTTGTTCTGTTTCCCGCACTTGGTGGCTTACCTTAAGAGTCACTGGGAAATGCAGGTTTGCATCGGAAGTCACACTTGGTTGGAGATGATCTGGAGCCTCCAGTGTGAGCAATCAGAGCTGAAGGGGCTCCCGGGGCCACTGTGCGTGTGAACCTGCCCCACTCTTCCAGAACACACACCTGTCAAAGGCCTTCTGGCTGTCTGAGTGTGTAAACAAGTCAGATTTTGCTAAAAAGTGCGTAGCTAAAATGCTGTCTGTAATTTGCATGCTTAATTTTCATGTCACAGAAAGTGATATGATTGTAAAGATTTGCCTGCGCACCCGCTTTGTAGAGCAAGACTTGGGGAAATAAAGCCTTGCCATAGAATTATTAATTATATTCACAGCAAAATTGAGCAGAACTCACAGAGATTTCCCAGGTACCCCTTCCACACATATTAAGAGAATGACTTGTGTGGCCCTTTGTCTTCGGAGCACCTGTTCAATCATTTTGAGACACATTGGAATCTCACTATGCGATACCTGATACTGAACCTCGTTTGCATTTCATGGTTGTGAAATGTTTTCTGGATGGAAGGGAAAAAGAAACTACTTTCAGATTTTTGATGAAGTCTCAGTTCTTCAATGTTGAAACTATTAGTAGACAGAGCAAGCAAAGTGCATCTGAGGCAGTGAATGTATTCCCTCCGTGAGACACCATGAAGCAGAGCACCTGAGTAACTGTGCTTGACTTGAATCTTTCCGCTTCTCCTCTGCCGCCAAAGACTTCAGTTCTTCTAACTCAGTGAAAAGCAGGCAGAATTCCTGAATAGGCACCCAATTCCTGCCTCTTCCCATGTTCTCCTGCAGCTCACTGAAATGTCTTACTAACGAGGTGCAAACTTATAGTGGGGTTGCACAATAACAATCCTGTTCCTGCAGCAGATGCTGGCAGAAAGGGCTGCCATGCTCACAGTGGCCCTCTGTCAGGGCTCTACAGTGTGTGTGTGTGTGTGTGTGTGTGTGTAGTTGTGTGTGGTACATGGGGTGGAAAGCAGGGCCTCGCACATGCTGGGCAAGAGCTTACCCCTGACCTACACCCCCCACACTTTCCTCCTTTCTTTTGAGGTAGAGTCTCACAGGTTGCCCAGGCTGACCTTGAACTTGTGACCCTCCTGCCTCAGCCTCCTGGCAGCTGGGATTACAGGGTGCACCCTCAGCCCCACCTGGGACTTAAATATTTTGAAATCTAACAGATACTAACAAATAGCCACTCCACCATAACTATGAAGTCAGCTTCGGCCTATGGACAGCACCCAAGCTTCTGTGTGGCCCATGTCACATTGGTCCTGGCTTTCCTTTGCTTTGGTGAAATGAGAGCTTCCTGGTGCGTTCTTGGCCACCGGCCCTGGTGCTGCTTCTGCTGTAGCTCACCTGTGTGCAGAGGGGGCTGTGCTCTCTTGGGGCCCTGCAGGAGCCAGCCCTGTGTGACTGGAGCTGGGTAGGGAGGCGTCGGCTGAGAGAAGGAGAAGCCCTGCGTCATGCCCAGTGTTGGACACGCGGCCGTCAGGTGCTGGGCTTCCTGGACGTGTGTCCTTACATAACCCCAGCAGCATCCCTGTGGGTGAGAAGTTGGTTCTCATAGTATCAATGACAAAACTGAAGCTCAGAGATGTCAACGTAGTTGTCCAGTGTGAGGTGGGAAGTGGCAGAGAGCCCCGCCCTCAGCCAGTCCTGTCTTTAATGTCCTCTGTACATGTACCAGTACCCTGACTGACACTGAGGACTTGGACCGAACAGAGGGCACTCTACAGAACCATCCACCTAAGAAGCTAGAACTTTCCAGAAGTTTGCTACTGTAAGCCAAGGTGCACTTTCTAATATGTCATTCCATAGTCAGAGTCTAGACTGAAGGGGACTAAGTTAACACTGTTCAGATCACAGCTTTATTGCTCTCATGCTCTGTGGCCCTAATGAAATCACTTCTCTTCTCTCAGCTTTTTATGCTTGGGGAAAATGAGAGTACCTTGATCTTATTAAGCCTGCAGCAGGTAGGTAGGTGGACAGATGATAGATGAGAGATGATAGATTTCAAAAAAATCACAAAGTTCTACTTGACAAGTAGCCCAGCAAAGCAGGTGTGGTCAGGGCGTGAGGATGCTGACCATGATGGCTGCATCCAGGCAGCCTCTATGTGTGGTTCCCGGGGCCTTCTGGCCACATTTGACTCCTGAAAGAAGAGAGGATGAAGGCGTGAAGGGAAATGGTACTCAGGTTCGGATGTCACCAGGGAAGAGATGTCATTTCTGACCCACCACAGCCCGAGCACCAAACCTCAGAATGCGAAGGTGCTTTGCACTCTCAGCCTCCCTGACCTCACTCTGGCTTCTCAGCACACCAGACAGCCTCCCTCCAGGAGAGGCAATGCTCTGATGACACGGCCAGCGATCCATCTCCCACACGAAGCCCCGCCCTCCACTGCTGACGCCCAGTCACGGAGGGAGCGGGCCTGGGGTGACTTGTGCTCTTCCCACCCCAGCAAGGCTACTGCTGTCCACCCTTCTTGCAGGAACTAGAGGAACTCGCACTGGAGGTCCTGAAGGACATGCAGAGGTCCTGGAGGAGGCCACTCGGAGGTCCCGCAGGAGGCCAGGTGGAGGTCCTGGAGGAGGCCAGGTGGAGGTCCCGGAGGAGGCCACTTGCTCATCAGCAACTCCCCGGACTTGAGAGGGCACACGGAGCAGCTCCACTCTCCTGGCTCCTTGCTCTCTGCGCGTGAAGGCTTCCCACCCTCAGTGACACACTTGTCACCCAGTCCACTCAGCACCCAGGCTCTGCTCGGCTCTCCTGGGCAGCTCTTCTTGGCCACACTACCCTCCAACCTGCTCTGTTCTATAGCACATCCTGCTTTCACATGACCTGGCCTGGACAGAAACGGACACTATCATCACTATCACCTGATTCTGTTGGGGACATTGGAGTGAAGGTCACAGCTCAGAGACGTCCTCACCGAGGTAAGGGCTCAGCTGTCCTGTGCCAGCACTGTGGCTCCATGGCAGGGACCTGCAGAGGCTAGAACCTGAACCCCCAGGCCCGGGTCTGTGAGGTCACAGGAAGCTGAGCCGCAGCCTGAGGCATCTTCTAGGAAAATCGCAGACGCTGACCAGGAGGCCCCAGGGATCCCAGGAGGCTGAGCACATGGCCGTGGGATTCTGTCTGCGGAGCCCCTTAGCCAAGGCAGGAAACTCTGGCCTGAGGCTGAGCGGACAGCATGAAGCCCAAACCCAGAGCTGTCACCTGGAGAGCACCTTCCTGTCAGGGCCCTGGTGGCACTAAGGACGGTGGCACCCATGTGCTCAACACTGGGGCACCCACAGCAGGTCACAAATGTTAATGGACATGGTGGCCTTTCACTTACACTTCAGTACAAAGCCACTTTCACACAGGATCCTTGATGTGGATGGCTTACACAGGCACAGGCTCCCAGACACGCGTGGGAGTCCAGAGGCACTTACATCACTTGTCATGGTTGGTTATTGGTAGCAGTGTCCCCTGATAACTCATGATCTTATGATCATGAGTTATGCGAGCTGTGACTTGATTGTTGGCAGACCCACAGGTTACTAGTTGGGAAGGATGCTGGAGGAAGTGGTCACTGGGTGTGCCCGTGGGGGTCACCTTGTGTCCTGGATTCTTGGCCCCTCTCTCTGTGCTTCCTGGCCACCATGAGCTGATCAGCTCTCCTCCACCACACCCTGCCCCACTCAGGCCCAGAGCCATGGTGCCTGCTGGCCCTGGACTGACCTCGGAAACCATGAGCCAAAACCAACCGCTCCTCCCCTAAGTGGTTCCTGTCAAGAACCTTGGTCACAGAGGTGAAGAGTCAACTAACACAGTGCGCACCCCACCTGGAGATGTCTCAGAGATGAACCACCCACTCTGGGAGGCTGGAGGTCAGGGGCTGGCATTGGAGGAGACTCCGTGATTCTCTCCCCGTTCCTGCCTCCCCATGTCTGGTGAATGGCCACTCCTTCTCCAAGAACCGGCCAACCTGATAACCTGAACCTTCCACAGAAAAACAGATCATCCTCCTCTTGCTCCTGTCCAGAATTTTCCCAATTTTCTTTCCCCCTGCCTGGAGAAGGGAAGCTGCGGGCCAGTGTTTCAAAAGTCTAGAAGATGTTCAGATCTGTTTGGTTGTCCTGCCCCTCCCTGCTGCCGTGACCTGTTCCACTCAACATCCCCCCACCTGCTTTCTTTACAGTTGCTCCCCATTTACATCCAGGTCTCACTACTAACTGAGTTTTGAAATAAGGAGGAGTTTTGCCACATGTTTTAGGTCCTGAGTAACAAGGCTGGTGGGTGAACACAGGGCATTTCGATATTTTTTTTAATTATGGTTTTAAGTAACTTCTCCGTAGTTAATTTTATGAATTATTTCAGCCATCGCAGGTCAAGTAGCTCCTGTATGTGTGCCCTAAAATCCCACTGTCCTCAGTCTGTGCGATGCCAGATGACCCAGGCCCTGCTCACTGTGTAAGCTGCAAACACGAGAGCAGAGGAGTGACCAGGACAGCTGGAGTCAGGGACCACAGTGGAAGCCCATCACATTCTCAGGGCCATTAGGGACCAGGACGGCCTGCTGTTCATCTGAGACAAGCTGCTGAATCACCACCCCTCTCTCCGCACCTCTTCCCAGGGCCAGGGCGTGAAGCCCCTGCATGTGTGCCTGTCAGTGTTTCTGTGCATACTCTGTGAGCGTGCCTCTGACCAAGACCATGGGAAGCACATCAGGTGACCTTGAGAAGGTCGTCTGGAGGCTGGGGTGTGGGGATAGAGCAGCAGATAAGAGACCACCAACAAGGCTCTCATTGCCGAGTGCTCCATAGACTTCTGTGCTTGATCACAAAGCTTCCTTTGACTTCAGGAAACAATACAAATTGTGTGTGTGTGTGTGTGTGTGTGTGTGTCCTGCATTAATATCTAGAAAACCTCCAACCTATCTTTAGCACCAGGAACCTTGAAAGTCTCAGAGGCTGTTAGAATTTGTTGGCAGTTTTAGGAGGAGTTGGCCATTATGACTTTGTGTGACAGCTGCTCTTCTGACCGCTGTGCTCATACTATTACATAAATGATTTTAGGGAATGAAAGTAACACTTGTGTGTCCTACATCAGCCATGGTGTCGTCTCTGTCCCCCTCTGGCACCACACACACCTAAGAGGCAGTGCTGCAGGTTGGGTTGGTGTGTGTTGGGAAGATGGAGAGGCCTGCCCCTTGAAGCACCTTGGACTCTTCTGTTGTGGGTGTGCAAGATGGCATCCTAAGTTTGGGGTAGAGAAACCCAGGGCTCTGGGGTACAGGGCTCCCCACCATGCTACACCACTCCTCAGGTGGGGAGCCCCTGCTGCCAGTACACCCCCACCTCGCTGCACTCACATGGGTCTGTCCTGCAGGAGGATCGAAACTGCAGCACGGGGATCCAGGAAAGAGCCCCAGAGCCCCCAAGAGGCCAGCTTGGCCATGCTTCCTGTGTCTTGAGCCAGCAGCTTACCCAAGAGCAAGTCAGGAAAATAGAACTTGTTAAGAATGTTTAGAAAAGGGGTGGGGAGCACCCCAATATGAATAACAATGTGAAAAAAATGTAATTAAGAGTGGTTTCATGTGCACAAAGATATAAGGGCCCTTTGTATCATTTTTTCTGTTCTCGAGGATGATCTAGGGGCTAGTCAACAATATCCCTGACTCATCTCTGCTCATTTCCTTCTTAATGGGATCTACCACTCCACTTTTGATGCTTTTTGTTCTGTTGATTCTTTCAACTAAACTCTAAAGATAAAAGGCATAATAGTTCAAAGGACTAGGAAGTCGCTCTCCTAGCAAGAGCTGTGTGTCTGGGTGGTGTGTTTGCAGGCATTCCTCAGGAGAGTGCAAAACCAACCCTGTTACACTATTTGTTTTCCAATCTCCATAAATCACCTTCTTCCAGGCCATCACTTTGTGATCATGTTGAGTGACACCTGCTTGTGTGGAGAAACCCATTGGCACAGGTCAACAAAGGTAGGGTCTGGGGGAAGACGGCTTGAGGGAATGGGGACTGACCTCAGGGGCTGACACAGTGGAGTGGAGTTCACCCAGCGTCTGGGACCATGCTGCACCCAGGCCTGGTGATGAGCATTGTCCCTGGGCTGTGCGGGTCTGTCTCCAGTGCAGCTGGGGGAGGAGGGACAGAAGAGAACACTGTCCAGCTTTGCCATTGACCCTCTGGCCTCCTGGTCATTCCAGCAAGGCGGGAACCTGGAAGGTCTTCCTTCGCTGGGCAGGAAGGAAGGTCACTCACTTTCATTCCCCTGAAGCCTGCCAAAAAGGAAAGTGGCCCTGTGCCCTCAGCAAACATGAGGGGCACAGCTGGTTTTAAGATGTAGTGATCACTGGCTCTGTGATCCTGAGTCCCCTTGAAGGCCAACCCCAGAGTGCAGACCCCAGGCAGGGATAGGCGTGGGCTCACTGCTGGCTTGGGGACCCTGCCCTGGCCTCTGCTCAGAGAACAGCCCCATGCCTGCCAGCATTGGTATATACATTCACAGATTAGCCACCTGACTTCCTAGCAGGTTAACCGTTTCTTTAGCTACAGTCCTCAGCCCCAGGCCTGTCACTCAGGAAGTGCTGGCTGAACCCCACCTGCTGCCCCTGTGGCCAGCAGAATCATGGTGTGCATGAGCTGTGTGAGCCCCTGGTCAGAGGTGAGTTTGAATCTTGCACTGTTTCATCATCATGACCTCATAGAGCCCTGTTCACAGCCCAGGTCAAGCCAGTAGCCAGTGGGGACCAGGCATTGCTCAGGCAGGTTTCTTACCCTAAATCCCAATGATGTTCCCACCCTGGTGTCACCTGCCTCGTGGGTACAGCAGGACCCTGGCTGCCCCACTTTTGTGCTCTTGGAAAGGTAAGTTTTAAAAAGGTGGAGAGAGTCTACTGGAAGCAGCCTGGAGATAAACAATTTCCTTCACCCCAAGTGTGAGCCTGGGGCCACCCATCTGCCACAGAGATGTGTGTGGGAGCACAGAGTTTCCACAACTAGGAGACTAAGGCTGGTGTGTCCTTGGCTGCAGATGGCTCTTTTTAAACTTTCTTATTATGGAAGATTCCACTCGTATTCAAAGTGCAGAGAACAGTATGAGGACCCAGTGTTCCCACATCCATCTTCGGTCTCCATACAGCATCTTTTAAATGTGCAACCGGCAAAAGTGTGATTTGGAAACAGGGAAGCCACCTTATCAGCCACTGACTCAACTGTCAGTTCTCAGGTTTACGTGACCTGTGGGGTCACCAAAGGCATTTGAGTTTCAGAGCCTCAGAATCATTTAGATGCTGCTGGATCCATAGAGTGGTTTCTAGTCTCACGGAGTCTATTATCAATTGGATTCCAAGTCAGAGTGACAGTGGCAGGGCCACTTGAGACGCATCTGCACTTAGGGTGTCACAGAGAGAGCGCTCAGATGCCTTTGCCATCCAGATAGAGCTGTGGAGGAGGTGCCCTGTTTGGTGTGGCAAAAAGCAGAGCTCTTGCAGAAGGAGAAGTAAAGACTCGGCCAGAGAGGCTGGGCATGGAGCACCAGGACATGGAGCAGAGGACATGGAGCACCAGGACATGGAGCACTGCCGGGCACCCACAGCTCCTGCTCCAACTGAGCAGTCAGGTTGGAACAGGAGATCTATTGCCAAACCCACAGGGTCTCTAGGAAGCCAACCCTCGGGGCCCATAGTCTACCTGGTCCTTCCCTCCACCCAGGAACGTGAGCACCACACCTTGGCAAATCTTGCTCCCTAGCAGCCTCTCCCACCACCCCCTGGTCTCCAGCACCCCCCCCCCCCCCCCCCCGGCAGCATTGCCAATGTAAACTGCAGCCACTCCCATGCTGGCCATTGGCAGGGCCTCCCCATATGTAGATCTCACCCCTGACCCTTGTCTTCCCCACACTGCAGGGTCAGGACAGACCTAGTTGTCCCACACCCTCTCAGCCTTACCTTGGGGTGACCTCTATCTGGCTGAAATTCTCCTGGTGACCCACATGGCTGGGCTCAGCCATGTTCTTTCCCACTTTATTTCTGTGCTGACCCTGGGCACAGGCTGTCACCTCCGATTGCCCGAGGCCTGACCAGCCCCACACCTGGTCTCCTGGGGGTGCATCTGGATCCTCCTTACCACCGCCTGCCCCCTGTCATTGTGTGTCATTTTCTTGGCCTGTTTTCCCCAGCAGAGAGCTCTGTGAAGTTGAAGAACACATCTGTCCTCTTTACCATCGTGACCAGCAGTGTGAGAAGCCTCACAGTTGTCCCCAGCCCTGGGAGATGCATCAAATGCCCACAGAGAAAAGGGACCCCAGAGCAGTGTCCCTACCCCTGTGCCACATTTCCCCACTAGTCAGTGGAGTGTCTATTTCTGTTTTGCATTCCTGAGCTAGTGTCCCCAATTCTGATTTGTAAGCACCTCACTGTTTCCCAGGCTTGCTAAAATGGGCAACTTCAATGGATTTGAAGATTACGTTCAAGACTTCAGTTGAATTTTGCAGATAAGTATCCACCATTATTTTTTTTTCTTCAACACAGACTTCCATACCATAATAATAACAACTTCTCTTTTTAGGCAAGCACATTTACTGTTAAGCAAACAATATCAAGGAGTTGCAGTGTCACATGATTAGATTTTGCACATTTTAATTTAGGATTATACAAAAGAATCAAGAAGCTAACCCGAAAGAGTAGCTGCTTCTGAGGGTGAATTATAGAAGCCGGTTAGTGCCACACCTTTTAAATCTTTTATTTTAATATGAATGAATGCATAAAGATGTATTATGGCTAGCTTAAAAAGCCACCAAAATAAAATATTTTATTATATATTAGGTACAAAAAATGTAAATTTTCAGATCCATGAAGGAATAAGAGTCTATGTTCATCTCTAATAGACTCAGGAAAAAATATATATAAAATGCCTGGTTTTATTTGTTGCTACAATTCTTTGAAAACTACAACTCTGCATTTTTGATGGGTAGAAAATGGAAAGAGTCCAGAACTTTCTTCATCAGAGAGCTGGAGTTTGCAGACTCCCTCCCTAGCACTAATGTCCTCTCTACCTGGGGTTTTTAAATGTTCATCAAAGGAGGAGGAGGAGAGGGAGGAATAGAAAGACCACGAGTTCTGGATGTTCGCTCTGCAGTCCTTTGTGGGAAGAGTCTGTTGGTCTGCTCCGTGGATGTCTCTTAACCCTAACGGCCGCAGGGTGAACTCTGTCTCCAGGGACTTGGGAACAGCAGGAGCTTCATGTTGTCCCACCTCTACTCAATTTTCCACCAAGGACCTGGTCAGTCTCCAAGTCAAGCGAATGATCTATATAAGGCAAAAGAAGAAGTAAATTCATGATTTTGACATAGCATGAATGTATATGGACATGCACATGCAGACCTGTACACAATGAAAATGCCAACCAGCTATAGAAAAATAGCATTAAGGAGTAGATTTGTCAAGGTTGCTGATTACCAAATCCGTGCATTTTTTGTCTTTTTACTAGCCATATATTGTACCATCAAAGTGTTGTAATGATTTTCAACATGTTGCCCTTTACAACAGGACCCCTCCCCAAGAAATTAAATACCAGAAATAAATCTAAAGGAAGATCCTCAAAAACAAATGATTAAAAATCCACAAGGAAAATGATTAAAAATTCCACAGAGGATTTTTTTAAAGAAATGTATAAAAGGAGAGCTAATGTGGGAAGAAGGATAAAGGGAAGAAGTCAATTTCACCATATTGATCATAGAATAATGCACATCCGGTCAGAAGCTTAACATAGCTCTGGCCAAAATATGCGTGCTGGTTCTAAGATATATGAGAATGTTGAGGTTGAGAAGATCAGGAAGCACGAGGAGGAATCAGAGCCAAGGAGGAGGAAACATGCTTGCCAGGACTTGTCGTGACGCTAATTCAGACAGAAGAAGATGCAGGATGAGGGCAGCAGACCCCTGGAATCCGCAGAGAACATGGTGCTCACTCACACCCAGGAGCCTCCGCCCGCCGGGCACACCTGCCACTGCAGAGAGCAGGGAATACCGTCTTGCCCATCACCGCGGAGGGTGCACTGGCTGCAACATGGGGACAGCAGTCCCACAGGAAATCATTAATCACACTGCACTCAGATGCGAAGAGCATCCACACTGTGAAGGGGGTAGAGGACCTCGGCAGGGAAAATCTCCGCGCACAAGCAAAGATCCGACATCAGTGAGCGCAAAGTTGATCCTCAGTTAACTGTGTTGGAGTCCACGGAGAAGCCACGACACTGGAGAAATTATTTCAAGCTCTATATTCATTGCCTGGCTTATACCCAGAATATATAAAGAACTCTAAAATCAATAAGAATATGGCATATGACCCAATAGAAAAAAAGCCAGGAAATAAATGTGAACTTCATAAGAGATTTCCAAGGGTCTCCTATATAATATCAAGAAACGTCCATACTTATTA
The DNA here is from genome assembly GCF_021218885.2 of Marmota monax. Classification (NCBI taxonomy): domain Eukaryota; kingdom Metazoa; phylum Chordata; class Mammalia; order Rodentia; family Sciuridae; genus Marmota; species Marmota monax. The sequence continues at coordinate 3,225,918 of NW_026692549.1, read as the reverse complement.
ATTACCAACACAATGGAAATTGAAATGTCCATCTCTGTGGCTACAATTTCAAACCTTGAGAATCCATTGGGAGGTTGTGAGGCAAATAGAACCTTCAAGAGCTCGTGGTGGGAAGAAACTGGGTCTTGACCTCTGAGCGCAACATGTGCATGGTCATTTCTCAGGAAGAACCTCGACACACTCACAAGCATGTGATTTCACATTTAGGTCAATGCTAGCCAAACTGCAGCCCCGAGGCGACCAAAAGGTGCACACCAGGGTATGTGTATCACAGCAGCTGTATCCAAAAGACCCCCAGCTAGAAAGAGCCAGGGTGTCTATCAACAGCAGAGTGGACAGATGCAGCTTGGCATGTCCATATAACTGTAAGCCACGTGGGACAAAAATGCAGGAGCTAAATCACACTCAAACACACAGACGATGCCCCCCACATACATCTTGAATGTCGCGATCCACACAATTCAACCCAGTTTATTCTTTCATGGTTTCACATTTGCCTAACTGTGAAGCAAGCAAATCTTTTGTGTTGGGATCATGGATATTTCAGGAGGTGAGGGAGGGGGTGGGAAGGGGTGTGCAGAGCCTCTGCAGGCTCCTGCTCCCCGCCCCGGGGACCTTGGTGCAGGTTACCTGTGTGACTCTCTTCACTTTGTGCTGATTGAAGGCACTGTGCACCAAAGATCCGTGGGCTCGAGTGTTCAGTTTTGCAAAAAGTCCTGTATATTCACAGTGATAAGTATCGGACTATAATTTGTTTAAGCACAAGTTTAAAAGTTATAAGCCTATTCGCTTCCCTTCTGTTCTAAAAAACTGTGATTAAAATATATATATATATATATTGGGAAGGAAAGCTGCTCCTAAGTCTGGGCTCTTCATCCAGGGACCACTCCATTGATACCATTTTTCATTATTTACTATGGAGGATGGAGAATCATTCTCCCAGAATCAATGCAGAGGGAAAAGGAGATTCCAGTAGAATTTCTGAAGTCATGAACCACATTCTTCTAAAGCACCAATGGCACCTGCATCCTTATCTAGGAAACTGGCCTTGCTCCATTCTCCTATGCCTGTGTTTCAAAGCGTGAGAGTGAGATGGGAATGTGTTGTGGATTTTGCTGCAAACTGAGAGTATCTCTGATTATGAGTATTTAACATGGATGGGTTTTCTGGAGTGGTTTTCCCCAAGATAATCAAATTCACAAAAATGAGACGGCTAAAGACCTACATAGGGAAAACCCATTTTGTTACTGATCCTGCAAAATGCAGACATGCTCCTGTTAAAAACAGGAGTAAATAAGCTGTTTAGGACTAAAAGCGTCTCTGGTTGAACTGCTGGTGTGAAGCACCGACAGGACCAGCTTGGGTGATGGGTCCCCAAGCCTGAGCCACACAATACACTTCATTTACCCTACACTGATGCACATTGCCCATTACCCTGTAGCAAAAGGTAATGGGCAAAAGCCTCCCCCATCCCTTTCTGTTATAAAGTTAGTTTGCTTATGGGGGAAGAAGAGAGAGAAAAAGAGAGAGAGAGAGAGAGAGAGAGAGAGAGAGAGAGAGAGAGGATGTTTATAGAACAGACTGCTCAGCAGAAAAATGAAACGTGTTTCTAACGGGCTCCCATTTCTTCCAGAGAAGGAGATTTTCATGAAGGGCACACATATGAGATATTTTAAAGAATTTCATGCGCAGCTGTTTAAAATTAATTTCTATAAAGAGCTCACAGCACCGAGAATAGTAAACATGATATATGCAAATAACTTCACATTATAAATACACTTGGTTATTTTCTTTTTCCATAAACTATGAAAAAACACAATAAAAATGTCAAACCGCAGTAGAAAAAAATCGGACTCTGGGAAGCTAGGGGAGGGCACTGACGCTGGTCTTCATTAACGTGTGCACCTGCTTATCCTCTGAGTCACGGTGCAGGAGGCTGGCACTCACTGGTGGACTTCTGCAGCCGCTCCCTCCTGTTAGCTCAGCTGAATGGTATCCAGGGACCTCTGTGCTTCTTGACCTCAGCCACCAGTGCCCTCCACCGCAAAGTGAGCACGGAGGGAGTCTCATGATTGGCTCTCCAGAAGTTCCAGGCGGCTCTCCTCACTCAGTGGAGGAAGGGAGCCATCACAGCCTGCTGCCCGATGCACTCCCACTGAGGAAGGGTTGCTTTGCACCCAGGAGGCCACCGTCTCTGGTTTGAGCAAAGCTTCCTGGAATGTCAAAGCCTGCCCTAGTGTAAGTCCCCACTAGACGCCAAGAAGAGGGTGCTGTGATGCTTAGGTTGTTCCTCTGAGAGCCCCCCAGCTGGCCCCCACCTGCCTGACTCATGTGCCCTCCACATTAGCGTGAAGGTGTGCTCAAACCACCAGCAGACTGAATATGAGACAACATGAGATGGCACTTCTTGCCCCTTGTGAGCAACAATGGTGGGTGGTCTTGTCCCAGGAGGTGGTGAGAGTGTAAGAAGTGGGGACCCTGAGCACCCCGGAGGGTGGAGAAGAGCTGGCCCCGCTATGCAGAGCCAACAGTGGCCACAGATGGGTGAAAGTCAACCCGTGAGTGTCCTTTGCCTACAGTTCACACAGCACACCCTGGGTATAAAACACTGGGGTGTCTAAGGCGACAGCAGACACAGCCAGGAGCAGGGGCAGAGCCTCTGCCATCTCCTGCCTGTCTATGCTGCCGGCCCATCGGCAGCCAAGTCACCTTTAATCATTTGGGATAAGGATTTTTATTTCTGCCTTATTAATTTGGAACCAGCATAATTTCCTTTCCCTCAATAACATACTGGAAGTCGGAGAATCGTAGAGCAATGTGTTCACATTCAAAGACTGATGTCCAATTGCATGCTTGATGTGGGTGTGTTAGCCTGTTGAGAGCCACAGCCAAAGGGGCCCCAGCAAACTTCCAGCTGCCAGCTGATGATTGGCTCACAGAGGCCCCAGCAAACTTCTAGCTGCCAACTGATTGGCTCCTCTGCGGTGATGCTCATTGGGCTGTTTCCCCATCTTTCAGACCATGGAGCTGCTCATTGGGGGACTGTTTTTGGCTCCGCCCACGCGACCCAGCCAATTGGCCTCAAGAGCAGGAGGGGTGGGGGAGGTGGAGAGGCTTGTAGGAAGCCGGTGGTGGCAGTTGGGCTCTGAGGGTTTTCCGGAGGACCTGTGAGATGCGGTGTGTGTGTTCTAAAAATAAAGTTCGTTTCTTTTGACAAGTGGCTCCTGAATTGTGCCCAGCCAGACTGCGGCATTAGCCAAATGTAGAGTACCAATGAAGACGCTTGAAACTTAGAAAACTGGAAAAAAACTCTCATGCACCAAATCCCCCAAATACAGTTGGGAAAGTGCTTCACCAATAGGCAGAGTAAACTAAGAAAGAAAGAGACCTGGGGTGCAGGAGGCAGGGACCCTAAAGGAGGAGTGTTCCTGAGGTGGGGTATTGGAGCCTGGGCAGCTTGGCACAACCTAGGGGGGCAGGAAGGCAAGGGATGGAGCAGACTATCCTTCACCCGTGGAGACAGCACAAAGATGCCCCGGCTGAGGAAGAGCACCGAGTTATCAACCTAGAGGGACAGGAAGAATCCCAACAGCTAAAGATGGAGGCTCAGTGGAGGTCGGCTGAGCGTTGACAGTTTCCTGAACACTAACAGAACCCAGGCCTGGTGTGACCGAATTTCAGTCTGCAGCCCAAGGGATGGGAACAGGGCATGCATGAGGTCAGGGAGGGACATGACAGGACGCTAAAGCCACATCCCAGTACTGGGACACTGATGGATAAGAACAGGGAATGAGTTCAACATGCAGTTTAGATATTTGACGGTCAATATTAGGATGGTCTCCGCGATGTGCTGGAATGTTTCTGCAGAGAGAAACATGGAGGAAGGTGGAGGCAGAATCTGTCCATTGTCAGGATGTGCTTTACAGATCTGTCAATCTGTCGACCCCCCACCAAGTGCAAAATGACTTGGGTAAAACCAGGAACAAGACCAACTAATGTAGAATTAGAAGAGCGCCCCAAGGCCCTCTCTGTGAGGTGAACAGATACATGCAGCCCTGTGGGCTTTATAAGGACATTGTCCCTGTTCCAGAAGATGCCGGTGCCTGAGAAGGATGTGGGAAGAAGAATCTAGGGTGGGTGGCAGAGGGAAAGAAGATAACAGGACAATGGAATTACTGTAATGCGGGGGAGAAGTGTGATTAGATATTTGCACCTGAGCCCAATTCTCCCCAAATAGTGGAAAGGAGAAAATTGTCACTGAAATAGGAAAAAAGAAATTTGAACACTGTGGAGAAGATGTCATAGTCTGTGGGACACGTAGAGCTCCCACAGACCCTGAGGGAAAGGCCAGGCACATAGGTAACGTGGTTCAAGTTGTGATTGAATGCTGGCCCTGATCCATGTTGTTGGGTGGCATGGACACCTGTCTGAGAATCAGATTGCTCACCTGTAAACAAGATCACCTCTCCAGATTTTTGTAAGAATTAAATGAGATGATTCAGTGGACGCACATTGAAGACCTTGTGCTAAGTGGAAAAAGCCATCACAAAAACAAATACTGTGATTCTGCTTACAGGAGGTCCCCAGAGTGTGCACGTTCACAGAGACAGGAGGTAGAAGGTGCTGGAGTCTCTGGGTTTGGGGAGATGGGGCATCCTTGCTGGTGAGCATAGAACTTCGGTTTAATATGATTTCAAAGTTCTGGAGATCTGGCACCTAACATTGTACAGAAAGTCCATGCTCAGGAACCCTGCACCCAAAACAGGATGGTAGATGTTAACAGGTAGACAGACTGGGACTGTGATTCAATATGTCTAAAGCCTAAACCCAGGATCATGAAGATATAAGCATCCTGTTGAGGTTCCCGGAAGAGTGTTTATGTGATGTATTTTTTTGTACAATTAAATTTGTTCTGATGTTTTTTTTTTAGTTTTTTTTTAAAGAGAGAGAGAGAGAGAATTTTAATATTTATTTTTTAGTTTTTCGGCGGACACAACATCTTTGTTTGTATGTGGTGCTGAGGATCGAACCCGGGCCACACGCATGCCAGGTGAGCGCGCTACCACTTGAGCCACATCCCCAGCCCCTTGTTCTGATGTTTGAGAAGTCAATACGCAGGCAGTTCCCAGCCAACACATGGGCACTAACCTCTGTTGATGCTTCTACATTGGGAGGAAGGACAGAAGACCTTTGTTTGCAATTGGTCTAGGGTTTTCCAAAACAGAGGTGAAGGCTTGGGAGGAAAGCAGGGTGCCCCGATCTGTGACTCCTCCCAGCCACACGTGAGCCAGGGTTTGCTTGAGGTGGTGGAGGGCAGAGAGTCTAGAGGAGACAAACAGGCACCTGGAGGGACAGGAAACAAGATCTCTGAGCCCCAGATATGGGGACTGGGGCCGAGGAGTTCCAACCAGAGGAGAAACTCAGGGTGAAGGATACAAAGCCACAGGCCTGCAGGGGCGACTGTTCTTGAAATCAGCAGTTCCCAGGGCTGATCCATGGCAGTGTCTTCAGGAAGCCACAGGTACAAGAAAGGATCCTTTTTCTTCTTTGCTACAAGAGAAATGAGACAGGCAGGAAGATTTGTCACAGCAACCGTGGTGTCTGCCCTGCCCAAAGGGTCACCACAGCTCATCTGCCCCCAGGGCCATCAGAAAAGCAGGTGAGAGCTCCAGATGTTCCAGAGACACAGGAACTCCAGACACGTGTGCACGATCATCACAAGTGTGAATGCTGACTCCTGTTCTTTAAACGCTTGGTGACCCCCCAAAAACGTGCAAATAGATGTGCAGAAGAGGCCAGGCACCAAGAGCGCTAACCTCCTCCTCACAGTCACAGACGAGGAATCATCTGTGACACCTCTGCCATTTGGGTTGGAAGTGACCCCTAGAGAAGGGGAAGGAATGTCTGAGCTCACTGTGAACTTGAGGTGATCTTGTGTAGATCCCATGTCTTCAGTCCTGCACCCTCCCCACGGAGGACAGAAGGGCCAGAGAGCACCAGTGAGCATGTCCTGTACAGCGGGCAGCCCCGGGTCCAGGTCCAGACAGTGCCCCAGTGTGCTCCTAGGAGGCATGGACACACGTGCACACACACACACACACACACACACGTACACTCACACACTCACACACACACTGGATTTACTTTGTGAACTGTGTAACTGTAGTACTCTTATAGGAGTTAAAAGCATTATTTTTAAGGACATCGGCATTTATGATATGGTTCATTTTACCATGATTTGTGGTATCCACTTGTTTTAATCAAGAAGTCTCAGTAATGGGCTGCTGCGGGCTCTCAGGGTGAGGAACAGGCCTTCCATTCCCCAGTATTGTCCTCTGTAAGATGGGGACGGTGTCCTTACCCTTGTGCTCTGGGGACAGATGAACAGGTGGTGCTTTGCTGTTAAATCTCCCACGTGCACCAAAAAAAGAATGCAGATTTTTCACATCAAAATTTTAATAATGTGTTTTCATCCCAAAAAGAGAAAAAATAGGAAATTCATTTTCTTCCAACAGTGTAAGATAATGCACAGGACATGACTGTCATTATTTTACTTTAGTCAAAAATAAAATCATATCCATAAAAAGAGGCATATCCCAATTCCACATCCTTAGAAGAATCAGCTTCAATTGCTAGTAATTGGTTTAGATGTCAACTCTGCATATCGCCTGGTTTCTCTATTGAGAGGCCATGGCACAAACGCACATGACCCCACCAGAAAAGAGCCTCAGGAAAAATCCTTCCTTTAGCCTCAGGCGATTTAAAATTGATCTCCTATAGCTGTCCCACTTTTATATTCTTAACGATGGACAAAATAATCCCTTTCAATTTTGAGCCCAACTGTTTTGAGGACACGGGGTTGAGTTATGTTGCTATTTTCAGAGTGGATTTGTGGGTATATTTCATCTTTCCCTGGTAATCCCACTGCAGAGGGATCAAAGACACTGTGACATTCATTTCAGAGTCATTTGTGTACTATAAGCCCTGATATTTCAAGTGATCAAACACATATCCTAACTAGACAGTCACCGTGGCCCACCTTCTCACCTGCCTGGATTCTCCCAAGAGGACTCACAACTGAGAGCCCTGTACATGAGAAGGGGAAGCCAGTAGAACCAGCCAAAGCACCCACCAAAGAAACTGAGGTCTGCCTTTCCCATATCTGCAGCTGAGGCCTGTACCCAGCTGGAGGAACCAGATAGTAATGAATGCTTCTGGCCCTGAGGTCCCGGGTCTGCAAGGGAGGAGGTGGCAGATGAAGGAAAAGCTGCCCCCAGTGGGTGCAGACTGGGAAAAGATGAAGGGAACGTTATGAAGGTGATGAAAGTTGCATCCTTGGATGATAAACTCATCACAACCAAAGAATAAAAATAAAAACAATCAGTGCTCAATGCAAAACACTCCTCATGGAGGGGAAATGGGGAGAGCTTTTCTGGTTTTTGGAGCTGACCTTAGAGCACAGAGAGGGCAGACGCTGGATGCATGAAAAGGAGCCGCTGAGTCCTGATAGACCAGAGGTCACTGACCCTGTCTCCACCCCAGCTCCAGTTTACCAAGGGCCAAGAGATATTTATGATAATTAGAACTTTACTTGAGGCTCAAGTACATTCACACAGTCAAAACAAAACACTCCCTAGGTGAACATGTGCCTCCTACAGACACCTCAAATTGAGGAAATGTTAGAAACAGGGATGAGACCAGGTTCAAACTATGCAGATGGAAGTTACAGCATGTTCATTTACATGCATGATACATGCCGCAGATGGTCTCAAGGAAGCATACCACATGTTACAGTCGTGCTGATGAGATGGGAGGATGAGCGCAGAATAGGAGATAATTTAAATTAATAGCATAAATAAAACAAGAGCGGGGCCTTGCATACCTCAGCAATGGAAATGAACACGCTGTGAACCAAGAGGCTTAAATCCATTCCGTCTTCAGTCCAATTTCTGAAAGTAGAATGAAGATAAATTCATGGCAGATACATTCCACCCACACCCAGGTGTGGCGACAGCCTCCCACTGAGCTCACGTGGCCAGATGGTCAAGTAAATGAACTCTCTTCCTCCAAAAAGAGAGAGAGGCTAGAACAGAAGAGCCATCTCTGGCCTTTAGAATGAAGTCTCTTCTACAGTAAAAACAGAAGTCGGGGGCAAGACAGAAGCCACAGATCCAGTTGCCTGCAGGGCCAGGCAGGTTATGGAGATGAAGAACACTAAATGGTGTGAGACGCAGGAAGTGGGGACTCTGGCTCACCCAGGGCTCCCCTGCTGGCTGAAGAGAGCAGAGGTGACCACCTCACCCCCAGCTGATTGAGGCTGGGTGGCATGCATGCCCTTTATTGCCACTTCTTTGATTTTTATTTTAAAGTTAGATAGTCTGTATTGAAGGCAAGATCTCTAGTACTGAAAGTGGTAATGAATGCAAACTTTTGTAAACCTGAGGCATCAACTGTGAGCTCACTTCATCCAACTTGTCCTCCATGTTTACAGCCTCTGGTGTTGAGGAATTCTCTGAGCCTTTTCTGGTGTCTCCTGGGGATGTGGCTGTCACAGGCATGCATGCCATTCCTGTACATCAATCCATGCATTAATGAAATTCTCTTTAAAAAAGTGTCTTCAGTGTCCTCTAAAATGCTCCAAGATGGAGGCGCACCAAGCAGAGTTCTCCAGAGCAGCATCTCTGAGGGAGTCAGAGGGCAAGAAGCTCAGGCAATGAAGCTCTGAGACCAAGTTGCAATTCAGTGTCCCAATCCCAGGGGATTCTCCAGGACTGGGCTGCCTCTTCACAGCTACCCTGAGCAAAGAAGTTGCAACAGAGTCTATCTTCTCTGTCTACCATGATGGATGCAGCTGCCCAGGGGCCGTACACTGAGAGATGGTTCCCTTTGGGCAGAGCAATCCCCAGAGAAGGACCCGTCTCTGAGCTAAAGCTCGGTTGCTCCTGATGAGAGTCCCATGTGGACATTAGAGTGTCCACTATGCATCGTACCCAAGGATGGGGAGACCAATTCCAATTGATAAGACTGGTGTTCAAAAATATACTTTTTGGCCAATTTAACTATGTAGACTGTTGGTGAAACAGAAAAGAGTCTACAGATCTCCTGGCTCACAGAAGCCCTCTCCTTACCTCTTCGTCTTGGTAATGTATGAAAAGCCCTTGGCAGAGTTGTTCTCTGGAGATGTACGTGGCTGTTATGGTTCCGATGTGAGGTGTCCCCCCAAACTCACGTGTGAAACAGCCCAAGAACATTCAGAGATGACCTCATAGGGGTATGAGATCCCTGACCTCATCCCTGGGTGAATCTTCTGATGGGGGTGAGCTGGGGGGTAACTGAAGGTGGGTGGGTTGTGTCTGGAGGAGGCGGGCATTGGGTGTATATTTCGTGTGTTGAGCTCAACGCTCTCTGTCTCCTGGTGCCATGTCCTCCACCCCACTCTTCCACCATGATGTTCTGCCTGACTTCGAGCCCTGAGGAATGGAGCCAGCTGTCCATGAACTGAGACCTCTGAAACCGTGATCCCCAAAGTGAACTTTTTCTCCTAAAATTATTCTTGTGAGGTCTTTTGGTTGTAGCAATGAACTAGCTGACTAAATCACTGGCCCCAGCCACAGATGCCATCTTCATTACCCTGGGGCATTCCCCTGTGTTATGTCACACCCATGCTTGCTATTCAGAGGTCAGAATAATTACGAATTATTCTGAGTGTCTCTGCCTTTTCCTGTTACCCGGAGGGTCCACTGGCTAGCAGACACATCCAAAAATGGCACCCCGGGATTTAGGGACTGAAGCTTCATCCATTGACGATCCTGAGGGAAACTGTCTCAGGACAACCTGGAGGGTCTCACCCCATATTTGTTCCTGGAGTGTGCCTTGGCACCGTCCACTCACCATGAGCACTAACACACAAGGGCATTTCCACTGGCTGTGGAGAATCACCCACCTGAGCAAGTTCTCGTTCCTTCCTGATGTGACTGTGCTGACATCAGCCACTCCTGGACTCCACCCACAGTGTTTGGGGCCCGAGGTCTCATGCTGTGAAGTCCTGGCTATTACATCCTCAGGGTATTCCGCCAAGGGCCACCCCTTCATGGCCTCACCTGCAAGGCCCGTCATACTTCATAAGCACAGACAAGTTCATTGTGGAGAGCGTGACCTGGTGCTTCGGTAAGAAATGAGCTGGGGACAGAGCGTGTGATCCCTGGGGACCTCTGCAGCTCCGTCCATCCTTTTCATTTCCCCCATGTGCGCAGATGCCCATTGCAATCCTCAGATCCCCAAGGACGTACCCAGTGTGTGATTTGCATAACTGTGAGCAAGGTGCTTCCTTTCAACTGTCTCTTTAGGTCTTTTTTCCTGTCTCAAGGCACCTACCTGCCTGTCAAGATGGGGAAATGAGCTCCCCTGGAATTCTTATGTTGTATGGATTATTTGGCAGATCAGCGCAACATGGAAACTATAGAGATTCAGTTAGACATGCCTTTGCTGTAAGGTTTTGTGCTTCAAAGAGGCATGGTCAGGAGACACTCCTTCTGCTCTCCCTGTCCCCTCAAGCCCCCTGCCACTTTAAACAGAATCCCCGAAACCCTGAGGTGCCTGCACTTTGAGGTCTCCTTCTAAAAGATGCAGCAATTGACCCTGCTTCCTGCAGAGCCCTTCCCAAGTCGTAACTAGCCACAGGGTTCTCCTGTGTTAAGGCAGTAAGGACCTTGGCAGGGAGAAATACCACCTGAGAAATGGCCCCAGGGACCAGAGAGAAGAAAGATGGGGTTTTTTTCGCATGTCCTATATCGAGTGACACGCTATTATCACTGATTATTTAATAAAGGAGCCACAAGAACAGCTCCCGTCATCATGCGGGAATGTCTTCGAGGTGAAATGGAGCTGCACCCGTCCCTCATTGGGTGGGTGGAAGCTGAAGTTGCATTACCCTAAGGACTCACCTTGGGCTTTGCTGCCCTCAGATTGGAGGGCGATCTGGAGAGGTGGATTTCGACACCTGTGGGTGGTCGTACCAGGAATCAGATGGGAATTCAAGATTCTCTTTGCTTGTGGACACCATCAGTTTCTCTCATGACCACAGGTGTGAGCAGGACTGTGAGACCAGAATTGATTTTCAGATTCTTATTGACTGGAACACGTGTGATGTGGCCGGCAGCTGCCCCTTGGCTTCAATCACGAGGTATCGAAGGAACAAGTCCTGCCGTCCAGACAACTTGATTTTCAATCTGTGCCCAGGGAGAACAGGAGCGCCCCCCCCACACACACACACATACACACACTACTCACTTGTGGCGTTATGTACCATATCACCCAGTCTCAGAACACTAAGGTCGACTGGTCCAATGCAGAGCTAAGAGTGAGCCCCCCAACACCAGGACAAAGGACTGAGGAGAGACGGCCTCAAGGTGCAGTGGTGGCTCCTGTGTGCATAACCTCAGAACACACTTTGAGAAGCATCCAACCTTTGCAGTGAGAAGGACATTTAATTCAGGAAGACCTGTGGGCACTTTGCATGTTATGTATTTTTCTAAGTTCTAGAAATCAAGCATTAATTTAAAATAAGTTTGGGAGTGAATGCCAGTCAGTCTGCTCAAAGAGAAAACAATCAGAAGCAGAGATGGGTTGATGAAGTTCAGGACGACCCTGAGGTGACATTTATGTAGATGCTGGCTTGCACTATTAGGTAGGTGTCAGCTATGAAAAGGATGAAGACGTCAAAACCAGGAAATGCTTGAAGAAATACTAACCCCCAGCTTAGCACTTGAGGCAGCGCAGAGGCAACTTATTTATTGGGGAGCATTTCTAGTGCACATCACGGTGCCACATTTATTGTGTATTGAATGAGTGAATGATGGGAAAATATTTACATGCTGGTATGTGAGCACATCTGCCTAGAAGAACGAACAGAGCTAGAATTTTTACACACAATACGATGCACTGTCTTGTGCCCCATTACTGTCTTATCTAAACGCTGACTTACATAGATACAGTCTGGCCTTAAGAGAATAGCTCTCTGTGTCTATTATGGGATTTCTAAATTGGAAACCTCAAGCGTTACTCTAAGGACACTTGGCACACGGGCTTCGGGGAGGGAGGGGAATGGTATGAGCGAAGCCATCGTGGGCGAGACCGATGCTGCTTCTCGCAGCCTCGAGGTACAAAGGCGGCTTTGGCCCTGTGTGTTTTGGGTTGATATTTGCTTTTTGAAGAATCATTTTTCTCTGTGCTTCATTTTGCAGCTTATTCTTTGGGTAGAGGCGTGTGATTTTTGATTATTGAAGAAAAATAATGTGTTCCTCTGCAGTGTCCTATATTTAGCTTCTAGATGTGATTGAAGTCCAAACAGGAGAGGAGAAAAGCGAGAATTCAAACACAACTACAGAAATAAGGGCTGAAAAGTTCCAGATTTTATGAAAAGTGTGAAGCACAAATTTAAAAAGATGAATAAACCCCAAGCAGAAGACACAGAAAGAGAAGTATTTTGGGATCCAGCACAATATAATTTGTTAAAACAAGTGATATCTTGAAAGGGTGTGTGAGTGTGTGTGTATGAGAGGGTGCGTGAGTGTGGGTGTTTGTGGGGGTCATGTGAGTGTGTGTATGAGTGTGTCTGGGTATTTGTAGGTATGTATGTTTGATTGTATGTTCTTGAGATGTGTGTGAGTGTAAGTATTTGTGAGTGTGTGTGTGAATGTGTGTTTGAGTGTGCATAGAATGTGTGTTATTTTGTGTGTGGGGGGGTATAAGAGCATTTTGGGGTGTGTGTTTTATGTAGGGAAAGAGAGAAAACTAGAAAACAAAATGAAGGAAGACTTTCATTGCAAACCACACAGTGGAATCATATAGAATAAGATCTTCAAAGTGCTGAGACGTTGGGAAAAAGTCTCCCGGGGACAGTGACGCAGCCCAGATGTGTTTCTAAAAGCACAGGCAAAACCACCCTGTGTGGCCGAAGCCTGGGAGCTGGGCCACAGCTGAGTGCCCTGCTCTATGGGAATACGAGGTGGGAGGGCTCTCTGAGAACAGAACCGCCCTAGGCCTTAACCACGTTGGCAAGCGCACGGGAAAGCATTCTCTCATTTTTCAATTAACATGAACGTTAATTGCAATCTTAAAGGATAGTAAGATTAATGAACTCTGGGACTTAGGCATGGAGGTAAAATGTGTGACAAAATTGGCAGGAAGAACAAGAGGGGAGATACAGAAATGGGGTCCTGGTGAGAGAGTCACCTGACCGCTGGACACCGAGTGACTGGGGCAGGTCAACAGCCCCTGGTCTCCCTTCTCACACTCACTTTGTTGCTCTGTTTCCACGTAAGTTCTAGAACTGGCTTGACGATCCTACAAAGAGCAGTTTCTAAAACCTTGGCTGGGATTTCACAGAAGCCTTCGGTCACTTTAGGGATCATTTTAGGAGATTTCCCAACCAGAGGCCAGGAGTCCTGAGCCCTGAGCCTGGCCTGGACCCTCTGCACTCAGTCCTTTAATTTCTCTCAACAGTTATTTTTTTCCAAGGTCTCGGACACTGGTCCTTCACAGGGGCTATCACTGACGTGCTCAATGTTTGGGACGTTATTTGAAATGCTGTGGTTTTCTTAGGTATTAAATTCAGATTGCTAATTGATGTGAATACTATGTATAAACTGTGCTAACCAGCAACGTGCAGGGTGTGTGTGTGTGTGTGTGTGCATGTGCATGTGCCCATGGTCAGAGGAATGGTCAGGGAGTGGAACAGAGGACGTACATGCACGCTGACATGTACATAGCTTTGATAAGCCTGACAATGTGACTCGATAGGAGACACAGCCTAGCACAACTGGGTGTCCATGTACAAAATAAATAAAACTCAACCGTCACCCCCAAAAGACTCCAAGGTTAACTCCAGATGGAAAAGGTGATGTTATTTTACAGTTCAACTGAAACATAGATAAAAATACATGGTCCTGGGGCAGGCCACGATTGCATAATCAGGTCACAGAGGGCAAGAAGCACAAAGGAAAGTGGGATCCATTCGCCTTTGTCAAGATATCAAATGCCTGTGCTCCTGGTTTCAAGATGTCATCATGTAAATTAAATGCAGGCCACAAACTGGGACAAGTCACAGCGCACACCCCTGACAAATGACTCACATCAGAAAATGCAAAAAAGTCCTAAGTCTTAGTGAGCAGACAAACACCTGCAGAAGCCAACACCAAGAAAAGCATTGGGACAACCAGGGAGCCAGGGGACCCCAAACCCAGCCATCAGAAACGGAACCCGCATAGCGGGGTGCCATGACTCCCCGTTAGGATTTAAAAAATCAACAGCATCAATTGCTAGCAAGAGTCTGAAGCGATTTGAACACTACTGTGTTGCTCATGGGGATGTGAACAATAGGCTACGACTCTTTGGAAAGTTGTTTCTAAGCAGTTAGCCATGTTCTTAGCTCGCCACCACTTTTAGTTATACCCTCAGGAGAAATGAAAGCACATGCCCACATGGAGACTTGGGCCTGAATGTTCATATGCTTGAGGCCAAGAACTGGACTCCACCCAAAGGTCCGTGAGTCAATGAATCCATCAGTGAATAGTGTATGTTCACACAATGACAGCAAGGAAAAGAAACACATGGCTGACACACATCATGAGAGAATCTCAGAAAGCTAAAGCTGAGAGAAGAAAGCCAACCCAAGCATTGTTTTGAGCCCTCCAAAAAGCAGACAGTAAGATGGGATGAGAATGTGCTACAGGTGAACTGGGGGAAAGTCCTTAAAACAGGGGTCAGAGCAGAAATCGGCAGGTGGCTTCAATATGATGAGGTCTGGTGCTTGAGATGGGAGAGGGGGAGGGGATGGCACTTTGAGGAAGAGCCTTAGACTGAGGACAACATCATTCTAAGAAATTTTTGTCTTGAGGGATGGACCCACAGATCACTGGGGCTGAGCTCTGGGCTGGGTTACGTGCTGGGGAGGCTGGGGAAGGGTGGCCTCAGCCAGCAGTGAGCCAGGAGGGACAATAGCTGGGACTGTCAGCCTCTGCTGCTCCCACAATTGGAGAGCAAGTGCCACCGTGTGATGTCTGCCACAAGCACGTGTCATGGGACCCCACTCCTGTGACACTCCAGGACCGAGCTTGACCTTTAGTGGAAAAAGCAGGTCAGAGCGGGGTTGTGGGGCACGGGGAAGAGGCCCCGTTAGGCCCTGGGACAGCAAGCCCTGCAGGTCTGGGTAGTGTGGGGCTCATGCGCACCTTCGCAGGAACTCACTGCCTTCCACACTCAACACCGATGCTGGTGAATTGCACCTCTGCCAAGCTGATTGCGACAGAGCTGGGGCTGTGGAGGGGCAGTCAGTTCCTAGGCCAAACTGGCTGGTGGGTTCCACCCCAAGGCAAGCCAGCTGCAAGCTCAATACCGCATCACATGCAGGTAAGGGGACAGATTTCAGCTCTCTGCCTCGATTCACTCAGTCCCACTGTGTACGGCGTACCTACTTGTACCTGGGGCAGCAAGGTCACTCCCGGGTGCAGCTCCGTCCTCCCAGCAGGGGCAGGGGGCAGTGAGGAGGGGTGGTGGGGTGTGGCTGGGAGGTGAGGCCTTTGGGGTTGCTGTGCAGGCCACAGTGCTCAGAGATGGCCTGTCTGCCTGCCAGAGTGGTGGCCTGGGTCCCAGTGGACAGGAAGCTGGTGAGACAACCTGGCAGGCTCTGGGTGCAGAGGGAGGCCCCTGTGCCCAGGACCCGGGCAAGAAGGAGCCTGGGAGTCTGGGACCAAGGGAGCCCACAGGGCAGATGGAGTGAGGGAGTCCCAGACCCAGGCTGCATCCTGGGAGTCCCAGGAGTGGGAGGGCCAGGCTGGTGGCCACGAAGGCACCAGATGTTCTGGCAGCTGTGGTGTGACCTCCGTCCTGTCCAAGCCCCGGCACTGGCCGGGTGGAGCTCTGCTGGATGGCAATGTCTGGTGTCTTCTCTGTCCCTGGGTCAGCTCCCCTGTGACGTGACCAGGCTGGGAGCCAGCCCTGCCCAGGACGCGGGGGCCATATGGTCCCCCTTTCTGTCTTCCCCTCTTGCCCTGCTCCTTCCCCTGGTCCCTGCTCATCCTCTCCACAGCTGCTCTCTGGCTGCCTTCAGGTCCTCACCAAGGGGACAGGTGCCCTGGGTTTGCTGGCAGCTGATCACACAAGGAACCCAAGCGGACACAGAATGGGTGCAGCCAGGGGACCTGTGGCTCCCTGACAGGCGTCTCACCCTCCATCATGCTGGGGAAGTGGTCCAGCCACTCACTGCAAGTGCAATTGGAAAACTGTGACCAACACACACACACACACACACACACACACACCTACACACACAGAGCAACATATCCACTGATGGATATGTTCCACATGAATTTTAAACAAATAATCGTTTCTGTTTGCCCAGCCAAACCTTAGCACCTAGGCAGGGGACAGGTGGGGCCCATGGTGGTCAGAGCAGTCAATCCTGACAGCCAGAGGTGAACGTCCTCCACATTGACGCCAAGACCACAGAGGCACTAGTACTGCCCATACCTCTCAAGTCAACGTCCCCTCGGACCATAGGACCCCAACAGCAGAACGAGAGAGAGCCCCGCTCTTGGCTTGGTAGCTTCCGTGCGTCCACTGCATGACTGATGTGCTTTGAAACCCCCGTAGTCATCTCAAATCATCCTATACTGGACACCTGACTTTCTTCATCACTGCTCCTCCCCTGTTTTGCCAACAGTAAGTCACAGGCAGGACGGGTGCCCACTTGCACAGGCCCAGAAATCCAGATCAGGGACTCAGGTGCTCGTGAGCATTAGAGGCTCTGTTGATGCAGAAGGCAGGAGACAGGGACTCCTCAGGCTTCCATTTCCTCTGGGGTGGGAGAGCTCACCCTTCTTACCAGTTCCCACGTCGTGTGTGGGGTCAAGAGGAAGCACCTCAGAGTCTCATGCTCACATGAACCTCAGCCCACCCTATGGTCTCTGGGTCTTGCCCACCTCGCCCTGGGGCTGCTGCAATGGTGGCCCAGTCACCCAGGTGCAGGAGGGGCCCCTGACAGTCCCTGGCTGTTGCTTTTGCATCTCCCCCTTTATTCCCTACAGCAGCCACAAGGCTGCTTCCTAAATGCCATACAAACAGCCTCACTCCTCTGCTCCAGACCCTCCAATACCTTCTATCCACCCACAACCGGGCCCAGAGCCCTCATCATGTCCTACAGCCCACGGGGTGGGAGCTGAGTGGGAAATGGGGTGCCCGGCTCCCCGACTCGTCTTCCTGGGGCTGTCAACAGAACAGGGATCCAGACCTCATCCTCTGGCGCCGCCCTGGTGGTGGGCGAGCTTCTGCCCTCAGGCACTGTCCCCAGAGTTCACCCTCCTGTCCCAGCAGAACAAAAAGCCAGAAGCCTGGAACCTGGTCTCCTTCCTGGTTCATTCAGTGACCGACTGGCTAGCTGGAGGACTGGCCGCATGTCGTGCACAGTCCAGTGACTGTTGAGTGTGCCTCCTTCCTGCCCAGCAAGCCTAGGGCCTCACCAGGCGCAGAGCCATGCAAAGGGCCGGCTCTGCAGAGTGTTTAGGAGGCGCCGAGGCTTGGTAGGAGGAGACGTTGTTCCTTCCGCTCTCTTTCCCAAGTTGAGTTGGCATCTGAAAGACGAGCTTCCACATTAAAAGGAGGAGACAGAGGGCCATCATGGTGGTTACAGCAGCATCGATGTCCACACCCACCGTGTCCACTTGGTGGTGGCTTCTGTCTGAGGTTGTGCCTGCAGGTCCTGAATAATAAGAGAGAAGAGGCTGAGACTCGGTTCCAAATGAATTTAAAATAAACAATCGCTTCTGTTTGCCCCAGTGCCGTTGGCAGGTCGCCAGTGCCTCACTATGGAGAGTGTGTTGCTTTTCTACCTTACAGTCGGTTTTGTCAGAGACAAAGTCACCTGGAGGCCCCTGTCCACCTACCTGGCCATTTTCTTCTGAAAGGTCGCTGCTCCCCCCTGCTTCCTGCTCCCGGGGGCTTCCCTGTCTTCAATGTTCTTACGGGAGTTGCTCTGCGTGGAGGAGAAGGGCACTGTCCTCAGCCCTGGGTTCCAGGACTGTGAATGAGACATTCCAGGGGTTTGCTGTGCCATGTCGCTCTGTTTCAAACCCCTGTGGCTTCCCTCATTCACATCATCTTTCTGGCTCCTCCGGGTACTCGGATAGTGGGCTTCGCCCCCAGGTTTCAGCCACCTGCCTCTGGACTCTGCCTGAGCTGCTTCCCGGCCCCATAGGCTGGGTCTCAGTTTGGGAGACAAAAGAACGAGGGAAAGGAGTTTTTCACACGCTCCCAGCCCAGACAGTCAGGCTTCAAATGTCAAAGAAAACACAAAACCACAGGTTCGTGCTTTTCTTACCTATCTCCATCAGCACTGTGGACGAGGGGGATTCTGTGCAGATCTGAAAGCTAGGTGGTCCACCTTTCCAGGACCTTGCTTGGAGACAATCCAGGTCTGTGGATTTGTTACAGTGAGCGTTTCAGGGGAAGTAGGAGAGGCTTGCGGGACATGGACGGCATGACACCGTAATGAAGGGGAGCAGAGCCGAGCCCTGAGCTCCAACTGGCCTCTGCCCTCTAGTCCCCTGGGCTTAACCGGGTTAAGTCTGGTGACGCTGGGCGAGTTACTTACTCCCTGTTACCTTCAATTTCCTTATCTTCAAAATGGAGTTAAGGATCACTTACCCAATCTGTTACTAAGAGGACTGGCTGGATTATAATCATAATGTACTTACATGTCAGTATTTGAACAATCATTCATATGATAATGGACGTAAATCTTGGCTCATAGAAAGACAATTGTTTGAAGCAAGAAAAAGCCTGTATTGGGGGTCGGTTGTCACTGGCATGGGTTGTCCCCATGTTCCCAGCCACCTGATGCATGAAGGTGAGTGACTTAAAGTGGTCCATGGATGTGCAATGGCTCAGGCTTGGGAAGCCAGAGAAATCCAAGGCACAGGAGAGCAAGGACATGGCCATGGCTCTCGGGTGTGGAAGACAGATGAGGCTGGGCCCCTGAGGGAGTTTCAGGAAGAAGGTTTATTGTCTGCAGGGTCAGAGGGGCTCTTGCCTAAGACTCTCTGGACCACACGTCTATATTTTTTCGAGAGTCTACATAAGAGTAATTTTTTTTTCTTTGAGTTCTCAGAAAGTAAGTTTTGTCTCTTTTTTTTTTTGGAATTGTTAGAGGTCTTACATGTTTTACCACAAAAGCAGAAGCAACACCACCAAGTCCATGGTTAAACTGAGCTTTTTGTAAGACAGAGAAATAGGAAATGGGAAGTTCTAAACACACGGAGCTCTTCTGCAGAAATCTTTGCTGGTATCCTGTTAACAAGAACAATTATAGTGAGGGTCTTTGTAGAAGCTTAATTAAGATGCATTGGCAGAGGAGGGGGCGCGACTACAGGGCAGCAGTGAGGTCCCCCAAGAGGTGACTGGGTCCATAGGACTATGGGACATGACAGGAAGGCACATGGCAAATTGTCTGTGAAGAGGTGTCAGTGGTCACTCAAGGGAAGGGAGGTTGGGGTCCTTCTTCTGATGGAATGGACACAGCATGGGTGTCCTGGTTATGGGTACTTCCATCTCCAGGTGATGCCTGGAGCCTGGTGTACCATGGGCCCTCCAGCTGCGTCTGATCAGGCTGCATGGGGACATGGACCCCCCCCCCCAGCCTGCATCACCTCATCTGTAAAATGAGGAGGTAATGGACAGCTCGTCATGCCCACCGAGGACCTAAGCTGCAGCTGTCCGTCACCTCTGGTTTCAACACTGGCTTGTGTGGTCAGGATGGACCATGCTGTAACACCTCCAGGCTTTATTCCCTTTGGTCCCCGTGGTGCCACAACAGAGCACCACGTTAAGCACATCTGCAGTGTGGTCAGCTGGTAGCTGTGTGATAATCGATAATTCTGGGAGAAATGTCTTACCTTGGGGGATATTTATTCCATTTTCCAAATGAAGTGTGTCTTGTGACCATCTTCAAGTCTTGGGATTTATTAGAAGGACTCACAAGACCAATTCACCGTGATTTGCTAGAAGGGCTCAAAGTCACTGTCCTGGCTAAAGTTCATGCCTGCAGGTGGACAGGAGGGACAGCAAGAGGTGTACCAAGCACGGAGGAGCCAGCAAGACCTCCAGAGCCCTTCCTCAGGGAGTCACGTGGGAAGTGGTTTTCTCATCTAGCCGTGATCTTCAGCAATCCATAAGAAACATTTCCACCCAGAGAAGCCCACCCAGGTCTTCAAGCCTGAGGCTTTCAGTGGGGGCCATGACACAGGTTCCACATTGGCAGAGGACCACAGTCCAGTTGGGCAGGTTTCCCACTTTACAACTCTGGGGGGTGGTCATTCACATTGATAGTCCATGCAGCATTCAACATGTATCGTGATTTTCTTGCAGATTACTGTTAAGTATCTTACCAAAGAGGCAGATTTTTCTAATTCATAATTCAGTGTACCATTTGGAATTGTAATGGAGCTGGAAATAATGAGTCAAGTGGTACATATTTAATAATAAATATTAACAAAATGCTTATGTAATTTAAAATGTATATGCTCTAAGGACCAAATGTTTTTGGCTGATCAAGAGAAAATCTGTAGAATACTTTCTAAGTGATGGATATTTGTTGTCCTTGGCAGTGGATAGAGAGTTGGTCCTTGAGTAATTTTTATTTCATATATTTACTATGAAACATGTATTTATAATAAAAGACTTAAGACCCATAAGCTTGAACCATACTGACTTGAGTGGTTTGCTTTATGAGCATGCTACTGACCTTCCAACCAGTGAGGCACGCTGGAGCTTGACCTTGCAGGACCAGGTCATGGTTCCAAGTTGATTTCGAGGAGCTGCCACACCTTGGCAATTCTCCAGGCCTGGAGCAGGCTCGCTCTGACTTGCCTGTGTAAATCCAAGTTCAGGAATCTCAGCTTCATAATTGACTTAGAGGCTTCTTGTCCCTGGACACCGAGGAGACGCCACTTCCCCCTTTCCTGTGTCCAGCAATGATGGCTGCAAGGCTGACTCTAGGTCTTTGTGGTTTTATCCAGGGATATACCGAAGATTAACTGAAAGGGGTCTAATGATGAATGCCAACCATGCTTCACACCAGTGACCTCCCAGGAATTGGCTTTTATTAGCGGCAAAAAGAAAACCCCCAGTCTATCAAGCCCCTGCTTGGATCTGCCATTAGTATCTAACAAGTGAAATTCAGTTAAATCGCGTGTCATCAGGGTTCTTGCAAAGAAAACTTGAAGCTGAATTTTGCAATTGATTCCCCAGGCCCTCCCAGAACCCACCGTGAGAGAAAGATAATGGAAACGGATTGTTTCAAGCCCGACTTCAGAAGTGTAATTAGGGATGGCCTTGGGCAGCCAAGGCTTCTTAGGCATTCGGACAGAGTTTGGAATTTCTTGCCAAATTTGTGAAGTCATTTAAATTTTTTTTGTAAAGAGTTCTTTTGTTCAGATTCTCTGCCTTTTAAGAAGGCGGGCTTAGTGCTCATCAGCCGGGGACTAGGGTTGTTGCTTTCTGACAGTCCTGCTCTCAGGGCTGCCAAATAACAGGTGCCAAGAAGGAGCCCCCTCCACCAGGCAGCCAGGGGGCTGGCAGCAGTTTCAATGCGGAGAGGAGCTTCTGTCTGCATTCTTTTTCCCCAGAGAAAAACACAGAGAAGAAAAGTATCTTCATTCAACGTAGTGAATCTTCCCAAAGGTACCAATTGACCACCATCTCAGGTTCCCACCTGCCAGGTGTGGCCAAGAGGCCATCTTGTCAAAGCCACCCCATGCTGCAAAGTGTGATTTGACAACCTCCAGAAGAGGAGGGCACTGCAGGTGCTACTCTGGTGGTAAACGGGCGACACATCAATCCCTGTTTTTACAGCCTTCCAGGGAATTCTGAAGTGGGTCTTGCTTAGGAACCAGAGTGCATGGGGCTGGGGGGCAGCCTGATCCTTGGACTTTAAAGAACAAAACGAGTTGTGTCATGTAGATCAAGGGGCCCTCCTGGGGGATTCCTGAAGGTGGGGCTGGACCTCAGGAAGGGGGAGGGGCGAGACTGGCCAGCTCTGAAGATCAGACCCCACGAGCTCAGGCACTCATCTGCCCACCCACAACTGCTGGAGGGATCAGCCAGTGGCAGGGATATTGGGAACCTGGGACATCTGATGGTCTGTCAGGCCTGGAACCCAGGGTCATAGGAACAAGAGACCTTCCAGAACATTCTCAGAGAAGGCTCAGGCCCCACTCTCTCCATTCCGTGCCGGTCCTCTCGAGGGCCTGGGCCTTACAGGCTTTGCCTCCATTCCCAGTGCTTTCTGTTCCCCTGTAAAACTTGTGTGTCTTTATCAGCCACCAAACCTATCTCCCTCCTAACCAGCCCTGGCCTCTGCACGTGCCTCTGTGTGTGGCTTCTGGCTACAGGGGAGAGGATGCCCCAAGCTCCATCCCAGCATCTACTTCCCCAGCTCCTCCTCGCCCTGCTCCCCCTTCCAGCCCCAGGGACTGGGAACCTCTGGGGAGAACCCGTCCTTCTCAGACATCGGTTTTCATATTTAGCAGTAACATGCCTCGTACTAAAAATCCTAAGCTTGTTACCCCCGCGTCGCTCTCCTCTAAGCTGGATTATTTTTTCCAATTACATTAACCTGCCTGTTCCGTTCTTTTATGAATCCGCATCAGGGCCAAACAGGGGTTGAAAGGACGACTATCCTAGGAAGAATCCTTGCAGGAGGACAGGAAAGCCCCATCACGCAGGGACTTCACCACAGAGACAAGGACTTGAATTGGGTCTGCAAACCCCCATCCCTGTGTCCTGTTGACAAGGTGACCTACAGTCCCCTCTGCCCAGGACTCAGGGCTTCCCTGGGATAAGAATGTTTGAGTGGTAAAGCCAGAAATGTCCCAGGCAATCTGGGGCCAGGTGACTGTCCTTCTGCATTCAAAGCTGTGGGGACAGCAGGACAGTGGGGTAGAGGAGGGTGGATTCTGCGTGAACCTGAAGGCTATGTTTAAAGTCCAGTTTTCCTACTGCTTTGCAAGTGACTTTGCTTAAGAAGCCAGATACGAAGGGTGGATATTTCCATAATTTTTTTTCACACTTTTCCCCAAAACATTCTATTAAAAACTTGAAAAAATAAATCAAAAAATTTAAAAAGTAGGTGTCTTAAAAGTCATAATAATATTTTCAAATTCAAATACTTCATTTATACCCCACACAGATGTTATTATAACTGCTTTCTTGACCTCTTGACTCATCAAAATCAATTTTGTTAAAGCTGTTGGTCACTGAGACAACTGTGGAGCATACATGCAGAGGCACACACTGTCCCTTCCGACTCAGGCTTCAGTACGACGCACAGGGAACCTCACCTTGTCCTTATTTGACATTTTAACATTTTGTCCATCATGGATTTTTTTTCCTGCATTAATTGTAATGAACTGGAGCTTGATTGATGGTGTCTGTGACACCCCTTCACAGTTGTGTCTCAAGGAAAGCCCAAGGTTTTTTTGCCAGTCCCAGCGTCTGATCTGAGGGTCGGGGAAAAGCTGCCCAGGGCCGACCCTGGGCCAGGCCCTTTTCAAGGTCCATTTACTCCTCGCCATGGTACTTAGCAGGAAGGGCACGGCCATATCATGTTGAAGATGCAGCAGATGACACCTGCTGAGAAGCCTCCTGTTGACCCACACCCATTTCCTTATTAACCACCCTCCCTTGGGCTAGGGGAGTCGGGCTAATGTGATTTCCTGAACATCCTTCACATTAATCCACTGGCTGTCACCTTGTTTTTTGAGCCAAATGAAAAACATAAACTAATCTTTAATTTATAACAAACCAGCGACCTGAATTTCATTAAACCACGTGGGACTGAGGATACCTTTGCCTTCATTCCAACATGCACGGGGGCAGGCCCACGGGGTACCATGTTTCCTTAGCAGGTGGGGTGCTGGCCAAGCAGCTGTCACCAAGGGAGGGAAGTTGGTCACGCCCTCTAAAATCTCTCATCTACTCCAGCTTTTATTTGAGAAAACTTGTTTTGTTTTGGAAAGAAATACCCCAGTACCCTTGGATCTGGAAATACTGACAGCCCCCTGGGAACACCTTTCATCACTAAGTCATCTCTGCCCCTCCTGCTTCCACGAGTTATTTCATCCGACTCAGGCAGGGTTCTAGGAACCATAGTAACGCTGCTCACCCACCTGGAGCACAGGTTGTGCATAGCCACTGCCACAGCTGGCCCATGCTGGAAGGTTCTGCCTCCTCACACCCAACCCAGGGCAGAGACAAAACATTCCAAAAACATTTCTTCTGTACCCAAATGCACTTGTGACTTTTTATCTTGTCATTGTTCCCTAAACAACACATTTATGAAGCACATGCATCATAGTAGGTATTATAACTAATCTGATGGTTTGAAGCCCATGGGAGGATGTACACAGGTCCTGTGCAAATACATGGCCACTTTACATAAGGAACTTGAGCAGCCACGCATTTGGCTTTCTGAGGGATCCAGAATGTGTCTCCTGCAGACACGAGGGGGGGGAGGGGGGGGGCGGGGGGGAGATGAAGCTCATCTACCCCTGTGTCTGTCATTGCACATCACACACACTGGCCTGCACGGCCACAGCTGGGAGGAGCATGTCTCTGAAAAACCCTGGGCTACTAGAGCCCCATGTCCCCCCAGGTGCAGGTAGATAGAGGGCCTAGAGGGGACATCACCTTGCAAAGGGGAGAAGCTCATCAGTTCAGCTGTGACAGCCACTCCAAGCCCGTCTGCCAGGGGATGGGGACCAGAATGTCCCAGGATGGTGCTGAGAGCAGGTGACCAGTGGGGGCAGCCCAAGGGAGATGGGGACAGCAACACTGAGCAGATGCTGACCCAGGCCATTGAGCAGCTGTGGTTGCATGGCCTCCAGCTAGAACCCCAGAGCCATGGCTTGTCTTCCCGCCTGCTGCAGTCACTCAGTGGATCATAGTGTGATGCCACCTGTTTACACACGCACAGGACCACCCCGCTGTGTTTGCAGGGCCCCTGAGATGTCAGTGACTGTGAGATAATCTCATACTGGGTCCTGAGGCACCTTCACCAGCCATCACAGCTACCATCATAGTTTCCAATCTGGTGAAGGGAAAAGAAAGACTCCCATGGGGGTGTGGGTAGCAGAGGGCTCTTGTCATCAAGGACCCTTTGAAACAGCCAGTTATCAGGGCTAGAGCAGTCCAGAGGGGGACAGAAATGTGACTTCAATGCCACTGTCCAGGGAAGGAGTGCCACAGAAGGCCAATCCAGTTCACAGGCCAGGAGGGGCCTCTTCACCTAAAAATCACAGAAACCAGCCCAGTGAAATAACCACTTGTGTGGTTTGTTTCTAAAATTGTAGCTTCTAATAAAGTGACTGTCTCTGTGGAAAAGAGGCAACCACCCAGTGAACAATCCACTCTAAATTGACTCATTTTGTGAAGAAGTTGCTCTTTTTATGAAGAATGGTCTCTGAAAGCAGAATTATAGAAAATGATTTGAACATTTTAATCAGAGTTTCTCTGCTCTTCAGGAAAGAGCCACATAAAGCCTGTGACCGTCCCCACAGGGCCCATTGCTTCCAGCCAATTAACTGGGGTGTGGTGTGCCTTCCCCAGGGCAGCTGGTCTCTGTCAAGGGTGGTTTGAAGCTGGTTCTCAGGAGTGGACATGTGCAGAGGAAGACAGCTCATCTGGTCTGGTCAGTGGCCTTTTGATATTTTGATATCACAGCTCAAAATCCTTCATGCAGAAGGTGGAGATCCACCCCATAGGAGGTGTGGCCCCTGAAGGTGTAATGGCCGAGTGCCCCTGCCCAGGGGACCCCTCAACCCCCTCCTCACACCCAGGCAACAGGCAGCTCCTTCCTCCTCTCTTTCTGCCAAGTCCCTCAGACCCACCCATCAAAGAGGCAGAGCTGGGCCTCCAGTTCCTGGCCTCCTTGCTGGTCAGGTGTGCAACAATGCTTTCTTCTTTCAAGACCTGGCCCATAGCCTTGGCCTCCCCTGGTGGGGCAGAGAGCCTTCCTGGGAGTCAGTGTCCAGCTCCTCTCCTGAGATCCTCTCTCTCCTCTAGCCACACTTCCCACTGCTCCTGACCCCGGTTTATTTTTTCCTAGACTCCTCCCTCTCACTCTCTTGAAAGCTCCAGACCCCTTCCCTGTTCTCCTCGGAGAGAGTCTGGGGTCTTGCTTTCAAGAATCTGATGGAAGAGGAACAGGACTAATCCAGGGTTTCTTTCCCTCTAAAGCAAGCAAGCGCCATAGCGGAGGCCCTGCCCCGTGTGGTCCCCTCACCATGTGTCTAGAGGACCTCTCCTCCTCAGTGACTGAGCAGGCCTCGTGTTGGACCCAGCAGGAGCTTCCCAGGGTCACCCAAACCATCCTCTCTCTCCTCTGTCAGGCTGGGTGTGCTAAACAGGAAACAAATGACCCCCCCCAATTCCAGTGCTTTTCAGCAAAAGTGACTTATTTCTTGTTCTTGCAGAATCCAAAGGGGGTATGGGGAAGGTTCTGCTCCAGGTGGCAATTCAGGGGCCCATTGTCACCTCGTTATGCACCCTCCATGGTACGTGCTGTACCACATCCCACGCCCTGGAACAGGCAGAGGGACTGGAGCACCCACCCAGTGCCCAGCACAACTCTCACGGTCCTTTAGCCAGAACCCTGGTCAGTGCCTACTCCCCAGGGAGGCTGGGTAACCCTGGCCTGACCACGTGGCCAAGAGGAATGTGAAGGGACTAGCCAAGGTGTTGCTTCTGCCACACCCAAGACCACAGCTTGAGCTGGCTGCGCCTCCTCTCTAGCCAGCTGTCATGAGGCCCCTTCCCAGTTCCAGGTCTTCAGAGCCCCCTCCTGGCAAAGGTCCCCAGAGACAGCAGCCCGTCTCACCTGGAGGCAGAGGGAGGTTTTGACTGTCGGCTGCACCTCACCCTTGAGGGAAGTCAAAGCTGTCAGAGCATCAAAATAGAAGACGCTCCCCGAGACCTCCCTTCATCAGACTCTGGCACCCCTTAACAGTGGGCTGCAGCAAGCATGGGATCAGGTTCAGGAACAAATTGCTAAGGCTGACGTCGGGGAGCTGGGTCCTGCCTTCAGCTTTAGGCCTCTGCTCCAAAATCACTGCTGAAACGCAGTTACCGTCTCAGAACAGAAAAGTCCATCTTGCCTGTGACCTCATCTGGAAGAGAACCACCTGGCACTCCTGCTGGGCATTCGTCACCCGCAGGTGACAGACACGCAGGAGAAAGTAGCTACCTCTAGGTCACAGGTACCTGTGGCTTAGGCAGCCTCCGTTGAGCTGGACCATCTCGAGGGCTCACGTTCTGAATCTTTTGCCATTGGCAGTAGGAAAGCTGTCCCCAAAGCCCTGGGTGATGAGCACAAATTAGACCCATGCATCTGGGAAGTGGCTGTCACCTTGCTCTCATCCTGTCCTAAAGCCAGGTATCAAAGGGCCCAGATAAGGGGTAGTGCATTTTAGTTATTAAAAGAAATGAAAGTTTGTTACTTTAATAACATTATCTGAACACCCTTGACCCCAGATCTCCATGAGACTTGCTCTCTTTAAACCCAGGACCACACCCAGGAAGCTCCCTGCAGCTCCTCCACCCTGACAATCCCCAGGGCTCTCCCTCCCTGACCTGTCCCACCCACACAGTGCGCTGGCCCCAATTTCTCAGTTCCCCGAGGGCTGACATCTTAGGGTGTATTCCCAACAGAAAGGACTCTATGCAGTGACTTGTTTTCTTTTGCTCTTTTTAATATCCCAATGTATTAAAATAAACATTGCCCAAACTGTGTTCTTACCAAAGACTTCAAGTTCAACTGAAAAATTGTGATACTCTATTCATAAATCTATTATTTAATGCAATTTTCAGAGGAAGTTTTAATAAGTTAGTGAATTATATTCCTTTAAATATTTCAAAATATGTTCATAAACTTAACATATCCCGGTCCTTTTATGGCAATGTATATTCCTAATTAACTTGGAAAGTGTTCTCAAATGTTTAAGGAACCCTAGTAAATCTCACAAGCGAAACTTACCAGAACCCGCAAGTTCCCCTCAACATTCCAATCTTGTTGAAACTTAGGTAAATTCTCTTAAACGTTTTTGAACTTAAAATCGCAAGTCTAAAATGAATGTCTCACCACCCTGGTTTAGCTGAAATCACAAGGCTTATTGACAACCTAATGGGGTCGATTATCTTCAATACTATAAATACTTTGCAGACATGACATTGTCCAATAAATACACAAAAAAATAAGAAACAGACCTGATTTATTTTATTATAACTGTTTTGATTTATTACTTTTTATGGATTCTAGACTCATTAAGGAAAAAAAATTTAGTCTTTCCAGAAAATGCAAGTTACACTCTAGCAAATTGGGACCCATCATACCGCAGTCTGGCTGGGCACGAATAATCGAGCCGCCACAAAGCCTTGTATGTTCAAACAGCAACTATTTTATTTCAACTCTCACCAGCACTGCATGCGCGCTTTTCCGCCAACACTACCCATGTGGCCTTCTCCAGGGACACACCACACACTAACCGGAAATCCCTCCTCCAGCACTTCCCCAACCAATGAGAACTCTTCAGGAATCCCCGTGAGAGCTCAACCAGAACTCAACGGGAACTCCGCGAGAACCCAAAGTCATCATCTTAATGGCTTGCTGGCGTCACCTCTCAACCACTACTTCTGGCAAAAATGCCATGCATCATCCCAACTCGGCTGTGGCCCTCAACATCTCGCCCCTTCTGTTTAGTTAAACAACAAGCAATCTGGCTTAGGGACCATGTCTGTTAGGCTGTCCAATTTACATATGGTCCTTACTCATCATTGGATGAGCTTACCTCAAGGCATCAGCCTCCTGTCT
Source organism: Marmota monax (assembly GCF_021218885.2). Classification (NCBI taxonomy): domain Eukaryota; kingdom Metazoa; phylum Chordata; class Mammalia; order Rodentia; family Sciuridae; genus Marmota; species Marmota monax. The sequence continues at coordinate 3,197,003 of NW_026692549.1, read as the reverse complement.
TAGGTTGGAACCACTGCAATTGGATCTTACCCGTCACTGACTACCGGTCCAGCATACAGCCATACTTGTGGATAGGCCTATACAGCAGTGGGGGGTTGAGGTTCTTTGCCTCACTTCTGTTGGCCCCCAAATTTTAGACCATCACTAGCAGAAGGGAGGAGGATGCAGAACGCCAGGACACCAAGCCAAATGACGGCTCCTTTGGAAAAATTGTGCCACTGGTGACACCATCAGCAAAGATACTCCAGCACTAACACAATTTGCTGCACCAACAGATAGCTCACAATGCATACAAGTGATACATAGTCCAGGCAAGTTCTGCAAGCAGTTCAAAGCAGAGGAATCCATCAATATGTCCATTTCATCCTAAAGTAAATCGACTCCTTGATTGAGCATTACTTGTTGAGTTATTATTCATTGATGCATCAGTTTATACAGTTTATTGTGATACCTATCAAAGAAGCTTCATTTTATCTTTGTCTTTACCGGCACTGGGAGGAAGATAGGAATTTTGGCAATGATGGCTAAAAAGAAATTATGTAACATTCCAACAGGTACTAAGAAAACAATTTTCTGAACAGTTTACATTATCCTGAACAGAATTATTAAATATAATGAAAAGGAAAGGTGAAAGTAAACAAACAGTTCTGTTAACCTCCTTTTTTGTTCACATATTAAAACAATCCTCAACAGCTGTTTACCCAATTTAAATTAAACCATTTAAATCATGTGAATAAAAAAAAATTTGGATCCATTTTTTCATGAGTGCTCCTCATATATGATATATGGACATATGCACATACAGACATACAACACAAAACACAAATGTGCACACATAACATACAACACATAAGACAATAGTAAAGGCTTTGTAGCTTTATACAGGTGAAATCTCCATTGCAATGTTTAAAAACTCCACAGTCAAAAAAATAAAACTGATCAGAAAAACATTAACCTAGGTCTGTATGAGCTCAAAAAATAAAATAGAACTTCATGATGTGGGAAAAGGCAATAACAAAATAGACATTGAAAAAGACATCCTGGTTACAACCTGGGTTTGACTCTTTTTTGGATATCCCATCCTTTTTTCTGCAACTTGCATAATGGGTCTGAAGGTATTCCCACAAGCAAGCCTCAAGGTTTTTCACATTTGAAATAGGCTTTAATGGTGTTCATTATTCATTAGACTCCAGGTGTGGGAGAATCACTGTTGCAGATCAAGAATAGCCAAGCTGGAGCCCTGGATATCAGCTGTTATGGATTTGAGTCAAATCATCTTCTTTTTGGTCTGTAGAAATCGCTTTGGTTAGTCTCTCTGGAATCCAAATCAGCTGCTGTTCTTCCTGTGGAAACACACAAACAGAACCCCGACTCCAGACAATCACTGGGTCAGGACCTTTCCATTGTCCTGGTAGAATATCCTTCCAAAGTACCTTAGGCTTATGTACATTTTTTGGATACATATGTCTTTCCGCAGCACTAAGCCCTGGTGAATCCAAATTTTAAAAGTTTAGAGTAAAAAGGGTTATTTTAAGTTTATCTTTGGGGGACATATATCCCTTTCCAATTCCCTCTTTTTGCTTTAATAAGTACAATTTAATAGTTTGATGAGCTCTTTCAACTATGCCTTGTCTCTGTGGATTGTATGGGATTCCTGTTATATGAGTAATGCCAAATGATGAGCAAAATTGTTTAAAAGAGGTAGAAGTATAACCAGGACCATTATCTGTTTTTAACTGTTTTGGAACGTCCACAGTGGCAAAATTTTGTAAGCAATGAGCTATAATATCTTTAGTTTTTTCTCCGGCATGAAGGGAGCCCATCAAAAATCTGGAAGAAGTATCAACTGCAACATGCAAATATTTTAATTTTCCAAATTCTGGCAAGTGTGTGATGTCCATCTGCCAAATATGGTTAGGTATCAGTCCTCTAGAATTGACTCCAAGATTAACTTGTGGTAAAAAGGTCACACAATTTTGACATTGTTTTATTATTTATCTAGCTTGTTCCTTAGTTATTTTAAAATGCTTTTGTAAAGTATTAGCATTGACATGGAACCTTTTATGAAAATTTGTAGCTTCTTCTAGCATAGAAAAAATATGTATGGCTCCAGGCAATCCTATATGTGCTCTGATATGTCCTGTAAAGAATGGATCTTTTCTGTCCAAGATTAGACTTTGTATAGTGGAAAACAAAGACAAAACAGTAGAGGAAGGGGAAATCCTACCAGCATCTTCAAGGGATACTATAGCATTAACTATATACTGACTATCAGAAAATAAATTAAATACAGAATCTTTAAACATCACAAAAGCTTGTAATACTGCATTAAGCACTACCTTTTGAGCTGATTGTTTGGGTACTAAAAATGTAAAAGTTTTATCAGGGGTAACTACTGCTGCTGTACCATTATTTGACCCATCAGTGAATATATTTGGAGCATTCATGATAGGTGTTTTTCTTGTCATTTTAGGAAAAACTACAGGATGCGAAGAAGACAATAAAGGATTAGATGGTAAGTGATTATCAAATGAAACATTAGATTTACACATGATTATTGCCCAAGTATTTAACTCATTAGCTAACTCATCAATTTGATTCATAGTATATGGAGTAATAATTTTATTGGGAGAAATTCCAAACACTCCCTTCACTGCTTTTATTCCTTTGAGTATTAATTGTCCTACAGCCTCAGGATACCTAGTAAGAATAGTGTTAGGAAAATAAGATAAAAGTATCCACAATAATGGACCTTCTTGCCAAAATACCCCTGTAGGAATATTTTTTGTTGGTAGTACAATAAATAATAAAGGCAAACTTATATCAATTCTATCCAAATGCATATTTTCCATATATGTTTCAATGATTTTTAATGCCTTTCTTGCTTCAGGCGTTAACATTCGGGGTGAATTTGGATCTGATGGACCTTTTAGGATATCAAATAAAGGTCCCAACTCTCCTGTTGGTATACCTAAATAAGGCCTTATCCAATTTATGTCTCCTAATAACTTTTGAAAGTCATTAAGTGATTTGAGTTGATCTACTCGTATTTGAATTTTTGGTGGACGGACCATGGTTGAGGATAATAGAACTCCTAAATAATTAATTGGAAAATTTAATTTTACTTTATCTATTGCTATCTCTAGATTATAATTTTTAATAAGTTTGTAAGTGTGGCATAACATTCTAGCAGTGTGTTTTTATCTTTGTGTGCTAACAATACATCATCCATATAGTGAAATATTTGTAGTTCAGGATTTTGATTTCTAAGTGGCTGGATTGCTTTGTTCACATAAATTTGACACATAGTTGGGCTGTTAGCCATCCCTTGAGGGAGTACTTTCCATTCATATCTCTGATCAGGACCTTCATGATTCAGTGCAGGGATAGTAAATTGAAAACGTGGACTATCAGGATGAATTGGAATTGAAAAAAAAACAATCTTTAATATCTATAGCTAAAACACACCAGGTTTTTGGCAAAGCAGACAATTGAGGAATCCCTGATTGAGCAGGTCCCATAATAAGCATCTCATTATTAATGGCTCTTAAATCTTGCATTAATCTCCATTTATCAGATTTCTTTTTGATGACAAAAATGGGAGTATTATAGGGAGATACGGAAGGTTGTATATGTCCCTCTGCTAATTGTTGTTTGACCAGGTCATGGGCTGCTTGTATCTTTTCTCTAGTCAGGGGCCACTGAGGAACCCATACTGGTATTTCTGATTTCCAAGTAATTTTTATTGTATCAGTGACCCCTTCTGAAAACCCAATCCATGTCTATTTATTCCTTGATCTTTGAATTGGTGCTGCTATACCTTGTTCTTGTTCTCCTAATCTTTTTTCTTTCCTAAAACCTTGTCTAGCCCTAATAGTGGGCACATTTGGATTGATGTTATTTGTTAATGTCAAACCTAATTGATCTAGGACATCTTGTCCCCATAAATTTATAGGAAGATGATCCAATACATATGGCTGTATAGTTCCTTCACATCCTTCAGGATCCTTCCAATCTAATACCATTGCACTTCTATGGGGATTAGTCGCTATTCCTAGGCCTCGAAGCGTTTGAGTGGCCTATTGTAATGGCCAATCTTTCGGCCATTCTTGACGAGATATGATGCTAAGGTCTGCACCTGTGTCCAGTAGCCCATTAAATTCATATCCTTGAATATTTAGTTTTAGCATTGGGCAAGAATCTAAATTTAAAGACAGCATAGCCCAATCTATACCTGTGGAGCCTAATCCCCTGGAACATCTTTCTATAGTACTACTGGAAAATTTATCATGCAGGCTGGGTATTATTAATAACTGTGCTATTCTATCTCTTGGTGAAATTACTGATATAACTCTTAGAGAACTAGCTATAATTTTTTATTTCACCTTCATAATCAGGATCGATTACCCCAGGACTTATCATAAGTCCTTTTAGAGTAGAAGAACTGCTCCCCAGTAATAAGCCTACTGTTCCTTGGGGAAGAGGCCCTTTTACCCCTATGGGAATGATTTGAACTCCCATCTCTGGAGTTAGTAGTGCTCTGGTGGAGGCGCAGATGTCCAATCCTGCACTTCTTCTGGTTTGTCTGATGACAGATCTAATGGACAATGTGTCCTGGGCACTACCCTGATTGTGTCGCTGGGTTCCTCCAGTGCCCCATATATTTGTGGTCGTGGGCCCCGGAGCAATGGGCCCCCCTGTCCGTTTTTTGGCAATGAGCCCGATGCTTTTCTCCATGATATCATGGGTAAACACCTGGTCCTTTTCTGTTTTTTGATAATGGAGTACCCTCTATGGTGGTTTGAGAACGGCATTCATTAGCCCAATGTCTCCCTCTATGGCATCATGGGCAAATACCCGGTATTCTACCCCTTTGATACCTAGTTTTGTTAAACCCTCCTCCTATGGGGCAATTCCTTTTAAAATGTCCTGTTTGTTCACAATTGTAGCATGTTTTTGGCCTGGCATCTAAAGCCTGTTGTACTGTAGCTACCAGGAATTGCTCTTGTTCACTAATGTCTCTACATAATTTGATATATGTATTTAAATCTCCATGTTCCCGTGGTCTAATGGCCTCCTTACACCATCTGTTTGCTTGCTCAAAGGCTAGCTGTTTAATTAATGGCATTGCTTGTTCTGTGTCCCCAAAAACTCTGGTAGCTGTTTGAATAAGCCTATCTACAAATTCAGCGTAAGGTTCATTAGCTCCTTGTATTATCTTAGATAATTGACTTTGTAAATCTCTATGTCCTTGTAAAGTTTTCCATGCCCTAACTACATCTGCAGCAATTTGTGAATATATAGCAGAATCATATTCAATTTGTTGCCGTTGACCCTCATAAGGTCCTTTTCCTAACAACATATCTAGATTTCTTTGAGGGTAACTGGTTGCTGCATTTTGCCTAGCCATCTCCGTGCAAAATTCCTCATTGGCAACCTTCCATAACAAATATTGTCCTCCATTTAGCACAGCTTTACACATGCTAGCCCAGTCTGCTGGTGTCAAGTCCAAGTTGGTAATGGATTCGACCATGCTTACAGTGAAGGGTGCTTGGGGACCGTAGGTTGTTACAGCCTCCTTTAACTGCTTCATTGTTTTGAAATCTAAAGCACGGTGAATTCACTGCTGTCCTGCCTGCTCAAGTACAGGGCATGATAGTCTTTGAGGTCCTGTCTCAGGATCCCATCTATCAACTACTGGGGTTGGGGGCCCCATAGCATATGTTGTCTCTATAGGTGGAGCTGTTGGTTGGACACTTACGCCCTCTGGTGATAGAAAGGTGTTAGTAGCAGCCTCCTGTTATAACTTTTTCCCTGATAGTTCTTCCTCCTTTAAATTTTCTTCCTCTGTCTGACTAGCTCAAGAGACCTTTTATTTTACTTGATCTAAAATGTCTTTCTCCATGGTCTGAATGTCTAAAAATTTACTTAACACTCTTTCAGTTTGTTTTTTACTAATTTCGAATCTACTATAAAGATAATGCAACCCAACAAGATAACACAAAACAAAACCAAAACAGAATGAAACAAAAACAGAACAAAAAATCGTTGTATCAATTTTCCTATTTTCTTGACATGTGCATTTGTGGTCTATTTCTATCTCTTCCTCAGGGGCGAACAACTTCAAACCTTGAGCCAACCATTTCTCCCAGTTTGTCTGAGAAAGTTCTAGGGATAGGCAGCTTGAAACAAAAACAAAACAAATCAAAACAAGAACACATTGTGTTTTGAAATGGTCACCCATTCTCTCGCCTTCCCTCAGGGGCGAGCAATTTCACTTACCTCCGAGCTTCAGGCGTTCCCTGTATGGGCTGCCAAATGCCGCAGTCTGGCTGGGCGCAAATAACTGAGCCGCCACAAAGCCTTGTAGGTTCAAACAGCAACTACTTTATTTCAGCTCTCACCGGCACTGCACGTGCGCTTTTCCGCCAATGCCACCCATGCAGCCTTCTCCCGGGACACACCACACACCAACCGGAAATCCCTCCTCCAGCACTTCCCCAACCAATGAGAACTCTTCAGGAATCCCCAGGAGAGCTCAACCGGAACTCAACAGGAACTCCGCGAGAACTCAAAAGTCATTATCTTAATGGCTTGCTGGCGTCACCTCTCAACCACTACTTCTGGCAAAAATGCCATTCGTCATCCCGACTCGGCTGTGGCCCTCAACACCATCAGACCTTGATCATTGAGCTTCTCTCCTCAGTGGGCTGGCGGCTGGATGGCCAAACACAGCACCTCAATGGTGCTCACCCTCCCCAATCTGACAGCCTCCTTAGGGCTTGTTCTAGAGCCTCCGGGAGCAAGCTCTGCATCCTCTGAGAGTCCTCCTGGAACCCTCCTGCCATGGGCCTGAGTGTCATCTCTGATATTCCAACTTGTGGCACCCTGCTTCACCCTGACCCCTTGCACTGCCCCACTCTGGACCTCCTATGTTCCCCCCTTCAGCTAGTGCCAGCCAGGATGTGTGGACTCCTCTACCCTCTTCTCTCCAGCTTGCTCCCCAAGCATCTCTGACAATCCCAGAGGCACCTGCTTGTAAGCCTCTCCCAAGGCCTACAGCACCTGAGGGCCTCTTGTGGCCATCACCCAGGACTTCTTGTGAAAGTCAAGGACACACATTTCAGCTGGTGGACTGGCCAAAGCTGCCTGCTCAAAACCCGCCTTCAGTTATGCCAATCTGTCTTTGCTCTCCCGTCATTTCTGATCAGTCCTCACTGTGGCTTTAGTTCAACTGTATTTACTCCTCTTTATGCTCAAACAGGGATTTGAGAAGATGTACTTCCATAGGGTATGGAGAGTTGTACTTGATTAGACCCCTAAATAATCATATGACGTGTCCACTAATGTCCTAAAACTCTGAAAGTTAATTTTTTAAATTTATTATGGCTGGTTGTTTTTTTAATCCTACTAGATATTAAATAATATAATTATTTTAAAAATAATTATATTGATGGGCACAGTGGTGTAGACCTGCAATCCCAGGTACTCCAGAGGCTGAGGCAGGAGGATCCTAGGTTTGAGGCCAGGCCAATTTAGCAAATCCCTCTCTCAAAAGAAAGGGGGCGTTGAGCTTGAGGATGTTACTGAGTGCTAGAGTACCCCAGGGTCTTAAAAAAAAAAGGTCTTATTCCTCCCTATGGTGAGCAATCATCCCAATTTTCCAGGAATCAGGGGAACCAAGCACTCCAGGAAAGAGGACTTTAAGTTCTGAATCTAGAAACATCCCAGACAGAGTCCCCTGCTCCTCCACAAGCCCAGGCTTACTGCAGAGCCTCAATCCAGTGAATGGACTCATCTCATCAGACATCCAGAGTACTTTCCATAAAGTATGTATTGATAGAAGAAATAAAATATCCACATACAAACACTCACTGTTTTGAAAAATATCACCATTGTCAGTCGAGATTGTCACTGGAGCAATCACTGATGCCCTGAGCTGCCCAGTAGAAGAACCAGTTTGTCTGAGACAGCCATATTGTGAGGAAGTCCAAGCTGCAAGGGCAGGCCTAGCTGAGGTCCCAGCAGGAGGTTAATGTCAATCACCTGACCTGGGAGTGATTCCATACCTTCAATTCCAGTCTCCTACTATTGACTCTCACCAGCAAAGTCCCTCCTAGGGCCTTTGCCTGCTGAACTACTGACCTGTACAAACTATGGGTCCAGTAAAATGATTGTTTGTGCCACTAAATTTTGGGGCAGCTTTACCCAAAGACTTAGAATCAGTCACCCCCCAGGACCCTCTAGGCTCCTGGAGCTGAATTTTAGAACCAGCACACAGGCACTAGGGTGTGTTTCCTCAGTGTCTGGCAGAGGGGCAGCTGCTAATCTGGGGGCATTTTTGGAGGTGAAGCATGTTCACTTTTCATATTTCACATTTAAAACCTAAGCTGCAAGACTCACATCACACAGCCAGGGCCTCCTCAACCACTTGGTCAGTGTTGTGTTAAATCTCACATCCTTGGAATACAGTTCAGAGTTTTCCCTCTGGAGAAATATCACTTTTGTGACTTGTTCCATTTCCTCTCCCTGGAATTCCCACCAGTCCCATTGCCAGCCCCTGACACCCTCCCCTTACTGCACCTGGCTCTGCAGGCTCCTAGATGAGGTTCCCTCCGCCCTGGTGAGACTGGGTCTTCTCCAGGCTTCCATGACACCCTGACCACTTCACCCCCCTGTTCCATCTTCACCTACCTTGTGTCCCTGTGATGTGGGGGCCTTTCAGGGAACATCTGCTTGAGTCCTACCATCTGATTCCCGTCTCCTTCCAGTCCAATGCCTGCCATGGAATCAGCTTCTGTTTCTAATTTGTCTTGAATAAACATATCTAGGGTCTTAGAGGAAACCATGCAATTCACAATGTTCTCCTTAACAGAGACAGAGAGTTCTCATTATCCAGAGGGGGAATGTGGGAGAGAAAGAATAGAACTCCCCATGACAACCAGACTGTAGTCAGCTAAGGTGTTTGTGTCAAGGAAGACTCCAAAGCCAGAAAGCAATGCTATGCCTACCAGAGAGGAAAGAGGGGGTGGGGAGGGAGGAGGGAGGGAGGGAAGGAGGGAGGGAGGGAGGAAGGGAGGAGGGAGGGAGGGAGAGAGGGAGAGAGGAAGGGAGGAAGGGAGGGGGAGGGAAGGAGAGAAGGAGGGAAGGAAGGGAAGGAGGGAGGGCGAAAGGAGGGAGGAAGGAAGGAATGAATGAAAGAGGAAGGAGGGAGGGAGGGAGGGGAAATGAGTCCCAGCAGAGGCTTTCCAAATTCGAAATTGATTCTGCAAACCAGAAGGCGCTCTCTTTCAAGTGGTGATTAGTTATTCACAGCCAGTGACATTTATTTTCTAGCTACCTGGATATTTAACATAAGATATGACATCTAGGAAACATGCGTTCTGTGCTTTACTTGCAAGGAGGCAAAACAGCTCCTCAAAGACTGTTTGCAGAACTCCAAGGGGCCAGCAGGGGAGGGTGGGGAGCAGGGGCCTCAGCTGGCCCTGGGAGCCCCTGTTCCTTGGCTGGGGGAGAAAAGTGAAGAGGAAAGTGCCTTTAGAGAAGAGGGAGGAGGAGGAAGGCAGGAAGGAGCAGGGGAAGCTCTGTGGATGAGCTGTCAAGGGAACATTGAGTGCCTTTGACAGGGAACAAAGGAGAAAACCCAAGGATGCTTTTCCCCTGAGTATAATATTTATATAAAACCCCTTGTCTTTAAAGCCTGTGCCACTAAAATTAGAAATAGACTCAGAAGGAGTTTAGATAAAGGCATGGACAATTGCCAGGGAATTTAAATTATTTTAAATTACTCCAGAGGTGTTTCATAAAAGCTCATTTAGCACTCGGTGTCAAGGGGATGGTGCTGGAAACTCTGCGGTCACCTCCCTTGGGGTGGCTGCTCGGCTCTGCCCCCCACACTCCCTGGGACACCCGGAACCTCAGAAGGGACCCTGGTTGGAGATCAGGATGCCCTTGTTGCTGGTGGTTAACATGAGGTCATTCTGGGAGGGGGTGACCCCTAATCCACTGTGACTGGTGGCCTCATAAGAAGAGAGACACATAGAGACCCCAACCACAGGGAAGAGGCAAGTGAAGACGGAGGTGGCACTGGGTGCCACAGCCATGGGCCCAGGAAGGCAGGGGAGGAAGAGGCCAGGGAGTGTGTCCCCGTGGGCTTCAGAGGGAGGCCCTGCTGACCCTTGGATTCCCAGCTCCACAGCTGGTGTTTGTTTTAAGCCACTGCTGAATGGAATTATGTCACTCCCCAAAATTTAAGTCACATCCTGCCCCCAGCGTGGTGTGTGGGAGAGGGGGCCTCCTGGAGGTGACTGAGGGTGGAGGAGGCCCAGGATTGGGGCCTTACAGAAGGAGCAGGACCTCTCTCCACCTCTCACCCAAGTGAGGACACACACAATGGGAGGGTGCCACTGGAAGTCAGGAGGGGCCCTGAACCCCCCTCGGGGACTCTCTGATCTCAGACGCCAGGCCTTTCTGTTGTTTAAGCCCTGGGGCTTGCGGCACCTTGTTATAACAGCCCCAGGTGACTGACAACCAGCCCGGCTGTGGCCCCTGGTCACGGCAGCTGTGGGAAGCTAGTATAATCAGGTCCCAGAAGGTTCTGGAGAGCCGAAGTCATGACCAGGACGTCCATAGTCCAGATGTCACATTCCAGTGTCTGTGGGCCTTGATATTCATCCGTGGACACAGGTCAGGAGAAGAAGCCCTCTCCCCAGCCCTCCAGCCACCTTGCCCTCCTCCTGCCCAGGAAGCCTGGCTCCCAGCGCGTCTCCCCTCTCAGCTCCGATGCACCTGGACCCTCTTCCCTGTGGCTCGGGACCTCATTCTGGAGAGCAGAGTGGGCAGTGGGACCCGGGCTCCAAGGACACCGCTTCCCTGGGTTCCAGCTGCGTGGGAAGCAGTGCTGGCCCAGTGGGTGTGGACCACAGGCCCATGGGCTGGGGAGGGGAAGGGGGAGGGGACAGAGGCTTTTCTCTCACTGAAGCCATAGAAACAGACCAACCCTGCAGAGGAGGTGTGGTGTTAAGCTGTGGGGGCTGCTGGGGACAGGCACCCCAAGCTGGCTTATAAAACAGAAATGTGTCCTCGGGTTGTTTGGATGCTGGAAGTGCCAGCCCAGGGGAGAACAGGCGGCTGTCCTCAAAGGGTGGAGAGAGGACTGGGGGGCCCTCTCCAGCTCAGGCAGCTCCAGTCAGCAGCTGCGTAACCCTGATCTTCACAGGGTGCTCGTCCGTCGTTCACCTGTCTTGGCTAAACTGCCCCTTGAAGGCCACCAAGTGGTCATCTTGGGTGGCCCCACCCTAATGGCCTCATCTTAACTTGGTCCCAGCTCTTAGTTCAGGCTGCTGTGACGAGGACAGCTGGGGGCCCAGACAGTGGACAGTCATTCCTCACAGTTCCCAAGGCTGGAGGCCAAGAGCCAGGTGCTGGCTGATCCTGTTCCTGAAGAGAGCTCCCCATTTGGCACCTTCCTCCAGGGCAGGATCCCCTCATGAGGGCTGCACCCTCATGGCCTAAGAACCTTGCAGAGGCCACCTCCAGATGAATCAGGTTGGCACTGAAGCATCAAGGTCTGAACTGGGGGACACCCACCTTCAGGCTGTCCATCGGCACAGAACCTATTCCCAAGGGAGGCCACAGGTGCCCGTGCCATAAGAGGCTGCACCATCTTTTCAAGAGCACATTTTAACCCCTGAATACACCAAAGGCTGCCAGGTGTTCCCTGGCCACAGAAGTTTACCTCCATACAATCTGAAACCTAGAGCTTAGGGATGTCAAGTTGGGCTACTTAAGAATTATGCCCATTAGCATTTTTTTTAAGTTTGGAACACTCTGGAAACTCTAGATGGAATGAAATGAAGGACCGAGTCTGGTGGCTCCAGGAGAGAAAACGCACTGGCCTCGGGTGACTCCAGCCACCTGTCGGCACTGTCTGTTCCTTGCTTGCAAAATGAGACCTCGACACGGCTTCACAGGGTTGTTGGGAAGGTGAAATGGGGGCTACTTACCTAAAACACCTGTGGCATGGAAAAGCTCAGTAGGATAGTCCCACCACTTGTGACAGAACAGGTGACATTTCCCAGTCGTGATGACATCCCTCCCAGCTAGAGGAGCAGCACCCCCTGGAGTGTGGGTTGGTGAGGCTCCACCATGAAGGCGCCCATTGCCACCTGGTGGCCGCGTGGGGAAGCCTCAATTGTGGTTCTCCAAGGACAATCAGCCCTGTGATGGCTTCCTCTCCAATCATAGGCAGAAGAAGTGAGAATCCATTAACTGTTTTGTAACTCATCAATTAAAATGATGACAGAGACGCCATGTGCTTGAGCCCAGGAGAACACTGGAGCGGGAGTTCACCTTATCTTTCCTTAAGCCATATATCTGTCCCTGCCCCTGTGGGTGAGAATGTATTTTTGGTTTGTTGTTTGTTGTTAAAGAAGAGGAAGATTTCTCCCCCTCGGCTTTCCAGGGATTCCCTGGGACCTGCTCAATTGATTTTATTTCCATTTAAAATTGCAGGACTGTGAATATATTGAAGAACATGCAAGTCAATATAAATGCAGGTTTGGGCGATCAGAGCCACCCAGGACCTGCTGTGTAACAGTGTAACTGTTGTCTAGTGTGGGGACAGTGCAGCATGTGACAACCTGTGTGTCCACGGGGCCCCTTTGGTAACATGTTAAATAAGTGAAGTGGGATGTTGAGCTTGGGCCAGCTGTGGCCAGCCTTCGAGACAGGCCTGATAACCTCAAGGTTTTGATTTCTTTATTTTTTTTCATGGTACCAGGGATTGATCCCAAAGGTGCTCAACCACTGAGCCACATCCTCAACCCTTTTTATTTTTTATATTGAGACAGGGTCTCACTAAGTTGCTTAGGGCCTCACAACATTGCTGAGGGTGGCTTTGAACTCGCAGTCCTCGTGCCTCTGCATCCTGAGTCACTGGGATGACAGGTATGTGCCACTCCCCCAGCTCTCTACCACTGATTCTTATTTTTTCCTTGAAACTTGGCCAACCAAGATCCTTGTCCACCCTCACCCTCCACCTGCTCCATGACACCCAGGCAACACCCAGCTGAATTTCCTCATACAGCCTTCAGCCGAGTAAATTCTTTCCTTAGGTAAAACAGACAAAAATCTAAAGAAAACTTAAAACAGAAAACCAGGCCTCCTCTCTGGTGGGGAGAAGAGCTCTGTGTGGGGTTCGCTGGCTCTATGGGGTCAGCCCCTCGCTCCTGTGCAGCACTGAGGTTCCTGGAGGCACCCATGCCCGTCTCCTGGGGCTTCCAGGCCCCAAAGGTGCCCCTGAAACTGCACAAATCGGCGACATCATTAAAAAACACTCAATGGGTCACCACTTTGACCAATTTCCTCAATCACAGACTGAGCCTGCGCACCTGCTGGAGCCGCCCCTTTCACAGCTCAGACCAGGAAGGTCAGGGATCCTCTCCCTGTCTGTGGCCTTGTCTCTTGGCTGAACTGAACTTGAACCTGGGGAGCTGCTTCCTACAAAACCCAGACCCAAAGGAACCCTTAGTGACTCGTGGCTTTATTTTTATACTTTCTTTTCCTTAAGAATAAAAAAAGACAACAATTCTGGCAACTTCTGTGGGTCATGTCCATTTGCACCCTAGATGCCAAGAGCCTGGATGGACACACGTCCCCCTGACTTGGGAGGGAAATGGGAATGGCTAGTGCTTTCCTTGTGGCTGCTCCTTTGCTGTCCCCTGCACCAATCTTCTCCTACAGTGCCGTGTAAATTAATTTGTGAGCAAATCAAGAAACCAACAGAAGACCTGTGAGCCATTTCATAGGGAACACAGCTGGCTCAGAGGACTCAGTGTCTGTGACGCCACTTTGCTAAGACCTGTGTGTTTGCATGTGTGTGTGTGACAGTCAGGGAGGACTGTGTTTTGCTGCATCAACAAGCAAACCCAAAGTCTTGGGAGAGTGTGTGCAGTGGGTGTATTTCTTGCTTTCATGACATCCCCACCTTGGGCTGGAGGGGCCCTGTATTCTGTCCAGGACTGAGGACAACAGAGCCCCTCACAAGGCATCAGCCATAATCACCATGAGGGAAGGGGACGGGTCCCTTTACTGGGGCTGTTGTGAGTTTCCTTGCTTCTTCTAGCCACTGAGACGTAAGATATTTTATTTTTTTTAAATTTTGCACTCCTGAAGCCTAATCACCTCCTCAAGCTCCTTCCTGATGTGACAGGAAACCTGAAGCCATTTCACAAGTCTAGCATGTTCACGGGGGTCTTTCTGACCTGGGAGCACATCTGGGGCAGCAGGGACAAGGAAGACACAAGAGAAGCAGGTGTTAAATGTTGTTCTGAAGGCGGGCAACTGAAGTGAGAAAGCATAGGCAAACTGGCCCACTGAGCACCCAGGAAACCTACCAGCTCCGGCTCCAAGCACTGAAGGAGCAGCCTTGGTTGCAGAGGCTTCCGACCAATCTCAGTGCCGCACGCTCCTGACACCCCCGGGTGCTGCTGGCAGACAGCGTATCTCAGAAGAGAGGGAGGCACTGCACAGGTCACCGTACCCTCAGCAGCTGTGGACGGACCTTGGTGAGGAAGTCGTCAAAACTGAGGCCCCCCCGTCCATCCAGGAGCAGAGGGAGGACACAGGCTGAGGGCTGGACAGGTATTAAGTCAGACATGGACGCAGCAGAGATGTTGGGACATCAGGGAGGAAACTCACCCTGTTGTTTCTCCAGGCAAATCGCCGCCTTTGGGTTCCCTGTCTCGATCCCAAGGGAAAAGAAAATTTCTCCTACCTTTGCCCCAGCAGGAAGTCACCTGGGGGCCCGGCAGTGGGCCAGCACTCAGAGACACCTGCCAGAGGGTGGGCTCACCCCACAGAGAGGGAGGGCGCCTAGGCATGGAGGGAGACGCTCCTGGACACCAAGCTGGCAAGAGATGCAGGCGGCTTTGAAGAGGATTGGCATGAGTCCCTGATGCACAGAAGGTCATCCACCCTGGCTCTCTGGACCCAAGGAGGGGTCCTCCTTGCCTTCAGGGGAATGATCATGTCATCTATGGCTTTTGAGTCTACCCTCCCAGTGGGAATGTGCACCTTCCTGGAAAGGGTCTCCATGGTGCAGGACACAGTCTGGGAAAGCTTAGGTGACATGCAGTTAGCTGGTGTCAGCCAACCCAGGCAGGTGGGGACCCACTGCGTGAGGAGGCTCCTCTTTAAGCCCCGTCCTCCTGAGCTCAGGGCCCCAGGAACACAGCAGAAGAGGGCAGGCACTGGGGTCCTCCTCTGGACCTGACCTTCCCACCTCCCCCTGTGGTCCATCCCCAGCAGAATCCACCCTTTCCCCACACTGTCCTTCTTAGCCCATGTCTGGTGGCCACTTGTGCCATCTGATAGAAGATCTCAGCCCTCCAGGGAGTTTCTCTGGATCAGTGTCCTGCTTCCCCTGTAGCTGGGTGGTGCCCGGATCTGAGGGAACACACCCAACCCAAAAGGCTGCCAGGGAGATTCTAGAGAAGAGCTTCAGACAACAAGGAAGCCAGCAATCCCCACTCCCCACCATTTCTTTTCTGGGTGTGACTCACATGTTGAGATGTGGTGCTTGGAACCTCTCCAGCTCCTTTGTGACCATGAGGCAACCTTCATGAAGATGAAGAACCATCCAGGAGGGCTGACAGAGAGAACTAGGGAGACGCTGATCATGATGCAAGTGGGATTTTATTTTTCTTTCCTTTTTTTCTTTTTAACTAGACAAATAATTCCTGTTTATTGGTAAACCTTAGGAAACACTAAAAACAAAAGAGAGAGAAATAAAACCGTCATTCCCCGGGACCTCAGGCCATCTATGTTTCTTGTTTCTCTCTTGGTGCTGTAGGTTTTGCTTATTATTAATCCTCCCCCTGCACAGGAATACGGACTCCTTAGCTCTCTGCCTCCCTGCCCTCCCTTCTCCAAACAGAGGCCGTCAGCTCTGGGTGACCCTATGAGCTTGCTCCTAAACCCAGTCCTGGGGCTGCCTCCTGCAAGGGGCCTGTCTTACCAGCTTTCTGACCCCTGGACACATGCCCTAAGGTCATCAGCCTGGGAAAGATCCATCTTGGCTTGCAGTGTTGGAGGTCGATGTCCCTGGCCGGCTAGCCTGCTGCTTTGGGACTGCAGTGAGGTGGCAGGTCACCCTCGAGAGCGTGTGGCCAAGCAAAGCAGCTGACCTGCAGGCCAGGAAGTGAGGGAGAGAGGAGGGGCTGGGGGTACACTCCCCTCTTCTCAGAGGGTCAGCACCTCCCACGCTGGGGACCCACGCCTGCTGCATGGACCTTTGAGACCTCCCAGGTGTGCACCAGGCCACGCTGTTTTCCTGCAGCATGGACCTTTGGTTTCCACAGCAGGGTGGGCCAGGTGCTTCCCAGTGCGTTGGCGGAGACACTGGCACATGCGGGGAAAGCTCTGTTTGCTCCTCGCAGGAGTCTCAAGCCCTCTCTTTGGAGGATTGGGGGCTGAGGGGACAGCAGTTCAAGACCAAGACGATCTCCTCACAATAGCAGAGGAAGCTTCAGGAGGGTGGAAGTCACAGGTGACCTAGGAGGTGGCCCCCAACCCTAGTCACTTCAGAGTCAGGGCCTTTCTAGTGACCCACACTGGCCCCCAAAGGACACAGGCTATGGGCTGAGAGGGCCTCGCCAGATAGGGCGGATGCTGAGTGAGTGTTTTGGAGGGTCTGGGGGTTCACCGGTGCAGTGGTGTGGTTGGAAAAGTAAATAGTGAGGAAAGCCAGGGGTATGAACAACTGTCTCTAAACCGCTTTGATGTCAACAAACTTAAAAACACATGCTGCTCAAATAAGACTACTGAGCCTTTGCAGAGGGCACCGCTTTAATAAATGTGACTGCTCCTGACAGAAGCCCAAAGGGTGATTTTGTGAGATTTCCAATGCTTAAGTGTGTGCACGGCTGAATTTCTACGTATGTAAATGGGGGCTGGGTGCAGATGGAGCCTGATTCCCTGACACATGCCTCCATGCACTTAGAGCCTGGAGACACAGGGCCAGGGTGCCTCTGGTCCCTAGTGGGATGGCTCTGTCATCAGACTGGTCTGAGCCAGTGACAAACAAAATCAGCTCCAACACATGCTCCTCTTCAAAACAAGTGATCCTCAAGTGGCTGCAGTTAGCTCCTCATTAGGACAAGCAACGCCGCCCTCTCCCTCTCCAATATGTGACACATTGTGATTATTCTTTAGCAACTCATAGATCAGGACAAGTGTTGGATCAATTGTCAATCAAGATGAGCAGGTTCTCCCAAGATGGGGTAGGCTATCCTGAGGAGTTCAGACTCCAGCCTGGCATGACCACTTGTACAGACAGGAACTGGTTCCTTCTCTCTCTCCATGTCAATGTCACCTTCTGGAGTACAAAGACAACAGGTGAAAACCTTGATGAATAAATGGACCATGGTCAGAACAGGTGTGACATTACAATGTGGACCCATCATGTCCCTGATAACCAATCCAAGGGGGAACTCTGCAGCCAGCAGCTGGGGGAGGTCAGGACTTGGACAGCAGCTCTGAGCATCTACATTGGCACTCCACTGCCTGCCCAGGACCAATCAGAGACACCCGATGTGCTGCCTCTTAACCAAAACACTTGGGGAGCACAGCCCCCAAGGGCTATCCAGAGCTGCCCTTCCCCCATTGTGTGTCTTCCCACCACCCACCTGCCTTGGAGATGGCCAAACGCAAAAGGGTAGCCAAAGTCCTAGTTTAGTGGCCAGTGCTGCTCTTACCGGGGACATCTTCGTTTATCCATACAGGAATAGCACCTCTTTATCATCATGTTGCTACAGGCTTTGATTAGGGCTCTGAGCTGTGCCCAGTGCTTTGTGGACACCTTAGCTTTCTGTCTCCCTGCCCAGTATGGTCAGGCCCTCCTGAACCTGGAACCTAGAACATAGCCACAGAGACATAGAGTGACCTCTCTGCACTTGCTCTTCCATGGCAATGAGCAGAGAACTGAGTTCCTGCTTGCCAGAGGACCCAGAGCTTCAGTCCTGAACATACACACAATCACCTGGAGATACTTTACTCTGTACCTACAGCACCGGTTCAAATCCTGGGCTTGTAGGGAAGTTGCTCAGAGGGTCTGTTGTTTATCGATGTGGAGAGAGGGTGTGCATGCTGGTGGGACTCACGGGGGAGTGAGGGGCTCTCTGAGGACTCTGGCTGTTGTTATTTGATTTTCCTCAGGAATCAGCCAGGCTGAAGATACTGCTCTGCATGTACGAAAATAGATTTCCCCAAATGGATGCGTTGGCCCAAGAGATGATAAATTGCACTTCTCCCCACTGTGCAAATCAGAAATGGAAATTGATGAAGCAAGGCCAGAGCAGTGTCATGGCAGAGGGGGCTAGATTTCCGGAGGAGGCTCACTGTGGAGACGAAGAGGCGGCTGGAGTCAGGGATGCCCTCTGCTCTGGGCACAGAGATAAGCAGGGATGAATCTCCAGTTACACAGCAGGTCCTGGGTGGCTATGATCGCCCAAACCTGCATTTATATTGACTTGCATGTTCTTCAATATATTAACAGTCCTGCAATTTTAAATGGAAATAAAATCAAACTGAGCAGGTCCCAGGGAATCCCTGGAAAGCTGAGTGGGAGAAATCGTCCTCCTCTTTAACAACAAACAACAAACTAAAAATACATTCTCAAAGCATTTATTAGAAATTCCTGCACAAGGTAGATGTCTGCTGGGTTTTGATGAGCACAGTATTGTATAAATGCCTATTAATCCCAGCCCAGAGCCAGGGCCTGCTGACCCAAACAAATGGAGAAGCCCCCTCTAGACAGAGTCCAGTCCTGTCCCACAGCACCTGGCTATCCAAGGCCTCAGGGAGGGGGAGTTGATAGAATGTTGGCCATGGTCACAACATCCCTTAGAGATACGGAGCCGTCTCTTTCACAGCTAGTTTCTTGGAACTGATGAGAGAAAACCTCAGGAAGAGGTAGGTGAACTGGCCAAAGGCTGTGTCAGCAACTGGACACAAAGGTTCTTCCTGGTTTAGGGGCCAAAGCTTGTTTCCATTTGCTCTGCTTTTGGTCTTTAGAATAATGAGGGTAAAACTACCTGCTATAACGAGCAAGCCCCCCAACATACAATGGTTCAAAGAGGATCACTATGAATTCCAGAGCCAATGCTTCTGACTAGTGAGCAGCTCTCCTGTGGGGCATTATCCAAGGCCTGCCTTCTGCACCACCTGAAGCTTTGAGCTAGGGTGCAGCTGGGTGGGCATCCAGCAGGAGAAACCTCTGCAGAGGGTACAGGGTTGGTTATGAGAGGTTGGCACAGGTGGGGAAGGGAGGGGGGGCCCCAGCTGCTCACCTGCCATTGGCTAGGAGTGGGTCACATTGCCTCAGCAACTACAGGGAAGCTGGGAATAAAATATGACCCAACAGGGAGAGGAAGCTGGTCCAGCCAGTGAGAATGTAGTCTACTTTGAGTCTTTAAGAACTCACCCAGGACAAGAGTTGACAAATACCCAGGAGGCCAGGGGGAAGCACAAACTCCCACTGCCTGGTTCTCCCGAAAGAAAGTGATTTGAAGACATAGTAGAAAGACCATTCATCCATAATTTTCAAAATGAAATGCTCCAAGTGACAGAAGACCTAAATGGCACAAAGTGGGTATCGATATAAAAGGTAAAATAACCTCTCTTCTCCCCAAGGTGGAAGAGAAAGGTATAGAGTATTTGTACACACACAGGAAAAAAAAATAGCCTGTAATAATTGGCCATAGGATATTCCAGAGGGAACTTTTTATTTGTATTTCCTAAGCATGGACATGAGCAGACCCAGCTGGCCAATCCACACAAAGCCCTTTGCTCCCCTACAGGCACAGAAGGGTGTCGAGAAAGCAAGAGCTCAGTGTCTGGCTGGTGCGTGGGGAGCCACAGAAGTATTTGCCAGGCCAGGCGACTAACGTGTAAGAGAGCAGAGCAGGGAGCACGCTGGGTTGGGCTCAGGGGTCACTCCACCTGCAGCAACCCTGCAGTGACTCACCTGCAGCAAGCCTGAGGCTGAGCTGTGGTTACCCCTGCCTTGCAGATGAGGAAAGTGCTATCAGTGGGTGGAGATGTGGTAGTTCTTCCTCACCAGGGAGAGGTTTGCATAAAATGCCCTCAGGCCCTGTGAGGGACTGGCTTGACGCCAAAGCTGTGAGAGGGAAGCAGGCAGGATTCTCCTTCTTGGTTGAGCCTCAGGGGTCAAACAGGCAACCCCAGAGAAAGATGAGGGAGACCTTGCCTGGGAACCTGTGTCCCAGCACTGGCCTGAGCTCCTTGCTCCCATGGTGAGGCTTCAGCAGACCAAGGGAAGCGTGAAGGCAGGAGGAGCAGCAGGGTAAGGGGGCAGGCCCGGCTCCAGGGGCCAGAACCCTGGGGCAGGAGCCTGTGTGTCCTGAGACCATGGAGGCACTGAGGCACAGAGGGGGTGGCTCTCTTCAGGGGTTTGGGAGTCTCTCCTGGGATCCACCATTGTGTCCACTGGAGTCCAGAGACTCCACCTTCATGCCAGTAGAGCCTCTCACCAAATTTTGGAAGCTCAGGTTCAACCACCTTCCAACATGGACAATTCTCCATTCCCAAGACAGGATGCTGTGGGGGAGGGGGGCATGGAGAGCCTCTGCCTGGCTTCCCTGTACAGCCAGAGGGACTCTGGATTCCAACAGATGCCCACCGACTCACCATGCAGCCTCGAGACAGCTATTTAGCATGCATGCATGAGCAACCCTAAGATAAACACTTAGATTTTAGAATCAGTTTCATCCTTTGTAAAAGTGAAACAACAATATTGCTTCCCTCAAGGTCTGTGTGTGTATGAGGGTGTGTGTGCACATGTGTGTGACTTAGATCTAATCATGGGCACGTTGCCCATCTGGGGCACAATGCAGGTGGCCTCCGGCAAACACTGACCCCTCCTTATTAATGTGGTTCCTGTTTGCCAGCAGATTGTCCTTCTCTTGACTCTCTTGATGTGCTTGCCTTCCTCGCGGCTTAAGCATCATGGAGTTGGAAATGGCTGACGTTTCTCCGTGTTTTAGGAAATATTGTCTCCTTGGCAATCTTCCATTTGGACAATCTTCCGTTTGGACAAGCGGTAACAATGTCTCTGATTAGAATTGCCTATAATGCAACAACAAATAATAGTCTCCACTTTATTTCCTAAAATCCATACACATGTGCATGAGCGGTGCTGAGTGCCCTCCCTGTGGTTTGTACTGGCCACTGTCAGGTTTGCGCCCTCCTGCCACACCTGTCTCTCCCCACCCCTCCCCCACTCTGCTGACTCTCTGCACCACTTCACTCTCACGCCACTCCTCCTGGTCTTCTCTCCCCAGCACATAGTGGGTGATCAGGCAGCCAATGGAAACATGCAACTCTTTGTATAAAACTCAGGAAGAAAACTGAAGTCAAAAATAGCAAAACCTAAAGCTATTACCTTTAAAAACATATTACCTAGGAAAATATGTCATGTGTCATAATTTTATACAATACCATAGATAATACTTGATAATGTGATATCTGGACTGGCCATACATTTTTCTGGCTTGCTTTTCTGAAAATTCATTATTAGATAATAAAAATGTATATTGTTTCGTGTTTCCAATAGTTATAAATGAAAACGATGTCAGTTGCTCTTGGCAAATGCAAATTAATTTTGATAGTTTTTAATTTTGAGAAGGATTTTTTTTTGCTGATGCAACTATTACTGGAGGTATTTAGAGTATTATACAGGCTGCAACAAACCTGAGATAAATTTCTGGTATTGTGAAATATGTGTCTTAGCACATTGTGAGGCAATGTACGTGCAGAATGACTTTTCCAAAAATATTAACTTTTCATACAAATCAGTTTTGTGTATATCTCAGTTTAATTGTAAATGTGAATTTGCACGAAGGCATTTCAGCATCCTAAGCTCATCGAGGTCTTAGAAGAAATGCAAAGTGACTTCCTGCTTTGTTTATAATTCAAATATGTTCCACAGCTCCAACTTCAGTTTAGTTCTTAATTGTATTCTGGTTAATAATTGGTTTGTTAGAAGCATCATAAAAATAGCCTGATTTTTTCACTGAATGCAGAGATCTGTACATTTAAATTCGGCATCTGAACCTGTGGATATTTGCTTTGCAACATGGTGACAGTTTTCAAAACCTGAGACTGTAATTTAGAAGAAGGCTCTAGCTCCGAGATTATGTATTATTAAGTTGTCCACGTGAAGGTCTTTATTTGGTAGTAACTTGCTGACAAGTTTCAGTCTCTGTAAGGAAGTCACAGCCATGGGCTCCAGGCCTCAGCGACTAGCTGTATCCCACTTAGAGTTTCAGGGCCTCCCAGGACATCTGGAAAGGTGCAGGAGGAACACAAGGGCACGGGGTACTGGCCACAGTTGTGTTCATGGATATGTATAACACAGAAATGGACCTACTGGCTCTGCTTCTATAGTGGAATCCCGAGAGATTAAAAAAAGACCCCTTACTGTTGTGTCTTTCGTTTTGTGTCATGAGTATCACATACCGAGTTCCAATCCACAGGTGTGTATGCATGTGGGTGTGAGTGTGTGTGTGTATCTTCCTGAATATGCACAGGTCAGGATTCCTAGTCTAGCCCACCTCTGTCTGACTGCTGAAGGTGTCATCTCATGAGCGCTGGGGCTACCAGGCAGTTCAGGCTGATTCCTGAGCTTGTCAGCCCCTCCCCTCCTCTCAGCAGACTAGATTATAACTTTCAGAGGCTTAAGAAGAACTGAGGTGGGAGGTTGCTAGCTCTCAGTGCCCGCTGCTCAGCTCTGGTGCCCACAAGATGGAGTGATCTGTCTAAACCTCAGCCCTCCTGACCTCCCTAGAGCTGTTCACTTTGCCTTCTAGTCCCCTGCTCTATCCCAGCCATAAGGTGACCCAGTCCTTGATCACCCTCTGAGACCAACCTGGTTGACCAGCTGTTCAGGGTATCCATCATCCTCAGTCACAAAGGACAGTATGGCCGCCCCTCACAGGGGGAGAAGGGCAGGGTTTGTGTCCCCAGCCCCTTGCAGAAGACGTGCATGACCCTATCCCCTCTTCAATGCCAGGGTGACACAGTGCCTGACGTACATACAGCTAGAGAGGCAGAGGGCTGGGGCCCCTGGTCTGGGATCTCCAATGCAGTCCCGTCCACCACCCCAAGAAGCAAATGGGCAAAGCCCACCTTCTTCTCCTTCTGAGATGACCCCCACTATCCCAAGCACACAGGATCTTTGTGGATTCTAGATTCTGAGTGAGCTTGGTAAAAAACCATTGCTTTTTACATATTGTTTAGATGAAAACTTGAAAGTTTGAAGAGGCTCACATTCTTATAATTAATATCACTTTTTCTTTCAGGAGCTTTCTCTGTTGGAGTTTCAGCATTTGAGTTTAAATCTAATCTGAGGTGGGTCCTGGCTCATTTGCTTTGTGTTTGAATGATCACTGTGTGACAGTCCAGGGCAGTGAGCCCGAGCTTCCCAGCTGTTTGGGTTGGAGAAGGGCAATAAGTTGCAAGAAATGACAGAACACAGCAGGCCCTCCTTGGTATTCTGCAGTGACCTCTGTGTCCGCACACAGACCGCCAGCTCACCTGGGGCTTCCCTGCTTGCCCAGCAGGCCCAGGGTCAGTGCAGAGATCCCTGCTCTGTGCAGGGCTGGCTGGCTGCAGTGTGACTCACCCCTGGCAAAAGCAGAGAGATGAAGGGGTGAAATGTCAACCACCCAGGGGAGGCCAAGATGCTCCGGGGAATGGACCAGACAGAATTAAATAATCCTTTCCTTACCCAGCACATATAATATCCATTTTCACATTTACTTCAAGCAAAGGAATTTAAGTAAATTTTCAGTGAAAGTTTAACCAACTCATCAAAATACATGAAAGAAATAGAAATGGAGAATTGGTGCCTCCCACATTTGGTTGATCTCTACATCCAGGACTGACGGGAAGCCGGGTCCCATCTCGTGCCCTGGCTCTTGAGCCCACAGAGAGCCCTTTACGGTTTGAACCCAGTTTTCACGTCTGTTAAAATAGCGAAAGGTCCAGTGGTCAGCAGAGCTGGGGGAGCAGCCTCCAGTCAGGGAGGAGGTGGCTCTGGGAGCTGGGGTATGGCCTCTCCCCAGCAGGGGGCAGTGTGAGGGCAGTGTGTCTTCAGCCCAAGCCCAGGAGCACAGAGCTTCCCTGCAGGCTGCCCTTCCAGAGGGTGGCCCCGTCACAGGGCCTCCTGTGGGTTATTTCTTGTTGTTTTACCCTCAGATTGCAGTTGTGGTGTCTTGTTTTCTAAAGTGCCATTTGCTCTGTGCTTTCTTGTGCTAAACTTCATGGCCGACGTGGGAACATTGAGTCCACCTGGTTGGAAGCAGGTGAAATGCATGTGGTGAGAAGCCAGCTTTGTTCCTCGAGAGGCCTGGCTGATTTCTAAGGACCACGGCCCTTCCTCCTGAGCCTCGGCGTCTCTGTTCTGCACCAGCCTCCTGCATAAGCTCAGAGGTGTCTCACGGCTGAGTTCTCCTCAACAGCCCTGGAGAGAGATGGGCGCTGGAGAGATTGACGGTGGATAAGCAGATAGATGATAGGTAGATGGTGGATGATAAATGACAGATGATAGACAGATGGGTGATAGATGATAGTGAGATAGGTAGATGGTAGGTGATAGAGAGATGATTGATAGATGGTAGATAAGGTAGATGGTAGATGATAGATAAGTGATAAATGATAGATGGTATGTGATAGATATAGATGGTAGATGAGAGATGGTAGATGATAGATAGTAGGCACAATTTGGCTTAATCTACTCTAACTTGACATTTTATGTAATTGGTTGATCTTGTCAAACCCTCAAATTATTTTTCACATTTAAATTTTTCTCAGATTTTCTTGCCTTTTTTTAAGCATAAACATCTCATTACATACAAGTACCATATTACAAGTACCATATTAAAAACCAGAGTAATTAACACCCCCACTCATTGGAAGGCACCGTTGTTTGTGGATGGGAACCTTGCCTTGCTCAGTCCTAGTGAATGTTGGGCTTTCATGGTGCGCCCAGGTCCACAGCCTCCTCATGAGTGGGCACCCTGGGGGATATTCTCACCTTTAATTTCATTCCAAAGGAAAATTTGAAATTCTTCATCCCAATTCGATAAATAAGCTACTAGAATGGTGCTGGGCTGCTTGAACGTGCGGTCAGTGCAAGGAGATGGGACTTCTCTGTGCTTTGCATCCATCCAGGGGCAGTACACTGTCGCGTTCCTCGCGACAAAAACACTCAGGGTCACTCCAGGGGAACTGGGCTGCGGGAAATAACCACACAAGAGACAGAGATACCTTTTTCTTTGGGGGTCCTGTGACAGCTCCTCTGACCTTAAGGGTCCACAGAAAGAGAGAGAGAGCCCACATGTGCTGACCCCTTTTATTGAGGAGAAGCTGCTCAAATGAGGCAAGGGGTCAGGTTTCAGGGGGCTGAGTCTAGCTTCGTGATGACTGCTGTCAGCAGGTTGACTGACATCTAGGAAGGCCACACCCAAGGGCAGAGCAAGAGAAGGGGACACACAGAGGGCGATTCCATGGAACATTCTATCCTAAACAGGGCAAAGGGGTAGGTTTACAAAGGAACAGGTGAGGATAGCTCAATCCATGGGGCTGCAGGAAGGGATGCCTACGCATCAAGACACATTCTGCTGCTTCGAGGATCGGGGCAGTGTCCAGGGCCACTACGAAGGTGACCAGATCACTATGAAAGTGACCAACAGAGCCTCTACCAATCACTGGAAGGAAACTTCTAGTCATTCAGTGCGACTGCCCCCCACAGTACACATTGAGAGGTGGGCTTCTTGTGGGGTTGGTCATGTCACCGAGAAGATGGTCTCAATTCTTCACCTGGATTCTACAACAGAGTTCCACAGCTCCCTTCACCCGGCCCACGTGAGCATTTAATTTATCTTATTTATTTCTGCATATTGTATGATATGTGTTGCTATTGTCAAGGAAATCTTTTCCCCACTAAACACTGCCAAGAAGCAAAATAAAAGATGTAAATATTGATGAAGAACAAGAGACATTACTCTTTTGAAGACACCATAATCATTTATAGGAAAGCCCAGGAGAATCTACTAAAATATGATATCAAAAACAATTAAGATCGTGATACAAATTATACAAGTGAGTTGAAATAGTTTATATTTTACATAAAAATATAAATGTTTAATTATAGATGCAGTATTAAATAGTATCAATATAAATGAACACTGCAAAGAAAGCAAAAGTGAAAAATGACTGGTATTGAGAATTTTTTTTCCTCATATTTATGTATTAGAGTGACTCATGTTGGGCAGAAATCATGAATCAAATGTATGTTTGAGATTCATCATATCTATTTTAACTATAAAATAATATGTAAATTATAGGAAATTTTAAAACATCAGAAAAATGTGAAAATAACAATTATTTCTCCAACTTTGCTAGAAAATCACCGTCACCAGTGGTTTTAGTTTGTTGCTTGTATTTTTGTATGTATCTCTCTCTGGATGTTTGAAAAATGGAATTTGGTTCATTCCTTACACTAATCTGATACACTGTAAATATAATCTTGAATAAACTGAATTTCATATCAGTAAATTCCTGTCAATATTTAAGTGCTTCAGATTATAAATTTACCAATTGTTCAATGTTAGACATGTAATTTCCTGCCATTTATTTTTAATCTAATAAACAATTCTCTGACAAAAAAAAACAATTAAGAAGGAGAATAATATAAGAATATATAAAAATCACCAGGTTCCTGTAAAATAATTAAGGAAGTTATCTATTTGTACCTAAATGCCTTCTATAAATCATAACGTTTATGTTGAAAAATGTTTCTCTCTTTTCCAATCACTATTTGAATCTATAAAATGCTCATTGTTTCTATTGATTTATGGTTTTACTTATTAGGCTCTTTTAAAATATAAGTTCTTAAATTATGTTGTGGCTAGAAAGTAGCGGTACCCTGTACCAGGGTTCACCTGACCCATGTGACTTTCCTGAGCGGCTCCTCTCCATTTTGAGAGGACTGGGAAGCTCAGGGGCATTCAAAATTACTGTGGTATTCGATGACTAAAGGCTGGTATTCTCGATTCTAGAAGGATCTGGAGATTGCCATTTGTTTTTCTACCCTTTGTTTATGTGTCCACTGCCAGAAACCTGTCTCCAGCGACCTTGCCAGCTGGGCGTGTGCCAGCTCTGACCCATTTCCTCACATGGGACCTGCTTTACTCTCTTCACTCTCTGGACCATGGCTGGGGACACACCAGGGCTGGCTTCCTGGGCGCATGGCCTGCCTGGTGACAAGGCACCCGGCTCAGCAGGGCTCAGTGCTCTGCTATTGCATCGGGTTGCACACGTCACTGTGCTTTGCAGTTGTGTCCTCATGTCCTATGGGGTCCTGCTCAGGTCCCCCCAGTGGTTCAGCTAACTCCTGAGTTTTGGCCACCCAAAATGTTGATGAGCCACAGCCGAAGGGGCCCCAGCAAACTTCCAGCTGCCAGCAAACTTCCAGCTGCCGGCTGATGATTGGCTCACAGCGGCCCCAGCAACATCTAGCTGATTGGCTCCTCGGCCCCAGCAACATCTAGCTGATTGGCTCCTCTGCGGTGATGCTCATTGGGCTGTTTCCCTGCCCTTTCAGACCACGGAGCTGCTCATTGGGGGACTTTTTTGGCTCCGCCCATGTGACCCAGCCAATCGGCCTCAAGAGCAGGAGGATTGTGGGAGGTGGAGAGAAGCTTGTGTGGGAGAGAGAGGCTTGTGGAAAGCCGGTGGTGGCAGTTGAGGCTCTGAGGGTTTTTCCTGAGAGGCTGTTTTGTTTGGCATGTGTGGTTCTCAAAATAAAGTTAGTTTCTTTTGACAAGTGGCTCCTGATTGTGCCCAGCCAGACTGTGGCATTTGGTGGCCCGTACGGGGAACGAACCTGCGACCTTGGTGTTATCAGCACCAAGCTCTACCTTTTGAGCTGATTGTTTAGGTACTAAAAATGTAAAAGTTTGATCAGGGGTAACTACTGTTGCTGTACCATTATTTGACCCATCAGTGAATATATTTGGAGCATTCATGATAGGTGTTTTTCTTGTCATTTTTGGAAAAATTACAGGATGCAATGACCAAAAAGACAATAAAGGATTAGATGGTAAGTGGTTATCAAATGAAACATTAGATTTGCACATGATTATTGCCCAAGTATTTAACTCATTAGCTAACTCATCAATTTGATTCATAGTATATGGAGTAATAATTTTATTGGGAGAAATTCCAAACACTCCCTTTGCTGCTTTTATTCCTTTGAGTATTAATTGTCCTACAGCCTCAGGATACCTAGTAAGAATAGTGTTAGGAGAATAAGATAAATGTATCCATAATAATGGACCTTCTTGCCAAAATACCCCTGTAGGAATATTTTTTGTTGGTAGTACAATAAATAATAAAGGCAAACTTATATCAATTCTATCCAAATGCATATTTTCCATATATGTTTCAATGATTTTTAATGCCTTTCTTGCTTCAGGCGTTAACATTCGGGGTGAATTTGGATCTGATGGACCTTTTAGGATATCAAATAAAGGTCCCAACTCTCCTGTTGGTATACCTAAATAAGGCCTTATCCAATTTATGTCTCCTAATAACTTTTGAAAGTCATTAAGTGATTTGAGTTGATCTACTCGTATTTGAATTTTTGGTGGACGGACCATGGTTGAGGATAATAGAACTCCTAAATAATTAATTGGAAAATTTAATTGTACTGTATCTATTGCTATCTCTAGATTATAATTTTTTAATAAGTTTGTAAGTGTGGCATAACATTCTAGCAATGTGTTTTTATCTTTGTGTGCTAATAATACATCATCCATATAGTGAAATATCTGTAGTTCAGGATTTTGATTTCTAAGTGGCTGGATTACTTTGTTAACATAAATTTGACACATAGTTGGGCTGTTAGCCATCCCTTGAGGGAGTACTTTCCATTCATATCTCTGATCAGGACCTTCATGATTCAGTGCAGGGATAGTAAATGCAAAACGTGGACTATCCTCAGGATGAATTGGAATTGAAAAAAAACAATCTTTAATATCTATAACTAAAACATACCAGGTTTTTGGCAAAGCAGACAACTGAGGAATCCCTGATTGATCAGGTCCCATAATAAGCATCTCATTATTAATGGCTCTTAAATCTTGCAATAATCTCCATTTACCAGATTTCTTTTTGATGACAAAAATGGGAGTATTATGGGGAGATACAGAAGGTTGTATATGTCCTTCCGCTAATTGTTGTTTGACCAGGTCATGGGCTGCTTGTATCTTTTCTTTAGTCAGGGGCCACTGAGGAACCCATACTGGTCTTTCTGATTTCCAAGTAATTTTTATTGTCTCAGTGGCCCTTTCTGAAAATCCAACCCATGTCTGTCTGTTCCTTGATCTATTTGTATTGGTGCTGCTATACCTTGTTCTTGTTTTTCTAATCTTTTTCCTTTCCTAAAACCTTGTCTAGTCATAATAGTGGGTGCATTTTGGTTGATGTTATTTGTTAATGTCAAACCTAATTGATCTAGGACATCTCGTCCCCATAAATTTACGGGAAGATGTTCCAATACATATGGCTGTATAGTTCCTTCACATCCTTCAGGATCCTTCCAATCTAATACCGTTGCACTTCTATGGGGATTAGTCGCCACTCCTAGGCCTCGAAGCGTTTGAGTGGCTTGTTGTAATGGCCAATGTTTTGGCCATTCTTGACGAGAGATGATACTAAGGTCTGCACCTGTATCCAGTAGCCCATTAAATTCATGTCCTTGAATATTTAGTTTTAGCATGGGGCGAGAATCTAAATTTAAAGAAAGCATAGCCCAATCTACACCTGTGGAGCCTAATCCCTTGGAACCTCTTTCTACAGTACGACTGGAAAATTTATCATGTAGGCTGGGTATTATTAGTAACTTTGCTATTCTATCTCCTGGTGAAATTACTGATATACCCTTTGGAGAACTGGCTATAATTTTTATTTCACCTTCATAATCGGGATCAATTACCCCAGGACTTATCATAAGTCCTTTTAGAGTAGAAGAGCTGCGTCCCAATAATAAGCCTACTGTTCCTTTGGGAAGAGGTCCTTTCACCCCTGTGGGAATGATTTGAACTCCCATCTCTGGAGTTAGTACTGCTCTAGCGGAGGCGCAGATGTCCAACCCTGCGCTCCCTCTGGTTTGTCTGATGAGGGATCTGATGGACAATGTGTCCTGGGCACTACCCTGATGGGGTTGCTGGGTTCCACCAGTGCTCCGTATATTTGTGGTTTTGGGCCCCGGAGCATTGGGCCCCCCTGTCCATTTTTTGGCAATGGAGCCCGATGCCTTTCTCCACGATATCGTGGATAAACACCTGGTCCTTGTTCGTTTTTTGATAATGGAGTACCCTCTATGGTGGTTTGAGAATGGCATTCATTAGCCCAATGTCTCCCTCTATGGCATCGTGGGCAAATACCTGGTACTCTACTCCTTTGATACCTAGTTTTGTTAAACCCTCCTCCAATGGGGCAATTCCTTTTAAAATGTCCTGTTTGTTCACAATTGTAGCATGTTCTTGGCCTGGCATCTAAAGCCTGTTTTATTGCAGCTGCCACAATTTGCCCTTGTTCATTAATGTCTCTGGCATCTAAAGCCTGTTTTACTGCAGCTGCCACGACTTGCTCTTGTTCATTAATGTCTCTACATAATTTAATATATGTGTTTAAATCTTCATGTTTCCATGGTCTAATGATATGGTCTAATGTAATGTTACATAATTTTTTCTTTAGCCATTATTGCCAGAATTCCTATCTTCATCCCAGTGCCGGTGAAGACAATGTAAATTGTTAAGAAAATTGTTTTCTTTTAGTGCCTTCTGGAATGTTACATAATTTTTTCTTTAGCCATTATTGCCAGAATTCCTATCTTCATCCCAGTGCTGGTGAAGTCAAAGATAAAACCAATCTACAGCTTCTACAATAGCCATCACTGAACTGCTTGCAGAACTTGCCTGGACACATTGTGAGCTCACCTGTATGCATTGTGAACTATCTGTTGGTGCAGCGACTTGTGGTAGTGTTGGGGTATTTTTGCTGATGATGTCACTGGTGGTACAATTTTTCAAAGAAGCCCTCAATTGGCTTAATGTCATGGCATTTTGCATCCTCCTCTACTAGTGATGGTCTAAAATTTGGGGGCCAACAGAGGTGAGGCAAAGAACCTCACCCCCCCCCCACTGGTGCAAAGGCCTATCCACAAGTATAGCTGTATGCTGGACCGGTAGTCAGTGACGGGTATGATCCAATTGCAGTGGTACCAACCTAAGACAGGAGGCTGACGCCTAGAGGTCAGTTCATCCGATGACGGGTAAGGACCATATGTTGAATTGGACTGCCTAACAGACACGGTCCCTAAGCCACATGCTTGTTGTTTAAACAGAGAGGGGGAGATGTTGAGAGCCACAGCCGAAGGGGCCCCAGCAAACTTCCAGCTGCCAGCAAACTTCCAGCTGCCAGCAAACTTCCAGCTGCCGGCTGATGATTGGCTCACAGCGGCCCCAGCAACATCTAGCTGATTGGCTCCTCGGCCCCAGCAACATCTAGCTGATTGGCTCCTCTGCGGTGATGCTCATTGGGCTGTTTCCCTGCCCTTTCAGACCACGGAGCTGCTCATTGGGGGACTTTTTTGGCTCCGCCCACGTGACCCAGCCAATCGGCCTCAAGAGCAGGAGGATTGTGGGAGGTGGAGAGAAGCTTGTGTGGGAGAGAGAGGCTTGTGGAAAGCCGGTGGTGGCAGTTGAGGCTCTGAGGGTTTTTCCTGAGAGGCTGTTTTGTTTGGCGTGTGTGGTTCTAAAAATAAAGTTAGTTTCTTTTGACAAGTGGCTCCTGATTGTGCCCAGCCAGACTGCGGCACATCCCCTCTGACATGTCGTGTTTGTTTGAGTCCAGAATCTGCCATTTACAGGCTGTGGGGTCAGCGCCACGTTATGTGACATCTCTTAATTTACTCGTGGGTGAAAGAGAGACCAGCGATACCCACTGCAGGGGAAGGAGGGCTGGCTCTGGCAGTGCCCCTCCTACTGACTCATCATATCGTCACCATCATGAGTCCTAACTGGAAATTTGGTCCTAGCAGGTGGCATGCCAATTCCAAAGGGTCAGTGGCTACTGTGCTCATCTGTGATAGCAACTTCACTGGAACCAACAGGGATAAAAGGTCATTTGCCCTGAAAGGGAAGGGCCGCAGGCTGCTGCGGTGTGGGCCCCAAGCAGGTTAACGTCATCCGACGGAGGACTTCTCCTGCAGGAGCCAGCCCAGAACTCCAGGCATGCGTGGGTGTGCAGAGAAGGACACAAAGCCCTCACAAATCCAGAGAGTGATTTCATTTTAGGAGTGTGCCCGTGTGTGGGCTTCCATGTGAGGTTCACTTCCACATGAGTTTCTGCATCTGTGCATGAAAGTGTGCATATGAATGCATGTGGGTCACATGGTGTCTGTGTATGAACATATGTGCGTGTGTGCATGTGTGTGTGTGCTATATCCTTTGGGGAATCTGTGTAGCATGCCTGTGTGCATGTGTGTGGAGTGTGTGTCTGTGTTTATGTGTGGTATGTGTGGATGTGAACACATATGCATGTCCGTGCAGTACATGTATTCGTGTGTATGTGCAGGTGGTGCAACATGGCAGGAGTCAGGTGGCTGGGGCTGCCATCCCAGCGCCTCTGCTGGCTCTGCCTGTGGATGCGACACCAGTGACATTCCAGTGACTCCCCACCCTCATCCTTGAGAAGGATGGGTCGTTGCCCCCGCTGGGTTTTGGCAAAGATGAACCAAGACAGCAGAGCCAGGAGCAGAAGAGGTGCCCCCTGACGTGCTGTTGACCATTCCAGGGGCCTGGGTCCCTGAAGTCCACAGGGGCTTCCCATTCCCAAGATCCACAGGTCTGGGACACTCCAGCCTGGCCCAAAGCAATGCTTTCAAGGAAGGGACACCTGGTAGAGGGAGGGGCAGAGCTGCTTGGAAATGGCCAGGCTTTCCTTCTATCAAGCCACCACCCCAGACCTCAAATACGACCTTCACTCAGGGCCCAAGTTGAAAGAGTGTCCCATGGGTCCACATTCAAACCAAGCTCCAAGCCAGCAGCATTCCCTGGGCCCAGCTTGCCCAGGCAGATCTGCAGGTGGGCACCACGTGGCCCACACACAGTGGAGGAGGGGCAGGTGCCTTCTGTTAGCACAACCCTGAGCCAGACCCCTGACGTCACCACATGTCATTCAAGTCCATCCAGGTACTCGGAGCATGGAGTTTCACTGTCCCATGTCTGATGAGGGACCTAATGCCCATACCCTGCTCAAGGTCACACAGTGTGGAGCAGCAGGCGGATTCACAGCAGCAGGGTTCTCGGGGTGGAAAAGTCACTCCAACAGCAACACCTTTCCTTAGACCCCTCCCCAGAACACAATCCAGGCTCGCTATGAGCAATGAGATCTTGGAGAAGGTCCCCTGTCCCTGAGGTTTGCTGTGTCCTCCAGTGAAAAGCCAAGGGAGTGATGGGTCACAGAGTTGGGATTTGTGACTCTGTGTTGTAAATGATGACAATGCCCTTTAATAACCTTGACCTCAGGGAGAGAGAGCCAGAGCTCTGTGCTCTGAGGCTGAGAGAAGTCAGAGCAGGAGCCATATGTGATTCCCAAGCCCCTGCAGGACACCCAGGGCCCAGGCCTGGGCTGCTCTCCCTCTCACACCAACCTGGCCTCCAGCTCCCCTCCCAGAAGACCAAGGTCAACTGAGGTGCTGCTCACCTGTGACCCTTGAAGCCTGGTCTCTCCTGGCTGAGTTGGACCCGACCTTGACTGACACTCCTGCTCTGCACCCTGCTCACACGCCTTGCTCTGGGACACCACATACTCCCACCTTCCCTTCGTGTCTCTATTTCGTACTGTAAAACTTTCCCAGTGTCTAGAATCTCTTTAGTCAGAACAGAAAAAGCAACTCTGCTGCCATTGAGCTCTTTCGATTCCGCTACTCAGCATGATCCTAAATTACTCTAATATTTTGCATCCGTGACAGAAAAATACAAAAGGTGACAGATGAAATGTAGGTCATGCCGACTTTTTTTTTTCTGGCCCAATAAAAATGCAAGTCCTCTCAAAAAATCTTCCCCAGCAATTATAAATAGGGAGAAATAATGTAAAAGTGTGCTATTTGAGATTGGGCCATCGTAATCATTTTAAAGTGGTTACAAGCACATTTCTGAGTAAATCTACCATAAGCTGCCTGGAGCTGGTGTTGCCAAATACAATTCTGATAAGCCCTTGGAGGGGAGAAGCGTTGGCTGCTAAGCAAGTCGTCCGCATGAGATGAGTTCAGTTGGAGATATTCACATGGATGATGCGGGTCCCAAGGAGTGAGGGAGAGGTGGGGCCTGGGGAGGGCGTCTCTTTTGATGGTAAACCCCGACGTTCTAACATGTGATACCCAGTTCCAGCAGCAGTTGGATTTTATACTCAGCATCCGTGTGGTCAAAGAAATTAGACCATTTAAACTAGGATTGAGGAAAAGACGTTGTGCTTGTAGGTCAGTCCTTTGTTTAACAAGAGCTACGCACTTTGGCATCCCAAGGTCAGCAACCTGAGAAATCCCAAGGCCCACAGCTCGGCCGGGTTCTGCCAGTGTCTTCTGTAAAGGGGCCGAGAGTAAATACCTGAGGATTTGCAAGCCAGGCACTTCCATGGCACCCAGCCTGCCCTGCACAGCACAGGGCGGTGGACCGTCCCCAAATGCTGTGCCCACCCAGCAGCCAGATGCTACCCCACCAGGGACTGTGGCCCACTGACCCCGAGGTAGGGAACAGCCATCCATTTTTTTCTGTCAATTCAGCATCTTTTACAAATGCATCTGGGAAAGAAAAAGGAATGCCACCTCTCTTTGCTGTTCCCAGGGAGACGGGAGAACAATCAAATCACCTTAGCGATTTAGTAAGAACCTGCTGGGAGTCGTTTTCCAAACTTAGGTCCTGATGGTCAGCGGAGAGCATGGCCGAGCTGCAGGCAGAGGAGTTACCTCCGCTGCAGTTGGGAGCAGAGAACATTTCAACTCAGAGCCAGCATCACAACTCCAGGTGGGATTTCCAAAGGAGACCCCGAGGGGAGGGCTCCTCTGGGCAATGAGGAAGTGGCTTGCCACACAGAGGTGCTGGTGACCCTCGTGGGGTTCAAAAGTCTGGAGCTGCCCCATCCAGGTGCCAGCTGGCCCGGGTCCTGCCAGCTGGGACAGAGACACCTACCAGGTGGTGCTCCTGGTCTGCAGCCCCACGGCTCCATGCTCTATCTCCAGCCCCACAGGGCCCTCCTCTGTCTCCAAGTCTCTTCTCTTCTTTTTTAGGTTCAATTAGCACATAGTAATTCTACATACGTGTGGGTACAGTGTGACAATTCGATGCATTTATAGTCTACAATATGTAATGCAAATCAGGGAAGCTGGAATTTCCATCTCTTTAAATACTGACCATTCCTTGGTGTTGGCGGTTCTTCACAGAATACATCATAAATTACTGTCAACGGTGGTCACCCCACTGTGCTGTAACAGTGCGCAGTGACACCATTCCTCCTGTGTCCCCATTGTCCAAGCCCCTCGACCCCTCTCTTGTCCTTAACTGTTCCTCTTCAGTCAGCTCCGAGTTCTCTCTCGCACACGAGGGTGACAGCACACAACATCGTCTCTGTGCCGGGCTTATTTCACTTGACATAATGTCCTCTGGTTCCATCTGTGCCATCACAAAGCATAGGACTTCACTCTTTCTCATGGCCGAGTAATATTCCACAGAGCCATGAAGTGACCCTGAATATAAACTCACATGCTCGAGATGGCAAATAAAAGCTCAGAAACACAAATCCCTGAGCAAACTATGGGGTCACCTTATCTTTCATGGATTTCTCTTATCTCCATCAGTTTCACACCTGGGAAAATAAATTTCCATCCAATTTAAGCCATTCTTATTTTGCAGTCATCTGTCAGCAATTAAAAAAAATCCTACTTGGTTCAAGGAAGAAGTGTCCCAAGCACATGGACCATCTATGCTGTACTGCAGGTGGGGACACTGTTGTCAACAGGGGTTGTGGGACACTCAAGCACAGGAGTGGTCAGCACCCAGAAGGCCCCAGCCACACCCCAGAGAGAACAGAGATGGGGTTCTGCTTTTGTTTCTTTCTCTGGGCACCATCTGCCTGATGGGCTGAGCTCTGGGCCTGGAGCTATGGGTGGCCCACCCTTCCTGCACCCAGAGAGCAACCACAGACCAGGGCGCAGAGAAGCACCCAGAGATACCCTGAGCCAACATGGGCGTCTGTACCCCACCCCAACTCCAGGCCTCCAGAGTGCAGGGCAGCCTTGGCTTTGCCACGTCCCACTCTCCTGGGGCGGGACATACCCAGAGCCCAAGAAAAAGGTGACATGTGAGAACGAGAAAAATATCATCTATGTCAAAACAAATCGAACACCTTGGTGCCTTCCAGGACAGGTCATGTAACAGGTTAGAACAAAGCAGGAGAAATCCTGCTGCAGACCTATGTCACAACCCAGGACCAGAGCCCTCTGCCTCCACTCCCGAGCCCTCTGCCGTCCACCCAGGGCCCTCTGCCTCCACCCAGGGCCCTCTGCCTCCCACCCAGAGCCTTCTGCCTCCCACCCAGAGCCCTCTGCCTCCACCCAGAGCAGGGGTGAAGAGGAAAGCCACAGGATGGGCCCGGAGCTGGAGGGGCCCTTGCTTGTCCAGGTAATTGGCTCGCCTGAGAGAGAAGTACGGGGTGGGAGGGGCTTCATTTCAATAGATGATTTTCATTTTAGCTATTTTTTCCCATTACTGATGGATGTTTCTAAATATTGGAACAAATGGTGAGCAAGAACCATGCTGGTTACTTTTAAAGGCACACGTAACCAAATGTGTCAAACCAATGGCCTTTATCCCAGATCCTGGGACATTAAAGAAAAGAAGCTCTAAAGAAGGCTCCAAAGAATGGGACTGCTCAAATTGTTTACGGTTCACACTTGACTCTTGTGATAGAAAATAAAATGCTAAAATAACTAAAATCATATTAAAATATTTTTTTAGCCAAAGTATCGGGGAAGTTACTTATTGCTCACCCAGGCAGGGTTTGGATTTGGGTCTAAAGTTTACTTTGGAAGGGTTTCTGTCAGCTTCTGTTGAGCCCTCAGTAGGACGAAAGGCCACCTACCCTGTGTCACATCTCCTGGGCCGTATCTCCAGGCATCTACCAGTGAGGGCCCCCAGGGAAATGTCTCTTTCTCCTGTCTTCACTGGGTGACAAACTGCAAGAGGAATGTCTTTCACTTTTTGCAAATCTGGAAGGGACTCAGGAATCCTGGGGCAGCTGGGGCTGCCAGGACAAAGCACCCCAGACCGGGGCTCAGACATCAGCAACGTGTTCCCTCGGTTCAGGAAGCCCTGCGGCCAAGGCCCAGGTTCTGTTGGGGGTGGCGTCTGTGGAGGATGTCCCTTCTGGCTTGTGGAGGACTCCTTCTCCCTGCTCCCTCTGAAGAGATCACCTGGTGACTCTGCCCCATCTCCTAGGGCCCCAGGGCCTACCAGTGGCCTCATTTCCCTTAATTACTTCATGACATTCCTTCTTCTAGATACAGTCACATTGAGGGTGAGAGCTTTGTCATACAAACTTGGGGGTGGGACAACATTAAGTGTAAAACAGATTACATTTTTAAACTTCTGGTTTCCTTGGACTTTAAGGTAGACAGCAGGTGGGACAAGCTTTAGGCCTCCTTGCTTGGCACTCTGAGGACAGCAGAATTCAGGTAGAGGCTACATGTTAAAGCAAAGCGAGAAGGTGGGCTGGGCAGTGCAGGCGCTGGGCAGGCACACCCTGAGCAGCCTGCTAGGTGACCACCACGTGTGGACGGTCAGACACCTGTCACTCAGTCACGGTCTGAAATGCCTTTTATATCCCCCTAGTCAATACAGTACCCCAGCACTAAGCCCTGGGAAGACAGAAACAGACATCACGGACCCCTCCCTTGAAACCATCTTGCCTTGGGGTGGAACGTGGCTCAGGGGTGGAGATACTGCCTCTCAAGCAGGAGGCCCTGGGTTCAACCCCCAGCACAGCAATAATAATCCTAGTAATAATAATAATCTTGCCTTACTCGTTTTATATTTTATATTTTTTTTATTTATATCATTCTATCATCTTTTGTCTTTAATCACCCAGATATAAAACTAAGTCTGAAATCTTTGTGATCTTCAGCTCAGCAAATATTCCATAGGTAGTTACCAAAGCATGATTCCTTAAAAGCAAAAAAAAAAATGATACTCAGTTATAACATAAATTGTTTTGCTTTAAGAAGAACACTTTTAAGAGAAGGAAAAGACAAGCAACAGACTAGAAGAAAATATTTACCAAATGTATTTCTAAAAGATTGGTATAAAGACTACATTAAGAACATTTAAAACTGAATAATAGGACAAAAAAATTCCTACCCAAAATGTCTGGGTAAGGTGGTACACACCTGTAATCCCAGTTTTGGGAGGCTGAGGCAGAAGGATCCTGTGTTCAAGGCCAGCCTCAGCAACTTAGCAAGGCCCTAAGCTGCTTAGCAAGACCCTGTCTCAAAATCAAAGCTAACAAACAGAAAACAGTTAAAAGGGCTGGTGGTGTGGATCAGTGATTAAGTGCCCCTGGGGTCAATCCCTGGTACCCCTGTATTCCCCCAAAAAAAGACTTGTAACAAAAATATGGACCAAATATTTTGATACTCTAATAAAAAGATGCAATTCTGCAGTGAAAAAGATGCTCGTCACCATTTAGGAAAAGCAAATTGAAAGCACAGAAGTGCTGCTGAAGCTCCTTTAGAATGTGGCTGTGACAGCAATGCCAAGTGCTGGGGTGACTGGATGGCAGAGACCAGGGCCTTTCGGGTGTGGGAGGGAGCTGTGGGCACCCTGGGGACAGCTGGCATTCCCCATCAGCTCACAGATTAGGGCGGGCCCTCTAACCCGGCAGTTCCACTGTAGACACTCATGAAGACAAATGAAAACACGTGTTCCCACGAAAACCGTCGGTGGATGTCTACAGTGGCTCTATTCCTGGGAACCCCACAAGAGTTCTCTGTCTGCTGATGGACAAGTGGCAGTTTGTACAGATGACAGAACAGGATTCGGCAATCAGAAGTACCAAGGTCACCTAAGAAAGTAGCTCAAGGTGCATTTAGACATAGGAAGAAAGTTAGAATAAAAAGGCCAGTGCCCATGACCCCCTTGTAGGACTTTCTGGAAAAGGTGCAGCCATAGGAAAGAGAAACTCAGTGGCTGCAAGGTCTGGGCAGTGGGCCAGAGGTGAGCAGGAACGGGTGGGGGAGGGGAGGAAAGCAATGGCTCTTACACCTTGGTGGCAGTGACCTCACACCTACTCACACTGGCCAAAACCCAGAACTAGTGTGAACTAGACCACAAAAATAAAGTCACCATCACCTCCAAGACAGAGCCAATAACAGAGGCCAGGCTACAGAGGAGGACTCTCTTATGTTGGTCTCATTGCCCCAAGGGCAGCTTAACCAGTCTTCCCAGAGCCCTTCCTGTCCCACACACAGGTCACTCATGGATGCAAAGCAAAGGGTCATGGTGCATGCTTGGGGCTGGTCCTGTCTCTGTCCTCAAGCACATCGGGACAACGGCGTGTCCTCCTTAAGACCTTCCCTGGGGAATCTACCCTCTCTCTACAGCTAGATTCCTGGCACCTCTTGGTTGGGAACTTACCGTCTCCCTCTTGGGTACCCTCAGTGCAACCTGGTAGCCCCCTGGACCTTGCAGCTGCTCTGTTCCACATTCTGGCTGGCTCTCCCGCCTGTGCTGTTTGCTCAGGCTGCTCTCCTAGGGGAAGGGGCTCAATTCAACCCAAATTCCCAGGGTACAAACAAAACGGAACCAGGAGAAGCCACTGTGTGACATTTTACCTACTAAGCCTATGGTCATAAATATCTTTAAATATTGGAATATTCTTCCTCATTTCTAGTCTTCCCAGCAAAACCAAGAACTTAGGATTCACATATAATCCCTGCTGTGCATAAAGCTTGGTTTAATGCAATTATTTTTGCAGTTCTTGGATGATCCATAGCAGAATCAACACATTTCCCTTCCTTAAGATGCTGCCAGGTTGTGATTCCGTTTACCAAGTCATATTCCACATCAAATATTCACCTTTAGAAATCAGGGAACAAAAAGAACTGAATTTTCCAAGCTCATTAACCAATGCCAGTCTTCATGAATACTACATGTGAATCCAGGGAGGAGATGGCTGTTTGTATGGAAGGAGAGTAATTTTGCATTCTCTGACATTTAAAAGAATAGTCACAGTATTTATGTCCATAGTGTGCTTCAAATCAGAATGCTTTTTGAGGATAACTCAGAAATGACATTTGCTTATTTGTACTTTTAGGTTTTGTGGCTTACGTGGGTGATGCGTAATTCGTGGCAGAAATCATTTGGCTCCACAGAAAGTAATTTAGTTTATCCCTTCCAATGTCACTTCCAGCACATGTGTGGCCAGCTGTGTGGAACAGGGCTGGGGTGCGGATGTGTGTAGAGCACAGGAAAGTGGGACGGGACATCAATATGATGCTCTTCGAGTGTTTCCATTAATCATTTTGCTCAATGTGGGAGATTCCTGATTCATATGCTCCAGATGACACTCGTTAGTCACAAGCAAATTGAGACACTGACATCACTGGAGATAGGAGAAAGGGAATCAGGATGTCTTTCTCACACTGAAATCTTCATGCTGGTCATAGCGTAAACTGTGGAGTACGTGGTGTCCTCTTACCCAAGTGACAGCTCTTGGAACTGTACTTCAGGTCTCCTGGAGTCAGTCACAGACAGGGAACCTGCATCTCCAAAGCTGCAGCCTGATGGACAGCCCTCTGGGTCCAGCAGTGCCCAGCATGTGGACAGGGCCCAACATCCAAATGTTTAACAAGATCACACTTTGGAAGACTCCCAGACATGCTGACATGTGTCCCTGAGCCCCAAATGACCCTCCCAAGAAGCCCAGTCTGTCAAACCCCACTGGCCGTAGT
The DNA here is from genome assembly GCF_021218885.2 of Marmota monax. NCBI lineage: Eukaryota > Metazoa > Chordata > Mammalia > Rodentia > Sciuridae > Marmota > Marmota monax. Next base: position 3,155,848 of record NW_026692549.1, on the reverse strand, counting down.
CACCGAGTTGACTGTGCTTAGAGAGGGGTGCCGATGGGTGGTGACGCAGGTTCCTACTTTTTTCCTAGGGTTGAAAGACCTGGCATTTGGTGACCAAGGTATGTCTTTGCCTCCTAATTCTTGCTGCTATCTGATAGGGAAAGTTTTGTCTCAGGAGAATGGCAGAGAAGCGGGTTTGGTTGGGGACAGAAGAGGAGAAATCAGTGCTGCCAGGTACAGGGGTTAAGCAGCCCCTGCTCTGAGCATAGTAGGGCTCCACAAACCCTGGGCTCGGGCTGTCGGTGGGTGGTCCTCAGCTCAGTGTCACCAGGGAAGGCCTTAAACTATCTGAAGCCAGGCTGGGGTGTGGCTCACTGATAGAGCACTCACCTAGCTTGCACGCCCTGCCCCCCAAATTATTTGAAGCCAGGGCCTTCCCTCCAGAGGGCCTCCATCATCCATCTGAGCCAGAAGCAGAGGGGGGTGCCTATCACACTCCCCAAAATGGTCCATCCACAAGTATTTGCACTCCAAGTGCAACAGGTACCACATTTATTTTACTTCTCCAATACAACCCAGTCTGGCTCAGCATCACAACACCGGCTGGCAGGAAGTGCAGTCTGACTGTTGGGAGGGTCTCCTCCTCCCTACAGGAAGATTGAGATGGCCCTAGGATCAAGAACGGTTTCTGAAAGAGGACGCTCTGCATGCTCAGGTGACATGGTGGACAACATAGACACCAGTTCACTTAACAGAAGGAAGAGCGAGACATCATTGCAAGGCCCTCTCAGGAAGGAATGTGGGCTATGACTTTCTGTCAACTGTCCTTTCCTCTGGACATAATTAAGAGACTGGTTCCAAAGAAGCAAAGCTGGGTTTTCCCAGAGAGAAAGAGTCCTGGTGCCCAGCTGGGGAGAGGCCCAACTGGAAGGAAGATGGTTCTTGATGAGAACATCCAGGGAGAGCTGTTGACCTCCTATTATGAATTAGATAGAAGGTGTCCCCTAAATAGCCTTTGTAAATGCAGGAGGTGAAATGATTAGATTACAGGAGCTGTGACCTGATAAATGGATTAATCCATTTGATGGAGTAATGATTTGAATAGAATTAACTGGGTGGTAGCTGTAGGCAGGTGGTGTTTGGCTGGAGGAAGTCAGGTCACTGGGTGTGTCTTTGGGCTTCATACCCATGCCGCCGAGCCTCTCTCTCTCTCTCTCTGTCTCTCTCTCTCTCCCTTCCTCTCATCCCTCCACATTCCTGCTGCCATGAGCTGACAGCTATCTTCTGCCATAGGCCCTTCCACTATGAAGTTCCACCTCACCAGGTCCCACAACAAGAGAATCCGTTAACCATCCACTGAGCCTCTGAAACCATGAGCCCTTTTTCTCCTCTAAGTTGTTCTTCTCAGGTTTTTTGGTCACAGCAATGAAAAGCTAACCCATCCCCTGACAAGGTAGGTGGCCGTCGGGTTCCTTGACTGTGGTCTTAACAGGACAAGAGCTGATTGCCTCTGAGCAGATCCTCTCGCCCCAGGACTGAGCACCTAGGAATGGCAACCTTGGTGGACCGAGGACCAGAGGTGTCCTCAACCATGGTGGACAGTGTGAGGCCAGGGTGCTTCAAGCCCACAGCACTGAGGGAAGATGGCCCTCCTAACCACCATGGTGGGACTTCCTGCCAACCAAGACCATGGGATGGACACCATTTAAAAACATAGGTAAACGTGGCCTTTGTTGTCTGTTGGGGGTATATTCAGGCATCCAGCTGGTGGGGCAGTGCCATGGGCAGAGCGTTTCCCCAACACCGAACGTCCATTTCTTAATACATCTAATGACAGGACCTTGTAGATGTAGTTGAGGGTACAGACCCGAGGTGGAGAGCTAATCTTCACCTCCCCAAGGGGGATCAACCCAGTCACATGACCCTGGAAGGCAAAGGGCTGTCTCCAGCTGGAGGCAGAACATGCCCAGGAGAGGTCCCATCCAAAGCACCATGGAGGCTCCCTGTGTCACGCATGAGGCAGCGAGCTCAGAGGAAGGAGGGGAGCCCTGGACTCCCAACATGACAGAACAGCCAGACAATAACCTGTATGGCTTGATGTCACTCCAATGCCAGCAGAGATAGAAGAGCCACGTAGGGAGGGACACTGAGCCTTAGAACCACCTGCAGGCAGCACAGGAGGGGTGGGCTGCACCCTCCAAGAGGGTGGGACATCAGCTGGGTGCTGCTGCCCGCCTCAGGTTCCTTCATTAGGGCATGTGGGCTGGGCTCTCCAAGCCCTGGAGAATATCCTGTAGGAGGCAGAGGGACACCAGCTCAGGAGGTCCCCACCTGGATGATTGGCCTCTGATTCAGAGGAGCAGAGGGGACAGTGGATACAAGTCCAAATCCTGAAATCCAGGGCAGAGGAGGCAAGCACCTTGTGGGCGTCTCCTTGTCTAGCACTTAGAAACAAAGGTTTTCCTTGGGTCCACCTGTGTCATACAGGTATTTCTTTAGGAAAAAATTCATTTTCATTGTTTAAATAGGAAGTAAAAAAATCAATCTACATGACAAGGACATTTTTAAAGGCTAATTTAGTGAAAATTGTATGAAAAAAAATGTAGAAAATCATTTTTTCCCTAGCAGTGTAGATTTGAGTTTTCTATTTATATGCAAATGTTAGATGTCTGAGCCTATTTTATGTTTTACAATTTTGAAATATTACCTATTTCATAAACCTTAGAATAATGAAGTCCTGATAGGACAGTTAGGCTTTTGGAAAACAGTTTTAGGAGAAACATTCCTTAATGTAAATTTCTTCACTCTGCAAACAGCCACAATGAACGTTTTAATTTTTAGTTCTAAGTATTCTGGGTATGTTTTTTCCCTTACATTAATCTAAAGATAGTTTGATCCTTTTTTTTTTAAAGAAAAACAATTAAATTTTAAATAAGAATTAAAAAAAAGTAACTCCAGTCACTTGGAAGCCAACATTCCAACTTTGCCTGGACAATCTATCAATTTCTACCCATGTAATGACCTTGGGTTTCGGAGGATTTTCACAGCTCTTCAGTATTTCCCTGTGTTTTATTGGATTGGCTGCATTTTAAATGTATTTAATGGCTCCTGTAGAAAAAAAGTATATAACTCAGATTCTTCTTAATTTCCGGCTAATTGGCTGCTTCAGAGTGAGAAATGGCAAAGCACTTGGGCTGGTGTGGAGGGAAGCCCCAGGGCAGCTGCTGTTTGCAGAAATTTCTCCTGTCCTTTCCCGCCTTGCTGAGGGGACACCCCAGCTGGATATGGCCTAGCTCCCGGGACTGAGTGCTGCTGTCAGGCAAGGCGGAGAGAACAGGCACAGAGACATCACCTCTAGTTCCTCACATGTTTTCAAATTCCAGCAAAAACCCCAGGACAGCCCTGCTGCCAAGACTGGATACAAGGACAGGCCACTGTGGCCAGTTAAAGATGTGATTCTGCATCCTATCCAGACGGGGCCCTGCTGGATTGAACTTGCTTCTTAGAAAGGTACGAGCACGCATGGTGAGTTCTGATCCATTACTGGTCAATGTCCAGATAAAAAGTGTCACCTTCACTCCCTGGGCCCACTCGCAGCCCTCCCAGGCCACCGGGGTCTCCACAGGCCCTCTGCTGAATTTGCCTGATGGGCCACCTGCTCAGACCCTCCCCGTCCTCTCTACAGCTGCAGGCTTAGTGACACTTCGTGCTGGGACGTTCCTGTGTGAGACAGAGCAGAGAAGAGCCTTGGATAGACCTGGGTACCTGGATCAGACTTCAGCTGGTCTTTGGAGGAGGGTGTTCCCTGGCCACCTCTAGGGACACCTACTCCTCTACCCACCCCAGCTTGTCTCCCAGGTCCCTTCTCCCTGCACCTGATAAGAAGCAGATCTGGGTCTCACCAGCCGTGGGTCGGAGGATGCAAGCAGTGGGGTTGGAGTGCTGCCTGCCCTGGATCCCCCTGTCCCCTCAGGGTCTGCCTCAGACAGGCCACAGTGTCTTCCAGGCTGCCCTTCCTGGGCTGTGCTTCCCTGGGCACTGGTCCCCACGATGTCCCTCAGGACTGTCCATGCTGTCCCCAGGGTGCCACCTGTCTCCTAGGTGTCCTCCAGCCTGCTGGGTCTTTGCACAGGGTCCCCTCCTTGAGCTCCAGTCTGTCGTCATGGGACACTGCTATGCAGATGGGTCCTGTTTTGTCTCCTGTGAGCTTCTCCAGGGCCCTCAGCATTCGGCCCTCGGTTTCCTCTCACCCTGAGCTGGAGGCCAGTCTCGGACAGGGCACTTTCTCCTCAAGCACTTCCCTCCAGGGCCACAGGGAAGCAGCTGCTCGGGAGGGGGCTGTGCCATGTGGGCTGGGTCCTTGCACCCCAGGCTAAGGGGAGAGCCTTCTCTGGTGGAGGCTACCAAGCTGGTCATCACAGTGGCCCCTGTGAAAAACTGTGCCTGTCCTGGGACATCTGCATGTCCTTAAGGACCAGCACAAACAACTGTGCATGTGTGAAAACTGACCAGGATGAGCACCATTGATGGGGAGTGTGGGGACCTGCCGAGCCAGCCCTGCTGTGTTGGTTGTGGCAATGCACGTGGCCTGTGGTGGCCTGCTCAGAGTGTAGGACAGAAGCTGGAAGAGGCAGGAAGCTTGTAGGTCACTAGGAACACACATCCCCATGGGCAGTAAAGGGAGATTCTCAGTGCACAGACCATCTAGCAAAGCAGGGCTTCCAGAGGTCCGCAGGCTGCATGTGCCTGGGGGAGATGTCATTAAGGGTCACGTTGCTCACCTGGGGTGATCTTTCAGGAGGTGCTGTCACTCAGCCTGCCAGAGTCAGCCTGCTCACTGGTTCCGTGGAAGCCGCTGTCACTTGTCACAGTAAGTCTGCCTGGATGGGCTGGTGACAGTAAGGTCCATGGAAGGTACTCACGGGCACGGCACAAGCTGTCCCACACCGGCTGCTTCTTCCTCTCACTCCCAGCTCCCCCTGCCACTCTCCCAATGTTGCTGGGAGGAGCAGCATATAGCACCACAATGGCCTTCACCAAGTTTCCTGTGCTCCCTGAGGCCCGGCTGTCCCTGTGGTTGAGTAGTGGCCATGCAACCCCTTCCACAGGTGGGTTTTGACTGAAGCAAAAGCAAGAGCAGGGTCAGTGCCTCATCAGTTACAGGCCCCCCGGCTCCTTATCCTCTTCTTTGTGACTGGTGATATCAAGGTAGCATCTGCTCCATTGGTCTACACAGGGAAAAGGGGACACCAGGCAAAGTCCCTGCTGACCTACAGCGATGTGAGGCCTGATGAGAAAATAAACTGTTGAGTGTGGGGTGGAGGAAGATGTTTGCTACGCAGCCAGATAGCTCCTAACTGATGCATATCTTGGGCAACAAAACTAGACCAATGGAATGCAAGTCTCCACGGCCTTCTATCTAGGTGTCCCCGTGCCTTGGTTTATTTATCAGCAATAATGGAGAAAGATTAGGACCCAGGACAAAGCAACTGCAGTAATGAGGAAACAAGTGTGTCCAAGGCAAAGTGCTTAGAAAAGCATTCAGCCTACAAAGAGTTGCTGGTGTTGCCAATGGCTTTCTTCTTCTTTCCAGGCTTTGACAGAAGGTGACCCCCGCCCAGAGCATCCCCTTCCTCCCCACTCAACCTGCCAAGGAGACCTACCAGATGTGGTCCTCTCTAGAGGAGGGCAGTAAAACAAGCCAGTCAGTTTGTCCTACATTTTTAGTTATTCCTTAGCCTTTCCAGCAGCGTCTGCTTGTCCTCTGAACAGCATGATAGGGAGAAGAGGAGGAAGAGGCTCAGTGGCCAAGCCCCCAGGGCCCGGGAAGGCAATGGCCAACAGGTGCAGGCTCTGGGCACAGCACACCCATTTTGGCCACCTGGGTGTTTCTATGCACCCACCAACACCTTTGAAGTGCTTGGAGGTGCCAGGGTTCAAGAGTAAGGGACAACACAGACCCTGGATTTTAGAGCTGTAACAGTTAATCAGGGGCTGGGGTGTAGCTCGGTGGCAAGTGTGGAAGATACCCCGGGAGAGGAGATGGGCTTCATCATGCCCATGCTTGTCCTTTTGGCTAGGTCAGTTTGGATGGGAGGATCAGACACCCCTTGTGTCTCTGGGCGCTGGGTGCACGTGGGACGTGGTGCCGGTTCCAAGCACAGCCCGGAAGCTGGCCAGTGGCTGGTGTCTGGGCACGTGGTCCTGAGATAACTTCTCAGAACTCTCCAGAGTATGGTGGGGCATCAGCTGGCCCAGGCAGGCACCTGAGTGGCTTGGACAGTCCCATGGAGCTTTCCAAATGATGCTAACTTCCAAGCATTCAAGAAAAAAACCAAAGGTACAAGAGAGTCACTCAACCTAAGGTGTCACTCGCCAGTGACATGGCGACCAAGGGCATGAAGGGATGGGCTCTCAGAGAAGGCTGTGATAGACAGGCGGAGACAGAGGACATGCAGACACCTCCTACCACTATGTGAATGTCTGAGAACTAAGATAAAACCTCACGTTTAGAAGGTATAGTCCAGCCTACAGTGACCAAGGTTTAGTTTTCCTGCCTCCCTGGAGAAGAGGAGCTTAAAACACCTGCTGAATGGCCTGAATATAAGGAAGGCTGCCTGCCTCTGTGGGCGGAGTTAACGAAGATTCAGGACCCCAGGAGCAGCCTCCAGGGGAGGGCGGTCTCCACCCTCCTGCTGGCAGAGGGTGGAGGCAGCAAGTGAAGATCAAGCCTCCCTGGGCAGGGTGGGCAGCTCTACCTCCTCCTGCTGGTGGGAAAAGATGGTTTTAAACTGTGTGTTTGTCACCTCCCTATTCTGCAGTCCTGTTCAGCATGATGTCATTCGTTAACGCTGTGTCAGTGAAGCTCACCCAGTGGCCGTGGGCTCCACACACAGCCAGCACCTCAGCTGACCCCGGGAGGCTGTGGATTGGCCTCCTTGCTCTGTTCATGGAAATGTCATTTAATATTTTTTCTGCTCCAAGATTCAAGCTCTGGGCAAAGCATCAAAGTTGTGGTTGTGTTTATACAAGGAATGTAAATATTAATAAGCCCGAGAGAGAAGGTGGCCAGCGACAGGTGGGAGGGAGCCCAGATGGAGAGGAAAGAGCAGGGATGTCGGCCCCTTGCGGTCACCAGCGGGCGAGAGTGTTGTGGGACAAGAGGTGGCTGGAAGCCTGGCATTTTAGGAGGACAGGAAAGGCCCAGTAGAAGGGTCAGTGGAGATGATCTTGCCCCCAGCTCCCTTGCAGAGCTGGGTGGAATCTGGAGATACCCCGGAGGGGGACAACCTCATCCTTCACGGGAGAGTGGGTGGACATCTTAGGACATCCACAAACGTGGAAGTGGCGTCCTCAGCTCATCATTCCACCCAGAGAAGAGCCCCAGGGAACTGAGAGCTTCCGAGTTTCAACACCCGTGCTCCAGAAGCAGGAGGTGGGTCCAATTTCCCGCAGGAGTTGCCGTGAGCACTGGACCAACTCAGATGTGTTCGTCCTAAGTAGGGAGGACGGGTGGGGGCTACAGTCCTGCTCAGCTTGACAGGGATCGGCGTTCTTGAAAGCCAAATATGTGTTATTTTTAAAAATACAAAATATTTTAACATTTCTAAACCATGAAATACCGTAAACATTATAGAACCGTTGCCAGCTCTCTGTTTCTACCTCTCCTGCTTCTCGTGTGTGTATTTATTTTGGGTGCTATGGACCCACACCCCAAATGTACTCACTTTCCATGGAGGAAAGGCTATATCTTCCCTTGTACTTTTCTTTCTTACACTACAGTGTAAATTTGAGGGTCTGATTTGAAACGATTGTCTCCTTCCTGGACGGTGACAATTGGTGCCCTGAGGAGGCCCCAGCACGTACCCCTCAGGTCTGTGCTCAGGGCAACCTGGAGTGACAAGACAGACTTCCAGGCCCTGAGTGTGACTTAGGTCTCTGCCGGTTCCTAGTTTTGCTGTGACCGTTGTTGGGCGAGATTCCTCCCTACGCACTATGCACTCTTAGATCCCGTGAAGAGAGGTGTTTTGATGCACGCAGACCTCCATGCTCACTGCTGGGGCGTAGGAGCTCTTGGTTTAGCCTGTCCCCTGGCATGCTGTGCCCTGGGGTTGGCATTTGTGTGTTGTGTATGGGGCGAGTCCCGCCATGGTCTCCCCTGCGTCTCCCTGGCCTGGTGAGTGAGCACCGCTCCTCCTCCTGCTTGTCCACCCGCCGTTTTCTTGGGTGAAGTGTCCACTCAAGCTTTTTATCATCATTTTCTTTTGCTTCTGCATGATGGGTATTTTTAATCTATTTGATTTTTTCATGTCAGTATGTTTGAAAACAATTATATATTATGATTAATGTAAGTAATAGTTTTTTGTGATTCCTTCTTCCGTGTCTCTCGGCCACTTGTGTGTCGTCATATACAACTTGACATCTGTGTCCTCTGTCTCTGTGCCTGTAGAGGTGGACATGGCAGATGCAGTGGACACAGTGGTGCAGGGCTACAGGTGGCGTGTGGTTTCATTTTGTAATATCCTTGCACCCTCTTCCTAAAGAACTCGGTGAGATGCCAGGAGCCCCAACTCTGTGCAAAGTGCTTTGAGGATTCTCTCATGTACCATCCCTTCACCTGTTGTGACACTGGACTTCTCCTCATTGATTTACAAGTGTGTGCTGTGTATGGGGAAGGTCAGCCCTTTGTCTCGTCATTCTGGGGAGTGTCCCCTGGGGACTCAGGACTGGGATCTGTCTTTGGGGTCTGCTTGCTTGGATGCTCCTTAATGAACACAGTGCATCTCAGGTGGGGCCTGAGGCCCACATGGGGTCCGAGACGTCATCCTGGCTGCTCCTGCACTTGTGGGTCCCCAATAGCTGTGTTTCCCTGGTGACAATAATAACCTCATCCAACATCTGAAATGGAAATACAAGTGAACAGGACTTCACGGGGCTGTTTACATAATAGAAGACACCGGAGACTCAAATGAAGAAAGTACAGATCCCTTGGGTCTAGGCTGCTGACCCTCGTTGAAGTGTGCATAAATATCAGACAAGGACGCTTGAAGTTGGAAATGGAAATAGATATCGAGCAAAAAGTAGCCCCATATCCAGGCTGCTGAACAATCTAAATATTTCTGCATAATATTATCAAACGTTGGCAGGAGGGAGCAAGAGGGTCTCCCCACTCTTCCTGCCAGCCCAGGCCTCTGTGCCCGCCACCTGCATCCAAGAGCTCCAAGTACAGGAGTGGCTGCCTGAGGGGGCCTGCAGACCCCAAGGTCAGGGGGCCCAACCCAGGCTGGAAGATAAGCCTGGCACATGTGTCTGCAGGGGCGGGCCCAGGACGGGTCCTTCACACATGTGGACCCAGGCAATCCTATGGCTATGGGCTCCAGGCATACTGGACCTTCTCTGAGCCTGACTTCCTCATCTGTGAAGCTGGGAAGGATGCCTACAGAGGTAGAGCGTCCCTTGTCTGAAACGCTTGGGACCAGAAGTGTTTCTCTTTGGATCTTGGAGGATTTGGGGATTGTTGGAATAGTTACATAGACTTTACTGCTGAGCATCCCTAATCCACAGATCCACAATTAGAAATGCTCATGGCGTCCACCCCAGAAGGGTAACCAGCAGATGATGGAAGGGGATCCCAGGATGGGGAAGAATGAGGGAGAGATAGGAAAAGCCTGTGTCACCTGGGTGTGATTGACAACGGGTCCTTGCTGGTCCTTGCAATGATGAATGCTTTGCACCAATGGGTGACATTAACAATGGTTCAACTAAATGGGAGTGCATGGAACTTTCTAGTGTTCTCACAAATTTTCTATAAATAACACTATAAAATTATTATGAAATAATTTAAGTCATGTAAGTAACCCAGGAGGCTTTTTTAATGTTGTTTTTAAGACTTTAATCACATTATTGGCTCATGATTTTTTGTAATGGTTTTAATAATGCACAAATTTAAGCCTGGATATTACCCTCCGAAGACCTTCTTGGATACACACCCCACACGTTTGATAGAAGTTGTTATCATTTGTGTTATATTATAAAGAGTGCATGGTGGAAAACACTGCTAGTTAAACAGGAGGTGCTCAGCTCAGGCATTCACTGAAAAAAAGAATTAAAACCAGCACAGAAAATTAGCAACATGGAAATGTGAAAAAGCAAGAACACTTTATCTTATCCCCACGGCTACTTTAAATTGGGAGAACCAGTCTTTCTGCAATCTTTGACACCTCTGCCTCCAGAATGCATGTCCCTATGTATAAATGTCACCTGCTGCCTGGCTGGGTGATGTGGAGGCCCTGGGGGAAGGGGAGGAGGCCAGCTCCTCCCTTCAGGGGGCAGGCCTGGAGACAGTCTGGGTGCCTGTAGATCCCTGGACCACACTGCAAACACTGAGTAGGCAACTGCCACCTCCAGGCACCAGGTGAGAGGCTGAGAGAAAGCAAAAGTGAGCGGCCAACACTCTGCTCTCCTTGCACAAAAATACGAACAGTTCATAGGACATCGGTACTTCTAGCAAACATAAAGGTGCAGAAGAGACGCCGTGCCCGGGCACCACTGTTTCTGCCCAGCACCTAGTTCCTTGATGTCCCTTCTACTGCTCTTTGGGGACCCACCCCCTCCCCACACTTAATTCTTGTGGCCTTAGCAGGCTTGTGACAGAGGTCTTCTAACCCTGAGGCCATAGTGATTGGATTCAGAGATGGGACTGTGACTCCAGATGGCCAGGAAGCTCCATTTCTGGATTTTGTCTGCAGTTATGCAGAAATAGGATGTTCTTTCCGCTTGGTTTGCAAAGTCAGCGGGAGATAACCCTGACCAGCCTGGAGTTGTCAGAAACCAGCATTTGGAGAGAACTTGGAAATAAACCAACAGAGAGACAAGCAGGTCCCAGAGATGGAGCGGGTGAGAGAAAAAGAAAGAGGGAGAGAGAGAGAGCCAGCACCCTGTTTTCATTGAGCTTCTGGACCCAGCCATTCCTGCAACCAGCTAGGACTTTATAAGCCAGCAGCATCAGCTTGCAAATGCTGGAGTGACCGGCAAGCACAACCTCACAGCTTAAAACCCCACGGATGTGGCTTAAGCTTCTGGAAGCCAGAAGTCAGGTCAGTTCTTGGGCTCAAGTCTGGACAGCGCAGGCTGCTTCCCCTCAGCATCCAAAGGGGAGCATCTGTGTCCTGGCCCTTCTCCTGCTTCCAAAGGCCTCCTGTCCTTGGCTGTGGCCCCTCCCCCACCTTCAGAGCACTTCACTCTGGCCTCAGCTTGCACCCAGTCCTCTCCTTTCCTTTGTATTTTGAGTGGACACTTCTGTCTCCTCCCATCAGGACCCTGTAGTTGCACTGGGTCCACCCAGATCTTCCAAGCCAGCTTCCCCTGCTGAGAGATTTAACTTGATCCTATCTGCAGTCTTCCTGGCATCCTCTCAGATCCCAGGAAGTGGGCTGTGGACATGTTTGGGCAGCCTTGACTCTGACTGTCCCACTATTCATGACCCCCCTTTTTTTTCCTTCTGGTATGAAGCTGGTTGAGTTTGGTTTCCTCATCCAGGACCAAAAAAAAAAAATAGTGACACATGTTTTAGAGAAAGAAATCACTGAAACTGCACTGAGCCATGGAGGTCTTTATAGAAGAGCTGGCCCTGAGCTCAATGAAGCGTGCAGCAAAGGAAGAGAGTGGACACGTGAGCAAGGATGTGGCAGTGGAAGCTCCACTTAGGTAGGACCTACACCTACCCCGGGGTTCACCCGGCTTCACGCCTCCTTGAAGCCTATGTGTGGATGGTGCTCATCTTCTGCTCACGTCTACCCTGCTCCAAACACTAGTTTAAGCCAGCACTCTTTGCTTGGGGGCCTCTGAAAGAGCCGTACTCCTGACGCCTCATTCCCAGGCGTTCTGACTATACAGCTTAGCTTCCGGCAATGGGTCCTTCAATGCCTCCAACTCCTCCATGCTGGAATCCTCCAGAGCCATCCTCCAGGTGGCCAGGAGTGAGCAGGGTGATGCACAGCTGAACCTGTCTTGCTGTCAACACCGGCATGAGGGAGAAGGTTGAGGATGGAGGGGAGGACTCGGGCCTCTAGGGACAAATGGCTGTCAATAAATGTCAGGGATCTAAACTCAATCCCAAAGCACACATCAGAATGGGCTGCTTAATATTCCAAAAGAGCCACTCATTCAGGAGGTTCTGGGAAAAACCTTCTCTTACAAATGCATAATCATCACAGGCCCCTTCAAAGCAAGGATAGAAGAGACTCATCCACTGATGGACAGTGGGGTACCAGACAGCAATGAGTCCCAAACAGAGCGCATCACAGAGACCAGTGTCAGCATTGGGGGGGCATCTGGTGCTCTAAACTAGGTCTTTGCTCACCTTGAGTTTGTGCGTGTGTGCATGCGTGTGTGCACGCATGTGTAGACTCATGCTCACTCATTTGACACCACCTGTGTGTGCCTGTCATTCCATGCTGATGTCACTTTCTTCTGCAAGAAATACAGAATAAATTGACAAGGAACACTTCCTACTTGAAAGAAAGAGCTTGTCTCAGGGTTTAATGTCTCCTGGGTATTTCCAGAAAGTGTGTTCTTAACACAAAATGCTCTTGAAGAGACACAGTCTGTCACTTGCTGAAGTTACATTCTTCTTGACTTGGGTCCCTTCCGGGGGTTTGGAAGCAATGCTGGATTTCCCACGGGAATCTGCTCCTACCTTACCTGAAATTCCAATGCCTCCCTTGGAGGGGGGTTCAAAAGATGTGTACCTGGCCAATCAGCACGAGCCATGCCGTTGGCCACAGTGACTGGCTGGAACGCTCATGAAACCTGGAACGCTCATGCAACCTGCCCAGTGCTAAGTTCTTCCAAGGGGGCTTTATGCACAGAAGATGCCGTGCGTCAGTTGCTGCAGCCTGCACAGGCTTGTTGACTAGCTTGCCCCCTCCCACACAGGACTTCCCAGAGCCTCCAGATGCACAGAGGAGGCACCCGAAGTGACCATGTGCACATCTGAGGCAGGTATGCTGGGCTCCCGGGATGGTGGGAGCTGGACTGGGCCAGGTGGGCAGGGAGCACCAATGCGATGGCACTTCTGCCACTTCCTCTAAGGACCCTGTGCACCCCACTCCTGCCTCAGGCCTTGAGTGTCCCATCGAGTTACAGCTCTGGCTTGGCCATTTCCCACAAGCAGGCCTGGCCAGCAAGGCATGCTCACAAGGTAGTGTCACAGTGTGGGCAGTCACTGTGTGGGCAGTCATCCACTGGCAGTGCTGGCCCAGACACATGGCCACCTGAGCTACTCAATCTGTTGGAGATTGGGAGTCAGAAAAGCTCACAGACTAAATTAAGATGCTCAGATTGTGTGTCTTGTTAAAAACCTGTAGTGAGAGGCAAGGAGAGCACCACAGGGGCACTCGAATGTCCCCACAGCCTTGATCAACTCAGGAGCAGACACCCAGGTGCCCATCACCTCAAGAACCAGGACTCAAGGATGATTGTGACCATGTGACAGAGTGACATTCAGCAGTACAGGAAGGCAGCACTGGCAAGCTCCTGCAGGGGTGAGCTACATGTCCCCAAGGCTGTGACAGAAGCCACGCAGGGTGACCAACTGAGAGGAGATGCTCAGAGCAGCCAAATCCATAAATATAGAAGATAGAACAGCAGTGTCCAGGCTGAAGGGGCTGTGGGAAATGAGAGTGACTTACACAGAGAGTGACCAGTGTGCCTTATAGTCACATGATGGTGCTGCTCGCTGTTCTGTGAACGTGCCAAATTCCTGGATCCTGCACGGCCAGCGGCCACTACTGTGGAACCAGAGGGTACGTCCACAAGGATGCCCTTATACGAAAGCAAGAAAGAGAGAAGGTTGACATGCTGGTGATGGGATGCAAGGGAGGGCCTGCCTGCCTTGGTGTTGAGCAAGGGGTACAGAAGAGGAGAGGGTTCAGGTGAGGGGACACGTGAGCTGGTGCGTGGCCGAAGCCTCCCGTGTCCTAGGAGTTTCATAGATGGACATGTTTTTTCTCGGGTATTTGGCAGTGTGCATTTTGGTTGTGTATTCAGAGTGTCACAAATGCCAGCATCCATTGTGTCCTTGAGGGTTCAGCCTCTGCTCTCCACCACCGTCCATCCTGTGTAACTGGTGGTCACCCACGCTGCCTGTGGGACACACCCACCCCACTTCCCTCCCTCCTCCTCATCTGTTCCCCTCTCTCATTTTCCACATCAGAGTTGAAAAGTCTCACACAGCACAGCCAACACAAGCTGCCACTGCTCCTTCCTGGGCCACAGGTGAGTCTTCAGTGTCTCTCTGATGGAGGGACGTTCTGTCATCTGGAAGAGAAGGTGACCCCTGCCCCTGTCCCTTCTGTTGAAGAAGCCTCAAATATCCTTCATCCCTCTCTGTTGATTCTCCCTAAAACTGGAGAGTGGCCAGTGGCCTGAGGGAAACTATGTCCTTCAAATGACACCTGCCAAATGTGACTTCTTCATTGAAGAAAGCCCCACAGATTTCAAAGAGCTTCCTGCGAGATCAGGGTCCGGCCATGTGAGCATCTTCTGGCTGGTTCTCTGACCTTGCTGGGTGTCCCTTAGCTTCCGACATGAGACACCAGGCTATGAGGTGACTGAGGGTCCAATTCACAGGGTAGGCTTTAATGGAGCTGGGTTAGCTGAAAAGTGTTGGGCCAGCCCTGGGTCCAGGAGGGCCATCGTGACACTCAGAGGAATGGCCTTCTGAAGTCCTGACCAGGGAAGAGGCCTGAGATTCCCACCTCTGCTCACTTCCCTGGGAACCAGCACAGACCAGGAAGGCTCACAATGGAAATGAGCCCACTACAGATGCCTCACGGTGACACCAGTTAAGGAGGTGGCATAAGTGACAACTAGACTTGGTCACCATGGGATGGCCATGGAAGGCAGTGTTGTCCAGTGAGCCAAGAACTGCATTGTCCAACCACAGGCCACTCGGCTCCTTCTGCGGAGGGTCACTTTCCTACACTGTGGAGGGCACCTGGGATGTTGGCTTGTCCATAAGAACTAGAAATAAGGCTCAGTCTGTGGTCTTTCTGTGGTGGAGACTGTGGAGGAGCGTGGAGGACAGGCACAGCGTGGTCCTCTAGGGCCATGGAGTGTGTGGACAGACCATCTGTGACCCCTCCCCCTCCCCACTCTCCTGCTGACCTGCCCTCATCCCCTGGTCTCACCTGGGTCCATGCAGGGAGGGGCTCCAGCAGGAAACAGAGAGCAGGAGGCTCATCCCTCTGGAGCCACCCCAAAGGCGTTCCTGTCCCCTGGGCATGAGTGACAGGGGCTTCCTGACCACACCAAGTCTGGGTGCAGTAATGTCCCTGCTCCCAACATCTTTTTTTTTAAATATTTATTTATTTTTTTAGTTATCGGTGGACACAACATCTTTGTTGGTATGTGGTGCTGAGGATCGAACCCGTGCCACACGGATGCCAGACGAGCGCGCTACCACTTGAGCCACATCCCCAGCCCTGCTCCCAACATCTTGACACTCAGATTCCTTTGGGAAAGAATCGCACACTCCCCTCTGTTCCTACAAGGACCCTGCCTGACAGAGACCAGAGGAGAGGGAGGTAACCAGGACTGCAGCTTCATGAGGCATCTAGATCATTGCTAAGCAGATTTCTTTTTCTTGAATTTCCTTGCTGATCCATTTTATTTTTTATTGCAGTGAAATTCATATGACATAAAATTACCCAATATAAAATTGACCACTCGATGGCATTTAGTGTCAGCATGACGTCCTAAAAACCACCCCTGGTCTCTAGTTTCAGAACACTTTCATCCCCCTGAGTAACTCTGTACCCAGGAAGCCATGACTGCCCAAGCCCTGACAGCCACCTGCTTGATTACTTTCCCTGGGGCTGTCCCTCTCCTGGAGGCTTCCTCTAAATGGCACCCATGGGATTGGACCTCTGTGCGTGCCTGCTCTCCTCGAGCATGCCATTTCAGGGTGCACCCTATCCAAGCACAAATCGGGACTTCCTTCCTTTCAGTGGCTGAATAACATGGACATCCCACGGCGCTTGTCCACTCTCCCACTGGTGGAGGTCTGGGCACCTGGGACTCGCACTACCATGAGCAGCCTACCCAGGTCTCCAGGGCTTCACTGTTGCCCGGGAGTTCTCAAACCCCAGGGTACCTCTTTTCCCTGGTGGGCAGGAGCCTTTCTGAACGGGAGGAGGTCTAACAGAAGAGTGTCCCTGTGGGAGGGGTGCTCCCTTGAGCTGGACACCCCTCCCCTGTCACCAGTGATTAGCGTTACCCTGCCTAGGAGGCTGCCTGTTTCTCATGGCTGGTCTCTATGACCTCAAGTCCTGGGGAAGCTGCTTCCCAAGGGTCATAGAGGGGATACTGGGTTGGCTTGAATGTCTCGGGCCTCCAGAGCTCTGCTCCACACGTGAACACACGTTCATGCACATGCAGGTGGGCACACTATAGGCACGGCCTCAACACCCAGCCAAGGTCAGGCTGAAGCTGAAATTTAGGTGACCCTGGCTTCTGTGCCACACCATGGAAGACGCCCCCTGCCTTTCCCCCAGATATCTGCAAGTGACTAGAGAGAGAAATTCAGTCTTAATATTTAACAGCTCATTCATTCATCTGTCCATCAGATAGCTACAAGTTCGGCTTCTCTGAGCCACACTACTCTGACGGCTGGGGACAGGGAGGTAGAGACAGCAGGTCGGACCTCCTGGGACTGCACCTTCCAGCAGCTGTCCCTGCGGGCCCCATGCAGCCCTTGCTCCTGGACACCCAGATGACAGCACAATTAGTGGTGAGCTCAGGTGTTGACTGAACAGTCCAGATTCAAATTTCTTGGTGCCACACCCTCAGTTCAAAGAGAAATGGAAGTACTATCAATTCTCGAATCCTGCTCACTTTGGTTAGAATTTTTTTTCAAGCTGCTTATCATTCTACAGGTAGTCAGAGAAATAATAGTTTTTTACTGCATGCATGAGTGCGACTGAGAGTCCTTATTTCTGCCCTGTATGTTTTTATTGATTTTTACTGAAATATTGATCTGACTGCACATACTTGGCAAGCTGGGCGGGAATTCAGTCAAGTGCGGGGGGATTTTTGTTGTTATTATTGTTGCCTGATTTGCTTTGCCTGTAAATTGAGTAAAGGAACTGATTCTAACTTCATTTATTTCCTACTGCAGCCGGCTTTTTAGTCCCCAATACTCTCCACGCTACAGAAAGGGCACTCACTCTGACAATAAAACATCAAGTCCCAGATGCCATTTACCAGACCATCTGTGATATTTCTTCTCCAGGCGCCACGGTTTGTGGTTGCTAACATATTTCTTTGGCTATATAATTTTATAATTTACTTCCAAGGTTGAAGGGCTATGCTATTATTTTATATCCCAAACTGTTCCCGATAACGTTCCAATACAGAGTATGTTTGATTTACGGGACTAAAAATCTATATGTTTCCTTGCAAACTCACTTTAAAATCACTTCCAATAACTGTATGATGAAAAATATTTAGATTTTTCAATTTCTCTGTGAAAGTGAACATGCTTCATGCTCAGGCATATTTTCTACGTTAGCAAAAAGGGCCTCAGGCCTCATCAGCGTGGAACTGAGGCTTTGAGGCCGATTGTTGGCCATCTTTGTTTCGGTTTTATGTGGATGCATTGGTGACATCCTGCAGAGGAGGTGTGTAGTCGCTCTCCTTGGACTTGGCTGACCTGAACCCTCTGGACCGAGGCTCACTGCCTTCCAGGCATTCACGGGCTTCTCCACACACATGAACTTGCACTGGAAAACCCAGACCTTCCCATCATTCCCCACGTTCAGGATGGAATTCCCTCCAGGTCAGCCCCATCAAGGGACATCAGCCCAGCTCTCAGCCGGTCACCTCAGTCTGTTCCCCAGCCATCACCAGGGTTCTTCTGAGATTTTGACTTTCAGTCTTGACTCCAAGATTCGAACCTCAGTCGGCTGGAGCTGCAGCCATGCCGGCAGCCCTCGCAGGGCTGGGGAGTCAAGTGGACATTCCTTTCCTTAGTCCTTCTTTACTGCCCTCAATCCCAGTGATTTTGGGGGGAGAAAGTCCATTTTACAGAACAGTGGGGTGAGGGTTTAAAATTCCAAAATGAAGATTTAGGGGCTTAAATTGTAAAATTAGGCCATCATTTTTTTTTCTGATTACACCTGAGAACTATAACAGAGTACAGAGTTAGCTTCACTTCGTAGGCACTGAAATGCTTGGCTTACAAGTTGGATTCACAGGGAGTTATTGGTGTCCACTGTGTGTGATCTTGGCCCTCAGCTCTTGACTGTCTCCATCTGTGAGGTGGACTTTAAAGTGTGGATTATGCAAGGTGTAGACAGGGCTGGAGGCTTTGCAGGACTCAAGGTTTTGCAGGGCTTAGTCACGGAGCCAGAGTGGGAAGAGCTGAGCTTACAGGGCAGAAGTGGGCCCGGTCCAAGAGCTCTTGGAGGCCTGGTCATGTCTTCCCTGGGGCAGGCCTGTGTTTATACCTGACGTCCTTCCAAAAGAATCCCACTTTATGTCACCAGTAAATCTTTGTTCCATTAACATATATTTGTCAGAACAGTTTTCTTTCCTCTTCTAACTGCCAAGGCTAAATTGTAACTCTACCTTTCTCATGCTTGTCCAGCTCTGCCTTTTAACTGCACCCAACCCAAATGTAATGAATAAACCTTGGGCCAGACTTTCAGAGCTCTTGACCTATAAGCAACAATACGGCTGTGCATTAGAAGAGGTGACATTTAAAGAAAGGGAAGAATCTTGTTCAAATGCGACCAGCCAGCACAGAATGTATTAATTTTCCAAGTGTAGGACTTGTGATCTTCTGACACCCAGGTTTGGCTGATATGTGATTCTTCGCCTGGCAGACAGACTGGCCGCAAGCTGGACCCATGTCCAAGGCCCCAGGTAATTACTGTTGGAAGCTGGGTACTGAGTGGCTTGCCAAGAGGTGCTGAATCCAACGTGGGAAGGCACACCCAGTGCCTGTCTGAGTTGACAACAGGAGTTTCCTGAAAAAAATAAAAATAAAAAATAATAATAATAAAATAAAACTGGTGGTGACGCGGAATCTGAGTCTCGCACTTGTGAGAAACGTCTGAAGATTTCCAGCCAGGCTGCTCTCCCCTCTCCTGCTGGTTCCATTATTAGAGGTGTCTCTCTCATTGATCATGGCTGAAGGACCACAGTCCCCTAGGGACACACACAGCCAATTTCCAGTGATCTTGTTAAATCTCCTTCCCATTTAAAGATCTGTAGATAAAAAACATTTTATGGCCAAGCAGTGGTTTGTCACACTCTCCTGAGTTAGTGTCTGTTTTCTAAAACCCCAGGTGGCTCCTCTGGAAAAAACAGCAGGTGGAGGTGGAGGCTGAGGCTGTTGTAGCTAAGACGGGCTTCACTCTGCCAGGAATTAAACCCTCTAGCTTATGGGGCTCCAGTAAGAGCAGGGAGGAAACACCTCTGTTTCGGAAGCCCTTACGGTGTTTATGAGCATCTGTCAAAGGATACTTTCAAAAGCTCTGGAAAAACACTCTCTTGTAAAAGATGGAGCTGAAAACGTGGAAGCTCATGTGGCTGCTCCCCAGACTCATTCTACGTGGTGGACGAATGAGGAATCCGACTCTCAGGTGCTCACGGGGGCCACCAGCCATCCGCCAGCTGCAGATGCTCCTGGTGCCTGAACCCGAGCCTAGGGAGCCCCCAAATCCTAACAGCAAAGGAGGGGCTGGTCGTGGGGATGACCTCCAAACGCCTGCCCTGCACCCACTCTTTCAAACCTCCCGTTCCCACATGTCGCAGAGGATGCCGACCACCCAAAAAGTCCACCCCAGCACTGGGAGCAAAAAAGCCCATCCTTCCCCAGCTCCCAGGTAAATCCAGATTTGCTCAACCCAACCAGTCCCTTTCTCTGCTGTGATTGGCTTAGGGCTAAGCACGTGACCCACTGCCAACCAATAAGATGTGAGAGAAAATGAGCCGAACAGTCCCTGGAAAAGGGGACCCTGGTGCTGGGAAGGAGACCCACAGTGCTGTTGGTCCTAGGGACGCCCTGGAGCCAAAGCAGCCATCCTCCCAGGGCCAGGGACCCAGCTGATGGGCTGAGGCTGGAGAAGCAGAAAGGGGGAGGGGAAGCTTATTTACAGCTGCACAATAACCTTTGCCGAGGTCCCCACACCTGAAGACATTCTGTTACGTGAGATGCTGAGGTTTCCTTCTCATTGGGCTGTTTGGGTGGGTTCTTCTGTTATCTGCCACTTGAAGGATATTTGGTAAGGCTCTGCATGCATTCTCTTTAATTAGAAAGACTCCTGGGTGACCACAAGAGTCCCTTCTTTGTCCCCCAATGATAAGCTCTTTCTGAGTCAATGCAGAGGGAGGAAGTCTACCAGTTGACAAACCACCAGCCCCATCCTTCTCTGAGCAGACACTGTCCTGAGGAATCTGCCCTCTTAGGATCCCTCTGAGCGGTTGTCCACGCTGTGCCAGCCACCAGGTGTGATCCAGCAGCTGCAGAAATCTTCTTTGGCACTGGAGTTGAGGAGCCAGAGTGTGGGGCATTGCCAGGGGATGAAGGGGGAAGGTTGATCCTACTTCAGGAACCCACAGAGAGGCATGGAAGGTTCTGGGATGCGAGAACCTCAGAATATCCATGCACTCTTCCTGCCTGCAGGAACTCTGCAGGATCTTCGAGGGATGCTTGAGGGACATTGCATCCTGGCCAGAACTCCATGCCCCACCCTCCCTGCCAGCCCTTTCTGGGCTTCCAAGGCTGCCTCCCCATCAAACCTTGACTCTGACTTTGTAGAGACCCACATGGGAAGAATCCGCATTCTTCTTTCCTTTGGAAGCCCAGGCAGAACTCTCCCAGTTGGAACTCTTGCTGGTCCTCCCAGTGAACAGGGCTGGGGGACATTTAGGCTGATGGTAACTTTCCAGTAGATTCTAAAGACTGGGATTCTCCCAGTGGGTCCTGGGGTGAGGGTGAGAGCAGGTTGACATTTAGGTCTGGCCTTTGGATTTGGACTTCTGAGCTCAAAGAATTCAGTTCATACACCAAGGAAAAGCCACAAAGTCTTAGGAATTGTAAGGAAAGGGAAGGTGACAGGAGAGAAAGGAAGGAACAGGAGGAAGAGGAGAAGCAGGAAGGAAAAGAGGAAGGGAAGGCCTTTGATGGGACTGCAGTATTCTCCTCTTGGACTCCTTGTCCTCTGCTCCTGCCAGCCTCTTTCCCTGCTCTCCCTTCTCAGAACCTTGTGGACTGTGAGCAGGATACTCTGGGCCCAGCTAGCAGACTGTGTCAGCTGTGACACAGGGTCCATGGCGCTCTGTCTGCGGATGGTGGAAAAGCTGATTCTGGGACTATAAAGAATTTTTTTTTTTTTGTACCTGGGATTGAACCCAGGAGGACTTCACCACTGAGCCCCATCCGTAGCACCTTTTATTTTTTACTTGGAGACAGGGTGTCACTAAGTTGCCTAGGGCCTCAGTAAACTTCTGAGGCTAGCTTTGAACTTGAGATCTTCCTGCCTCAGGACCCATTTTAGTTTGGTGGCATTGCCTTTGTAGGTCCAGCCTCTCCCCTTCGAAGGAAGCTTGTGAGAGCCCTGAGCTTGTGTGGCTTTTGTCTTATGTGAAAGGACTCCTGACCTCCAGAACCAAAAGATAATTAAGTCGTGTTGGATTACGACGCTAGGAGCATGGCGGTCTGCTACAAATAATAACAGGAGTTGAGCTGCACAGCACCTCAGTGACTTGCCTAAAGCCACTCCACGGAGCAACCCCAGGACCGGGTGGAAAGCCCTGCTCCAGAGGCCTCCCTCTGCATCCCGCCCTCTCTGCTCCCACTTGCTACCTGCAGATTTCCGGTGCTAGAGCCAAGCACAGATACTTGGGCTAATATAGATTTCCTTCCTAGACATAATTTTTTTTCTTTACCTGGTATAAGGAGCCCCTCGCTGGCTGGCAACCACCTACCCTGCCTTTGCACTCCCCGATAGGACCACCTACACTTGCCAGATGTGCACCTGACCTTCCCAAGCCCACCAGCTGCCCCAATGCTGAAACCTTCAGCGCTTGCTTCGCCTCTGCTTAGGGGGGAATCTCGATCACCAGGCTGCAGCTGTGTCGAGCACCCAGAGACTTTCCCACTCCAAGTTTGACATCTTAAGCTGATAGTGGTCAACATGAAGTGCCTCCTAGCTTCATTTTAAGTCTAGAGCACGGCATCTCTAACATCCAAGTAGGACATTAGCCGAGTTCCTGATGCAGTTGTTCAAACATGTGGGACTGGTTAAATGTAAAGTGGCCTTGAAGGAGCTCTGGTGGTCGCAGGGTAAGGGAGTGGCCATCTCAGGAGGGACAGATCACAGCAGGGCTTGACATATATTGTTCAATAAATGCCTGCAGACACACATCTTCAGAGATTTATTGAACAATGTCATGGCAAAACTTCATGACAGCTTGCACGTACTGGGTTTCTTTGGGGTGAGTAAGGGAGGGTGAAGGGGCTTCCCATCACCCACCTATGTTTTAGGTGGGCAATGAATTAAATTGACATAAGGCAGGGTTGACGCTTTATGATATCCTGAGCCACAGAAAGGAATAGGGATCGGGGCTTCTGGAGGGGGTGGAAACAAGTTCTCAAGGGTGAGAGAAGTGTATGGTGAATACAGTTTGCCCTGATGTACAGATAAGACCTCTCAGGTGACAAGCTTTCTCAGAGAAGCCCCTTCCCAACACAGGTACTTGGGCTAATATAGATTTCCTTCCTAGACATAACTTTTTCTTTACCAAAAGGCAGCTTCTCGGAGTTAATCCTATGTCTTTAGTTTCTCAAAAGAATTATCTCAAAATAAGCAAAGACGTGCCTATGTGGCAGCATGTCCTGTCTGCAGCCATGTCGGGGGGTGCATTCTGCATCCCACCCTGAGTAAGGAGGAAGCTCTGGAACCAGGCAGTGGTCATGGTCACACCACACTGACCCTGTCCTTTATGCCTTTGAGTTGCTCATTTAAAATGGTTAAATCAGGAAATTTTACATCATGTGTATTTTACCACAATCAAAATAAACCCAAGAAACCTCAGGTTCTAAACAGAGCGGCAGCCTCTTTTGACTCAGACGATAGGTCTTTCTCCCATCCTGGGTCCCTCACTGTGCACCTGCTATAGGCCAGCCAGTTAGAGACGTCTGGGGTACAGAACAGGGCAGGTCTCTGTTGGGGAGTCCTTCACACCCCAGTGGAGGAGAGAGACCATGTCTAGTGGCCACAGAAATGGAGACTTCAGAGAGCGAGTGTTGGAATGACCATAAAACCAGGTGCGTGAGGTAAGTGTGAGGCAGACAGCAAGGCTTTAGGGCAGAAGGAATGTGATGGTCCCCCTGGAGACCACAGGCATTCAGCCCCTCCCAGCCACTGCCCCAGCCCGGGGAAGCTACAGGTGGGGAGCTGAATTCTCTCTGGAGCCCCAAGAAGGAATGACTTCAGGTCCAGAAGTAGGGAGAAGGCCAGGGTGGTGGGGTGATGTGGAACGGAGCTGGAGAGCGGCTGGTCAGGGGAGTCCTATCCAGGGGTGTTCCCTCTTTCCCTCTGAATGAGGTCTGTCTGCTTGAGCCCCTTTGGATAATGCACTTAACCCCAACGAGTGAGTCTCCTCCAGGGAACTTGAGGCTCAGTGACACCCAGTAAAGGGGAGGCTGGGAGGGGAGTGCAGATGTCCCCAAACAAGAGTCATTCACTGGTGGCACCAGCAACTATGGAAAGAAGGGTTCCTTGTCCTGGGTTGATGTAGGTCCAGGTGTCAAGGAGTGGCAGTTGGAACTGGCTTGTGGGACAGCCATTCTCCGGTTGCAGGCCACGGGAGGGAGCAGAATCCAGCAGTGCTCTCCGCGTGCCTGTGCGCCTGTGCGTGGGAGCTCATGACTTTGCCCCTCCCTGCCGTCTGAGGCGCCAGGCGTCGGTGCTCCCTGCAGTGTGCATCCAGCTCTGGGGGACCCCATCAGGTCTCAGAAGCTCTCATCCTCTCCACCTCACAGCGGGGGACACAGGCTCAGGGAAACCCAGTCGCTTGCAAAGTCCAGGCAGCAGACCAGGCCTTGTTCCCAGGCAGGGTGGCTGAGGAGCCCATGGTCTGGGTCTCTGGACGGTGCGACACCCTCCTGGCCGCTCCCTGGACTCCCTGGAATGCAGGTCGGATGCCAGGGACAGGGTGGTGTCTCCATCTGAGCTGCTTCGACCAAGTTCCAAGGACTGGGCAGTGCATGAACAACAGAAAGTCAGTGCTTTGGGTTCTGGGGGCTGGAAGTCCAAAGCAGTGGCACCTCCAGATTCAGGGACCGGAGAGGCCCCGATTCCCAGTTCACAGGCCCACCCTCTCACTGTGTCCTCGTTGGTGGAAGGGCTAGGGAGCTCCATGGGGCCCCTTTTATAAGGACACTAATTCCATCATGACTGTTCTGCCCATATGACCCCATCACCCCATGAAGGCCTCACCTCCACATGTCGTTACGCTGGGAGCTGGGCCTCCAGAGGTGGACTTCAGGGGGCACAGACCTTCAGGGCACAGTGAGTGGCCCCTAGATCCCCAGACTTAGGTGCTTCCCAATGGGATCAAGGGAACCTAACAAAAGTCACATTTCTTGCTCGCTAACTAGGAATGAAACACCTTCATGTTTCCAAATGCAAATCACTGGGAAGCCAGGAAGAGGATCAGCAGCCAAGAACCTGCCCACAACACCTTCCTGCTGGACTCCTCCTCCTCCTGTCCTTCCTCTCCACTCCTCCCTCCACCCAGTGGTGGCCATTGGTCTAATGACCACTCGGACTCTCCCAGAGTCCACAAATTCTCTGCACATGGATGAGGGCAGAATTCTCACCTCCTCCATTCCAGAGGCGATCACTGAGGGCGAGAGTCGAACGGAACCTGCCCATCTCTTCCAAGGTCAGTCAGTGGCCACGGAGGCCCTCAGCCCCCACTGGTCTCCCTTTTCCCCCACTCTGAACAATTCTGGATATTCTTGTTTTATCATAAGGAGAGATGAGGATTGGTTAGGGAAAGAAAAGGCGGCTATAAGGAGGAGGGAGGCGAAAATCACTCCTCGTTAGCTGATTACAGTCCTTCTGGATGTCCTGCAGCTGTGCTTCTGTACACAGGCAGCTCCAGATTGCACATGGTGAGAGGAAAGTTTAACAATAATCATAGAAAATCTATTTATTCCCGGCTGTCAGTGCGGACTCGACCCGCCCTCCTCATATCTGCTTAACGGCAGGTACTGGGAGGACAAAGCTGCTCTCAGCAGAGGCTTGGAGGCTGTGAACCCAGCTGTCCTGCTCCAGGGGTTGCCTTAGGTCTCTCAGGGTCCCTATCCCACTTCTGAGAAGCTGACACTGGGATGGGAAATGCGCTGTTGGAGATGACTTCTTGCCTCTCAGGATGTGGCGGACACCTGCTGGTTTTGTCCCTCTGCCATTTTCCTTGAGGACGACCCCCTCTGCTGTGGTCAGTCCACAAGGGCCAGGAGGCTGATCCAGCATAGCTCCAGGGAAGGAGAAGACCAGGACCCACAGCCCCAGCCAGGAAATGGACTCAGCAGCAGCAAACACTCAAAGGAGGCCCTTTGTCCTCCAGCTGCCCGGCTGCCAGGCCATCGGGCTGTGAGCCCGTGGGTGAGATTTGCATCCTTCACCGAGAGTCTGCTCCCACAGGCCCAGCAGCTAAGCAGGCATGGGTAGGTATTGGATAAGGCCATTGTTTGTTCATGTGGGCCATCGTTTCTCCATGGTGGCACCTACAACTCGTCCTTTTGCCTTCTGTGTAAAAGCCAAGCCTCCTGCAAAGTCCTGTCCTCTTGGACAGCTGTCCCTCAAACCCCTTTCTATTTCTTTTTTTTTAAGAGAGAGCACATTTTTTAATATTTATTTTTTAGATTTTGTCAGACACAACATCTTTGTTTATATGTGGTGCTGAGGATCGAACCCGGGCCGCACGCATGCCAGGCGAGCACACTACCGCTTGAGCCACATCCCCAACCCCTCTTTCTTTTTTTTTTTATTAACCTCTTTTCCCCTCCCTGAGAGCAGCCAGGGATGCAGTGTACCCAGCAGTGCACAGGTGGAAGTGAGGTGCTCTTCAGGCCGCTCACCCCCGACTCTCACCCCACTCAGTGAGCGCCTGGTGCCAATGCCCAGGTGAGCTTTGGTCTACATGTGCAAATGGCAGAGGCTCCATCAGCCTGGGTCCCTGAGTGACTGCCTGGAGTTGAGTCCCTGTCCTCCACCCCATACCCCAACCAGACTTGACAAAAAAAATTATAGACATTAGGGAGACAACTGAAAGGACATTTCAAATGTTACACCTCAGGTGTTGTAAAGAGCCAGGGAGTGTGTTCAGCTTTGCTCTGTCATGACCGTCTGTGATAACTGCTGAAGTCTGCCATTACAGGAAAACAACACGGGCAAAGCACAAACCAATGGGCATGGCTGTGTGCCAATAAAACTTTATTTACAGAGTCAGGCCAAGGGCCACATTTTGCCCAGGAGTGCTGTTTGCCCATCCTTGCACGTGATCCTCTGCTTTTGCCTCAACAGGGAGGCTGCTTACTCTTCCCAGGTCTTGTTCCTGCATGGGGTTGGGGCTTCCCTGTCTGCCCACACACCCAGTGGACAGGGCAGGCAGCTGCCTCCTGACCTCCCTGCCTCCTGCCTGGGGAGGAGGAATCTATCTGGTAGGTGCAATTGCCATTCAGAGCACCCCCCACCCCACCTCCTGCCTCCCCTCTGCTCTCCTCTGAGCCCTGTAAGGAGAACTGAGATCTGGGCAGGGGTTTCTTCCGGAGGGGATGAGAGCCCCTAATTTGCCCACAGATAGGGCCATGCCCTCTGGTCCAGCTTATCTCACGAGAAAGCAAATGGCCTTTCCTCCCCTGTCAGGCTCCTGTATCCATCTCTCACTTGGTGCCCATGTGGGAGGCAGGGCAGGGGGCTTTGCTCTCCTTGCTCCAGCTGGGTTTGGCTAACTGGAGGCACCAGTGGGAACAGGGTGTGAGAAGAGGGTAGGCTGGGCTTTCTGCCCTGGCTCACTCCTTGTGACAGCATTTGCCCACCAAAGGCCAGAATCCGTCCCTGATGGCTCTGTCCTAGTGACCACTTGTCCCTGTTCCAAGAGCTCCCCTTGTCCTCCTCACTGTTGCTTTATTTCCTTAAACCCTGACCCCACCTGTGTAAGTGTCCCTTTGCATAACTGCCTCAGGGATACCCGGCCACTGTGCATTTCTTGTCTGCGAGAGGGGAAAGGGGACAGAGCATCCTCTCTAATGCCTGCCCCAGTCCTGCCTCTGGATCCTGTGGTGGGTTGAATGGTGGTCTCCAAAGGGTGTGTCCACCAGAACTTCAGAGTGTGGCTTTATATGGAAAGAGGGTCTTTTTTGCAAGTGCGATTCAGGGAGGAATGGAGATGAGGTGTCCTGGGTTAGGAGGGGCCCTTCAGCCAGCAAGTGTCTATGTGAGTAACTAAAAGGCACACAGATACGGGGACAGGCTGTGTGAAGACAGATACCCAGGTGGAAGTGTGCAGTCACAGGCCAGGCACATGGGTTCACCAGGAGCTAGAAGGGGCAGGACAGGACCCTCTTGAGACTTTGGAGAGAGCTCAGCCCTGCGGGCCCCTGGCTCCAGAGCTGTGAGGGGGTGCGTTATTTTTCAAGCCACCTGATTTGTAGAAGCTGTTGCAGGAGCCCCCCAAAATAGCACAGCTCGAAGCCGACTGGAGTCACCTGGAATCTCTGGGTGGAGTCTGGATTTCTAAGGATGGCAGTGTCTTATCCATAGGTGACACTGATGAAGAGGGTTCCTTTTCTTCAAGATACTTGAGCGTTACACTCCTAGGAAAGACTTCTGTCCCCACGTCAGCCCTGCCATCATCCGGCAGCTGCTGAGCACCCGCCAGGCCCGGCCCAGCCCTGCAGGGAGGACAGCTCTGCTGACAGCAGCAACTTCGCATCTGCTCCAAGACCCCAGTTGCCCTGCTCCTGTTCTCTCCTGGTTCCAAAGTGTCCTTTTGCTTGCTTTTCATTTATGGCGGCATCTCAGGCCGCCTTGCTTCCATTCAGAGCCCAAACCAGGGCAAGTCCCATCACAGGACGCTTGTCAACTGAGCTCAGCCACAGGGAAGAGCTTCTGAGAGTCCTTGAGTCTGGCCCTTTACGGTGCCAGGGAGTCTCAGGGCTGTATGTCCTTCCACATTAGCAGGGACCTGAAATGAGGAAAGAAGACTTGTAGCAAGTTTCCCAGGAGGAATTCTGTGGAAGAATATCACCCCTAGGGTCCATGGGTTTAGGACAAAGACCACAATGTAGGAGCCAGGAAACCCACAGGCCCACCCATGATTTTAAAGCTTGTTTCATATCTTACAGGAATTAGCAGCCCACATCTATGCATGGTCTGTTTTACATAAGAGTCAATTCATCTGTCCTGGCCCTTCACCCCGAGAAGAGTTGGCCCAAGTTGACCTATTAACTGGGCTGGTGCATGCCCATGTGCCACTGCCACCCCCCCTATTATCTGACACCTGCCCTACTGGAAATAGTCACCGAGTCCAGGGGCCTCTCTAGATTGGAGCCTCTGCTTCTCTAACACCTTATCCAGCAAATATATGCTGAGTATGTGAACCAGGCCAAGTGCAGGGAATGGGGTGGTCAACCAGGCAGGAAGGGTCCCCACCTCTGCCCTCGAGGGCTTACCACTGTGTAGGAAACAGGGTCCTCATATAATGTGACAGGGGAAGGAACCTCAGCCTCTGGAATGCCATCTGGAAGACCCAGGATAGGCACTTGTGTGCCTCTGTGTGTGCACTTTTATTCTCGGTGGCATGGATCAGGTCCAAGTCTGCAGTAAGTTCCTGGCCCCACATTAGCTGTGCTTGATGTTCTTAGTGTTAAATGTGAAATGAGCCTCCTGAGCTCCCAGCATCCTCCTGACCTCCCGACCTCCCAAGCACTAGCTCAGGTTGTTTGTACTGGAAACAGACCTCGGTTTTGGACTTGGTGTCTGTAGTTAAAATTCTCACCCAGCTGAAACCCTTTAGCAAGCCTCCAAGACCTGCAAATGTAGGGTCTGTCCCCTGAGTCATCCGAAGGCTAAGAAAAGTCCTGTGATTTTAAAGTAATTAATTGTCTGATGTGTTTGAAGAAGTAAATTGTCTTAAAGGAACTGACAGAGCCTCTTAATTAGGGGAGAGCCTGTGTTCACCCAGTGCAGGGTGATGTTCGCAGAACCACCCTGTTAAGTCCCATGTCTGTTAAGGTAGAATGGCGTAGTTCTGAAGAGCACCTCAGCGGGAGGACTTAGACTTGGACATTCGTCACCTGTGAATGCACTTTCCTCTCTTTTTCAGTGTGATCTTCAAGACAATCATGGGAAATAGCCATCTCCACAGCTTTGGGGCAGGTAACATCTTGCCCAGGAGTCAGATGTGACAGTGAGGCGTGCCCCCCCACCCCCCTGGTCCAGTGTCATGCAGAATCCCCACCATGGCCAGGAGGTGTGGTTTCCTCTTCTCATCCCCAAACCTCCAGAGCTGTCCCAGCTCTTTTCCTCTCCTCCTGGCCCTTGTCTGTTGGGAGACCACAGGGTGGGAGACACCTGCGGGTGCCCGGGCCTTGGCACAGAGAGGCCACCTAGGCTGGATTCCGCAGTGAGTCTTTCCACACCCTCAGCTGACTGGAGGACATGTCTGGAGCCCTGCCCAACACTCCCCCTGTCCCTTCGGCTCATGTCCAGTCTCTGGGCTCACAAAGCCACTCCCCAGCAGACTTCGGGAATGTTCTCTCACACTCTGGGCCATGTCTTCTCTGAGCTTTTACATCCGTTTTGAAATTGACTAGAAGACATTCTCCCGGGGACACAATTTTGAGAGCCAACAGGAAAGGAAATACTCATAAGATACACTTTAATACTCAGAGGTCTAACCTGCTGCACGCACAGGACCCCAAGGGGTACAGTAGGTGTGCTTCTCAGAGGTGGGGACTCCATCAAGTGGCCGAAGGCTGGGAGACCAGGGCTGAGGATAACAGGGGCCAAAGAAGCTCCCTAAGGTGAGGGAGGAGGAAACAGGAAATGAGGAAGATTCCCTCCGGGTTGTCACCAGGGAGACCACCCAGCCTCCTCTGCCATCTATCGCTGTGCCAAAAAATGACCACCAAGTGACCCCCTGGCTGCAAGTCACTCACTCAGGAGTCAAAGTCCCTCATAGCAGCCCAAAATGGCCCTACTGTCCATCAACTGGTGGATCAACAAGACACGGTGACCTGTAGCAGGGCGTTGCTCAGCCATGAAGAGAAAGAAGTGGGGCGCAGAGGTTCACATGCCAGAGGATTCTTTTCGTGTGAAAGTCCAGAAGAGGACAGTCCTTACAGATGCAAAGCAAATTAGTCCCCATCAGGGCCCGGGGCACTGGGGAGAAGCGAGGAGTGACTGGGGGTGGATGTCCTTGGGTTTCCTCGGGGACATTAGGAATGTTCTGAAATCAGGTGGTGGCGAGGGTGCACACAGCTTTGAGAATCAACCCATAACCACAGAATCAAGCACTTAGAAAGGGTGAATTTGGTAGGTATGCAAATTATATCTCAACTTAAGAATGAATTCCAAGCCCCAGGGTTGTGGGTTTGGGGCCCAACCCAGGTCACCTGCTGACCTGTGGCTCGGGGAGGAGAGGAGATGCCTCCTCCCTCACAGGCTTCCTGGAGGCAAATTCTGGGGGCTGGAGTCTGGGGTTGCACTCACTCCAGGAACCACACTCCTCCAGGCAAGGCCCCTTCCCTAGGTGCCATGAGGGAGGAGGGTGGTGGTTGCAGACGGAGTCCCAGAGGACGGCCCTCTAGCAGGAGGAGGGAGGGAAGGGTGTTCACGGCCTTCTCTGTATGTTTCCATAGACTTTTATTTTTAAAGTAACTGTTGAGAGCCACAGCCCAAGGGGCCCCAGCAAACTTCCAGCTGCCAGCACCAGCTGCCAGCTGATGATTGGATCACAGCGGCCCCAGCAAACTTCTAGCTGCCAACTGATTGGCTCCTCTGCGGTGATGCTCATTGGGCTGTTTCCCCGCCCTTTCAGACCACAGAGATGCTCATTGGGGGACTCTTTTTGGCTCCGCCCATGCGACCCAGCCAATCGGCCTCAAGAGCAGGAGGAGTGGGGGAGGTGGAGACGCCTGTGGGAAGCCAGTGGTGGCAGTTGGGCTCTGAGGGTTTTCCTGAAGAGCTGTGTGGTGCAGTGTGTGTGTTCTAAAAATAAAGTTCATTTCTTTTGACAAGTGGCTCCTGAATTGTGCCCAGCCAGACTGTGGCATTTGGTGGCCAGTAGGACTGAGGGTAAGTGATAAGGTAAACTGCTCGCCCCTGAGGGCAGGGCGAGAGGATGGGTAGCCATTTTAAGATTCTTCTTTTGTTTTGTTTCGCTTTTGTTTTAAGTTGCCTGTCCCTGGTTACGGAAGAAAAACCACTCACATCTGAGGAAAAACTATTTGCGTCTGAGGAACAGATAGGGAGAAAGGACGGATGGACATTTCAGGAGGCTGATATAATGATTTTGTGTTGTTCCATTTTTGTTTCATTCTGTCTCAGTTTTGTTTGGCATCATCTTGTTGGGTTGTATTATAGTAGAAATATGGGATCAGAAATTAGTAAAAAACAAACCAAAAGAGTGTTAAGTAATTTGTTAGAGGAAGGAGGCATCTCAGTAAAATCAAGAACAGTCAGGGCATACGTTGATACAATACAAAAATGTAGCCCATGGTTTTTTAAGGAGGACTTGTTAAATATATCACAATGGAAACATCATGGTGAAGATTTTAAAAGAATAGAAAAGAAAAGCCCTGGGACTCTGCCAGTAGGCACATTGCCATTGTGGACATTTGTATCTTGTTTGCTTAGTCCAAAGCCTTCAGTTCAGACAATGGTAGAGGAAGGAGAAGACATATTGATTCAAGTAAAAGAGAAGGTCTCTCAAGTTAGTCAGACAGAGGAAAAGATTCAAGTAAAAGAGAAGGTCTCTCGAGCTAGTCAGCCAGAGGAAGAAAGTTTAGAGCAGAAAAAGCCATCAGGGGAAAAGTTACAACAGGAGACTGCTACTAACACCTTTCTATCACCAGAGGGTGTAAGTGTCCAACCTACAGTGCCACCTCCATATGCTGGGAGGCCCCCAACCCCCGCAGTTGATATTTGGGATCCTGAGACAATAAAAATTACTTGGAAATCAGAAAGACCAGTATGGGTTCCTCAGTGGCCCCTGACTAAAGAAAAGATACAAGCAGCCCATGACCTGGTCAAACAACAATTAGCGGAAGGACATATACAACCTTCTGTATCTCCCCATAATACTCCCATTTTTGTCATCAAAAAGAAATCTGGTAAATGGAGATTATTGCAAGATTTAAGAGCCATTAATAATGAGATGGTTATTATGGGACCTGCTCAATTGGGGATTCCTCAATTGTCTGCTTTGCCAAAAACCTGGTATGTTTTAGTTATAGATATTAAAGATTGTTTTTTTTCAATTCCAATTCTTCCTGAGGATAGTCCATGTTTTTTTTAAGCATTGCCAAACAGGCAATGCTTAAACAAAACTTTAAAAAAATAAAACAAAAAATATGCAACCAGCCAGAGAAGGGTTCCACTTCCAAATGGCTCATGTGGTCACCCTGGACCTCCCCGTATGCTGCTTCTGGATAAGCATGAAGCCACGGACTAGCAACCTAAGTCCATCTGCAAGGCTCCATGGGCCAGCGACGTGGCGGAGTCGTGGGCAGATGTCTCAGCACACTGAGGACACCTGAGGTGAGGACAGGAGCCCTGGGCAGCTTGGTGCTCTGCCCACCTTTACTCTGCCTGCTGCCTTCTTGTCTCAGCCCCTCCCTCCTGCTGGAGCATGGACAGAACCGCTGGGTGTGCAGCTGCCACCCTCGTGTGACCTAACGTAGCCAAGTGCATGTGATGGTGGAGGCTGGAAAACAGGGCCTGCATCTGGGACAAAACTGAGCTCTGAAGGAAGCCGGCAGCCCCACCTCCTCCTGCCACGTCTTCAGATCAACTCTCATTTGTTCAAGGGACAGCTAGCTGGGTGTTCTGTTCGTCTCCTGTGGAAGTCAGCCTTCTGTGGCTGTGACCAAAAGACCTGGCAGGAACAATGTAGAGGAGCAGAAGTTTATCTGGGGCTGGTGGTTTCAGAGGTTCAGTCCATGTGGGCCGACTCCATTGCTCGGAGCCCAAGGTAAGGCAGGGCATCATGGCAGAAAAAAGCAGCTCAAGACACCTCAACCAGGAAGCAGAGAGAGCCCTGCTCACCAGGGACGAAGTATGAACCCAAAGATATGCCCCCAGGCACTCACCCCCCAGCCACGCCCTACAGCCTACACTATGGCCAGTTAATCCATTGGTGGATCAGTCCACTGACTAGGCTAAGGTCCTCATAACCCAATTATTTCACTCTGAAAATTCTCCCATTGTCTAACCATGTGCTTTGGGAAGACACCTCATTTCTAAACCATAAAACCTCCCAAACAGAATCCCCAGACAGGCCAGGCGTGGCCCTTTCTGCCCTCTCTAGATGATCCAGTGCACCCGACCCCACTAAGGGCCTCCACCAGGAGTGGAGGACATGGCGTGAGCAGCTTCTGACCTGTTCCTTCCTGCCTCTCCGCGGCTCCTGCTCTGGGCTGGGAGAGAGAGGGAGAGCCTCTTCTCCAGGACTGTGGCTGTGGCCGCTGCTCCATCCCAGGCTGAACTATCCTCTGGCCTCCCGCTCTCCCCTGCCTGCACATCTGAATTCAAGACATCAATGCCCAGAACAAATCCCATCATCTGCTCTGTGCGTCTGCTGGCGAGGCGCCTAGCCAGGGCAGACAGGTGATGTGATTCCCTGGTGTTCTCAGCCCTCTGAGCAAACCGGTGCTGGCCTCATGTTCATGTCATAAAGCGGCCCCAGCACCCCGACCCCATAGGAACTTGGCTTTCCACCGGAGCGAGGCCTTTCCACCTTGTGTGTGTGTAATGAACTGGAAACACTGGGTGTGGTGACACAGCCCAGGGCAGGGACCTGGCAAGCCTCTACCCCACTCCATAGTACTGAGGAGAACAGCCTGATGGTGGGTGGCCCTGGAAAACCTCAAAGCCTGACCCAATGGGAGGCTGGAGCAGAACGGGCGGCTGTCAGTCTTCTCAGTGGACCACCCTGGTTACCTCTGGATGAGTGGCAAGGTGCTTGGGTTGTCCTTGACGTGAACTGAGAACCAAACAGGCTGGATCTGTCCGGGGAGCTGAGCCCACACCTGGGGCACTTAGCGCTACATGAAGAGCCACCTTTAATTATGGGAAAACAGAAGACAATGGAGCCCATTTCCAAGGGCACCAATAAAGCATCTGTTACTCACTGATCGAATGAATGGAGCCAGAGTCAAATCTCTATGGCTTATCAATGGTGCTGCCTGGCAGCATTAATCAGACAGCTGATTAACTGAATTCAGTGCTGATAAGAGATCATGAGATGGAGGCTGATTGAGAGCAGCGGCCAGGTGCTGCGTGATGTGAGCGGCTGCCTGGCGCTGGCTCTCCTGGTGGCCGGCTTGGCACAGCTCACACTGAAGGCTTGCTGTGCTTTGACATGGTCATCAGGAGGTCGGCCAGGGGTTGAAGGCTCTGCTGGTTTAAGTCTCTTATGTCATGCTCTGGGTGTAGAGGAAGTATACCAGTGGGTCAGACCCACAAACACCCACTAAGTATAAAATGTTTCCCAAGAGGGTCTCAGCAAATGGTGCTTCCTCCCTTCCCCCTGAGAGAGGAAAATGGCAGATCACAGGCACTGAACTTGGGGTCGAACAGGAGTCCGAGGCCTGCTCTGTTACCAAGAAGCTGTGCCATCATGGCCCAGCAGCTATCCTCCTCTGGGCTCTGGTTTTATCATCTGTGCAGTGAGACAAGTGATCACATCTGGCTGGGCCAAGGTGCTGGATTGAATGACCTGGTTTTCTTCAAGGGCTAGGTACGTACCCCTCTTCTCTCCCCTCCATCCGGCCCAAGTTATTGCCTTGAAAGGAAGTTGCTGCAGGGCTGCAAATACCTGCAGCTTCTGCAAACAAAACCACAGGAAATTAAAATCTCAGGCATCATGGCATTCCGGCATTCCCGGGGCCGTCTCAGGCCTTCCTCACTTGTAGACGCAATTAAACCGAAGCCAGAGAGGTCAAGTGGCTGCTCCGGGCAGAGCAGGGCTCCCGAGCCCTGAGCCTTCCAGGTGCTACATGTGGGTGTCGTAACAGAAAACAAGTGAAGTGGCTTAAGTAGCACTGAGATTTACCATCTCATTCATGGAAGGGCATCAGTGCCAGGGCTGAGCCCTTTATGTACGTGGCATCCACGGGGTGGGAATCTGTCTAGGTGATATGAGCCTATCTAGCTATCTGCTACAGAGCGCGAGCACCCAGAAAATCACTGGAGTGGCCGCAGGAGGGGACTTTGAGCTACATTTTCAGGAATGGAACCCAAGCCACTCAGAGCTCACCTGCGGGGCTGCCCCCTTCACCCCACCACATCAGAGCCGCTGCCTCTCCTGCCAGGAAGTGGAGGATGGCCAGGTGGGCCAGATATGGAGAGATTCACCAGGAGGGGCGAGAGATGAGGCCCTCAGTCCGGCTTCCTAGCCTCCAGCCAGAGCCTCTCCCTGGTAGCTGCTGGGTCCCCTCATTCTTATCCAGACCCCTGGTGGAGCCTCCCCTGGGACAAGGAGGGTGGAAGGTGGTGGAGGTTGCCGAATGGCATCAGCACACCCTTCCCGAGATGAAGCAAGCAAACTCTGTGGGTTGAATATGG
The DNA here is from genome assembly GCF_021218885.2 of Marmota monax. Classification (NCBI taxonomy): domain Eukaryota; kingdom Metazoa; phylum Chordata; class Mammalia; order Rodentia; family Sciuridae; genus Marmota; species Marmota monax. The sequence continues at coordinate 3,119,996 of NW_026692549.1, read as the reverse complement.
TCGTCACTCTTCACAGTTTAACCCCCACTGCAGGGTATGAGGAGTGCAGGGACTCAACCTGGCTGTAAGTGCTGAGGGACGGGGCCCTGGGAGGTGAGTGGGACTCCATAAGGCAGGTTAGGGAGGCACCTCTCAGACTGGCTCCTGTGGCTTTATAAGAAGATATGGAGCCCAGGGGGGCACACATGCTCTTGCCAGCCGATGTCTGGCACCCCTTTGGGGCTCTGCCAGCAAAATGTGGTCAGCAGATGCAGCCCCTTAATTTTGAATGTCTCCAGAACCATGAGCCCACAGAAACTTATTTGCAAAATCACCCAGTCCTGTTGTGTTAGTAGCAACAGAAAATGGACTAACTCACACACACACACACGCACACAGAGAGAGAGAGAGAGAGAGAGAGAGAGAGAGAGAGAGAGAGAGCAAGTGTTGCAAAGAGTGATCTGAACTCACCCTAAGATGCACCATTTTAAAATTGCTCCAGATACTGGAAACACACAATGCCTTCTGACTGCTCAGGGTTCGCAAGTCACCCCTATAGAAAAACAGGCTGAAATTAATGCTCACCTTGATGAGGCTGTCCAAGGTCTTTGGCCACTGGGGCATTTGTGGAATCTGCCACTCTACCACCATCACCATTCCCAGAGTGCCATGAAGTGCTCCACCCCTAGTCTCAGCCTAGGAGCTCTGTGGAGATAATTTCAGCTCCAGGGTCCAGAGTGGACCAAAAGACAGAGGCTGTCCCATCATTCCACTCCTTCCACCTGGCCCAGCTTCCAGGGAAGTCAATTCATGGCTCAGACAAGTCCATCATGGGACCTTTATTTAAGTCATCAAGACAGCCTACATCAGGGGAGTTAATGAGTCTAGATTTGATCCTGTACTTCCCCAGCTCCGGTGGGCAGAGTCAAGAATGAACCTGGATGAAACAGAATGGAGAAGTGGGTCATGCAGGAGCCTGGGCTCCGGCCTCCTCTTCAAGGACACTGGATCACTACTCAGGATCTGTTAGGTGAAGACACTTTGGGGCCAGGTTTTCTGTCACCAAAAAAAAAAAAAAAAAAAAAATGGTGGATTCAATGCTCACATCAAATAAAGTATGTAATGTGACTATAACTATGAAACCTGTAACTATGACCTGTGACCTCACTATAGCCTGTACACTTACTCTAACAGATTAGAAACCATTAGACTGGTTGAATCTCTTGCTCTTATGAAAATATGAATAGAGAAAGGAGCTTCAGTGGTGTGGAACTTGGGATCATCATTAGAAAGTGCCTTGAGGTGACACACCACAGCCTGTGCTACTCTTCCTCACCCTTCAGGGTCCCTGCTGAGCACACCACCCTGGTGGCTCCTCCCTGCTCTCCCTTCCCTCACTCACCTCCAGCTCTGTCTCCCGGGGAGCCACCTGGGGCTTGTTTTGTGCCCTGCATGGCTAGGCACAAAGCTCTCCATGTTGTTGTTTCACAAGGGACCCGGCCACCCCTCCCTGATTCATTAATCACAAACTCCATTCTCATTCCAGGGTCTTCACATGTGGCACTTAACATCAAAATCAAAACTTTCTTTGCTGAGATCCCCTTTACTACCTCCCAAGAAGGACAGAGAGCGCCAGAGGCGAGACATTTGCAGGTGACCCTTGATGCCCAGCCTAGCTACTTCCTGGGACCAGGGGAGAAGCAAAGGCTAAGGTCAAGGGTGGTCTGCAGTGTGCAGTCTTCTTCACTGCAGCTGAGGCTCCCAGGTGCAGGACTCCCTCCGCAGATATGCCCGATTTGATATGCAGCTGATTAGTTGCTGCTGAAACTGGGGAAGCCTCCAACATCTCCATCTCAATATTCAAAAGCAAAATTCAGCAGAAAAATGAATGGAGGCCAAATTCAAGTTTCACAACCACAACAAACTTTTACTTAGTTCTTTAAAAACCAGGTAGAACTCTCCACCGATTCCTTTAAAATAGCTCCACTGTGACCAGAATCACCACATTTTTTTTTTAATTTTTATTTTTTTTATTGGTTGTTCAAAACATTACTAAGCTCTTGAAATATCACATTTCATACATTAGATTCAAGTGGGTTATGAACTCCCATTTTTACCCCAAATACAGATTGCAGAATCACATCGGTTACACATCCACATTTTTACATAATGCCATACTAGTAACTGTTGTATCCTGCTACCTTTCCTATCCTCTATTATCCCCCCTCCCCTCCCCTCCCATCTTCTCTCTCTACCCCATCTACTGTAATTCATTTCTCTCCTTGTTTTTTTCCCATTCCCCTCACAAACTCTTATATGTAATTTTGTATAACAATGAGGGTCTCCTTCCATTTCCATGCAATTTCCCTTTTCTCTCCCTTTCCCTCCCACCTCATGTCTCTGTTTAATGTTAATCTTTTCCTCCTGCTCTTCCTCCCTGCTCTGTTCTTAGTTGCTCTCATTATATCAAAGAAGACATTTGGCATTTGTTTTTTAGGGATTGGCTAGCTTCACTTAGCATAATCTGCTCTAGTGCCATCCATTTCCCTGCAGTTTCCATGATTTTATCATTTTTTAGTGCTGAGTAATACTCCATGGTGTATAAATGCCACATTTTTTTTTATCCATTCATCTATTGAAGGGCATCTGGGTTGGTTCCACAGTCTAGCTATTGTGAATTGTGCTGCTATGAACATCGATGTGGCAGTATCCCTGTAGTACGCTCTTTTAAGGTCTTCAGGGAATAGTCCGAGAAGGGCAATAGCTGGGTCAAATGGTGGTTCCATTCCCAGCTTTCCCAGGAATCTCCATACTGCTTTCCAAATTGGCCGCACCAATTTGCAGTCCCACCAGCAATGTACAAGAGTACCCTTTTCCCCACATCCTCGCCAGCACTTGTTGTTGTTTGACTTCAGAATGGCTGCCAATCTTACTGGAGTAAGATGGTATCTTAGGGTGGTTTTGATTTGCATTTCTCTGACTGCTAGAGATGGTGAGCATTTTTTCATGTACTTGTTGATTGATTGTATGTCCTCCTCTGAGAAGTGTCTGTTCAGGTCCTTGGCCCATTTGTTGATTGGGTTATTTGTTATCTTATTGTCTAGTTTTTTGTCTACGGCCATACCACCCTGAACGAGCCCGATCTCGTCACCACATCTTAAAGCAGACCCATGGGGGTATGTGGCTGGACATGGACTGCTTGGTTAAGCAGAACCCAAGTTCCCAGCTGTCTCCCCCATGTGTTTCCTGGGTGAAGCTGGCTGAGCATGAATTCACAGATTTGGATTCACACTGACAGATCTGGAGTGCCGAGTGAGGCAGCAGAGCTCCTACCTTTGAAGGTTGCCATGACTACAGAGAGACAGGGATGTGGAGGACGGGCTGGGTCTCTCTCCTTGTGTGCACACCTAGCTCTCCTCCTGCTGACCATGGGTTCTGATGACCAGTAGTGACCCCAGAGGAGTCAGAACAGGAACAGCTTTATGTTATTTATTTATATATTTTTTTTGGTATCAGACATTGAACCCAGGGGTGACTAACCATGGAGCCACATCCCCAGCCCTTTATATCCTTTAATAATATACATATATTATTTTGAGACAGGGTCTCACTAAATTGCTGAGTCTGGTTTTGAACTCGTGATCCTCCTGCCTCGGCCTCCCAAGCCACTGAGATTTCGTTGCTTTTTTAAAAAATGAACATTTTGGAATATAAATGAGGCGGAAAGAATATACCTAGGCTTACGGGATTCGCTTTGTTAAAATCATGTTAAAGGTTTTTGCATCTGTTCATGAAGGGTATGGTATTGTTTCTAAATTAACTTTGTCAGGCCTGCTGGTTTTATAAAAATGAGTTGGAGAGTATCCATCCTCCTCCGTTTTCTGGAAGGTTTGTGCAAGCTTGGTGTTGTTTCTTCCCTTAGCATTATTAGATAAAAGTCACCAATGGAATTATCTGGCCTCTTAAGAAGGATTTCCTAGGAGGCAGAATAATGCCCCCTAAGATATCCATTCCCTAATCCCTGGAGACTCTGATTATATTACTTCCCATGGCAAAAAGATCTCGGCAGATTTGATTAAGGGTACAGACCTTGAGAGGAGGGGTTGTTTTGGATTATCCAGGCCTGATCTTGTAAAATGAGTCTTTAAATTCAGGGAGCCCTTATGAGCTGGGTGAGGGAGATGCTGGTGTGCAAAGGATCCCCCCTGCTGCTGACCCTGAGATGTTGGTGCAATGACCCTGACCAACTAGGCCTCGGGTGCCAAGAGCAGGACCCAGCCCCCAGCCAGCAAGGAGAAGAGACCACAGTGACACCAAAATTGTGTGGACTGAGTTCTGTTAACACTCAGATGAGGATCACAAGACAGGAAAGGAATCCCCTGGGATTCATCTGCCCTTCATGAAAGGTTGGGAAATTGCTTAATTTCCAAATACTTGGGTCTTTTCTAGATATACTGTTGCTATTGATTTGTAATTTTTTTCCACTTTTGGTCAGATAACATTCTCTAGCTGACTTCAATCTTCTAAGATTGAGACATCACATGTTCTTGAAAATAGAGCCTTCTGAAGCACCAGGTGTAGTGTTTTACAATCCTCGGTCAGTTCATGGCAGTTGAGGAAGATTTTCAGCTCACCTGTGGCCATGCTGACTCAGTGGACAGAGGAGAGAGATGACAGGTACAGAGAGACCCAGGCGGGGCTTGGATTCAGGCTCACACTGAGAAATGGCTACATCACATACCTGTATGTTTGTGGGTGCGTGATGAGACCATTTAAATGTCCCCCTCTCCGCAGGTCTCAGGTGTGCAATACCTTCTTACCCAGTCTGCGACACTGACTTCCCCTGCAGCAACCGCGCCCCCTCGCACCCCACCCCCACTTCACCTCCACCTCCTGCTCCTAACTGCCATTCTCCCCTCTGCTTCTGTGACTTGGGCTTTTGTAGATGTCACATGAGAGGAAAGCACCCTCAATTTCACTTTCCTTGCCCTGCTTATAGATGAAGGTCCTCCAGGGTTTGTCTGTGTTGCTGCAAATGACAAAATGTCCTTCTTTTTCAAAGCTGGGCAGAACTCCACATGTCCACCTGCTGCATCTTTATCCACCTGTCCATGGGGGGCCCTGGGATAACTCCATGTCTTCAGGACTCTCAGCAATGCTGCAGCAGACCCAGCCGGCAGCTGTCTCTCCTGCTGATCCCATGTCCTCTGCACACACGCCCAGCAGCAGAACTGCTGGACCCCAGGGTAGTTCCCACTGCAGAGAGCAGGTTGCCCTTCCTCCACATCCTCCCTGTGCTTATCTTCTGCCTTCTTGGAGATAATCAAGGGGACTGCTGGGACTGATGGAGTGGCCTGAGGGGATAGTTCATTGTCTTTCTAATTTGCATCTCCCCAATGACTCCTGAAGTTCAGCATTTTTTTTTTTTTTTGAATGCCTGGTGGCCATATGTGTGTCTCCTTTTAAGAACTGTTTATCCAGGTCCTTTGCCCATTTTCATGGCTTTTGAATTTCTTGGCTTTTGAAGTTCAGATTATATCCTGCACATTGCAAGGGAGATACTTCTGAACCCTTCTAATTTTCTGAATTGTGGGGAGGTGCTGTATTTTGCTATATTCATCCAAAAAGCACGGATATACTTTTATATTTTGAGTGCCATCAGGTGGGTTGGATTTGATCTCCATGTTGTCTTGCGGGTTCTGCTGGGAGGAGCTCAGTCCTTTCATGCTCTGCTGTGCTTAGAGTCCAGCTGTGCATGTGTGGTTTGTGGGACATCCAGAGGCTTGGGTGATGGTTAGACCACTAGTGTGGGAGGCCTTCCTTTCCTGTTTCTTGGCTCGAATCCCCACCCCCCATTCCACAGCTCTGAGCTCTGCCCTCTGGCTCTGTGAGCCAGGAGTAGTGGGCTTCTGCAGGACAGCTGGTGGGCCCATGCTGCCATGATGGTGACCGACTCTTAGGAGAAGAGCCACAGGGACTGGAGATGTTCTCTGCACCTCTTCCCTCTTCCCCAGGCCTGCTGCCTTCAGCATCTCTCCCAAGAGCCTTCTCTTTTGTTTCTTTTGTTACCTGAATGAAGTCCAATCCTAGAGGCCTTTTCTTGGCCCCTTCAGAGTCTGAACTCCTTCCAATGTCCCCCGCCAGCTCCTCTCTCCTCCCCCTCCTCCTGCGGCTGGGCAGCTTGTTCCCAGAATCTCCAACAGGCTCTCCACCCTGGTCCCCTGATATCTGCCAGGCTCTGCAGTCCCTAGTCAGTCACCTGTGAGTGCTTCTCAGAAGCTGCCAGGGGATTTTCTTATCCTCCACTGCCCCCTCCTGGTCTTATTTCTCCTGTGTCTCCCTGGATTACAAAAGGTGTCTTTTTCCTAAACCAAATACCCGGTTCCTGATGGTTTCCCTTCCCCAGGGAGCCCTGACAGAATAGAATCAGTACCCCTGAGTTCCCTGACAATCCTAGCGGTGACCTGAACAATGCATGATTCATGCCTTCTGTCAGGGCCAGTGCAAAATCCCCCTTCCTAGTGCTTCCCCTTGCTCCTAGTGCCAGCAGGTCTGCTTTGCTCTCTGGAGCCCCCCAAAAAGATCAAATGTGGGTCTCCCAGCTCTAAGTAGGATTCATCATCCTCTGAAACCACATCAAAGAGCTGCCGCCCTGACTACCCAACCCTGACTTGTCAGAGTTAGAAGGTCCAGCCACAGCCAGTGCTGCCCCTGGAGGGCATGTGAGTGTCTGCCCAGCTCAGTGACCCTCTTTGATCTGCCTGCCACCACTTACCCCCAGAAATCCGCTGATTTTCTCTACCAGCAGCAAATGCCAGGTGTGACCACCAGGGGGCGCTGCAGAACCGTCGGCACCTGTCAGTTGGGGCTGGCTTCTCAGGAAAATTGCAGACCTTGGCTCCAGGCATCACAAGGTGTGCGGGAGTTTCCATTTGAAGCTCAATATTTTTTAACAGACTATGGAAGAGTTTTGAGGAGAGTTAAAAGCAATGCGGTCCTGACTGTGAAGCTCCTATAGTCACCTGGCTTTTCTGCACCTGATAAAGGCGGTTGACCACAGCTAGTCCTGAGTAAGCTGCAAGTGTCCCCTCCTCTGGGAACCTGCAGGATCTCTGATGAATCCTAAGTGACTCCAGTGGTTTCGGATGCTGGTCATGGTTGGCCAGAGCAACATGGACAAATTACATTATAACAGTGCTATGTTGTGTCTTAGTGGTGGGTGAGTTTGAATTGAATTATTTCCTATTAAATATTCAAAATTTAGGTCTTTATGAGCAATGACTGTAATATTAAGAAAAAATGAAACCAAAGGCTTGGGGTGGAGAAGGCCAGCTCTGTAGGACGGTTGAACCTCCTGCAGCTCAAGACGAAGATGTTGGAGTTGATCTCAGAGGACCGTTTCTTTGGGCTGGTGGTCATGAGGACCAACTGGGAGTAACTGTTCCTACTCCCATTTAGACACTGCCTTGTGGCTATCTGTCTTTTCTGCCACAGAGACCCATTTCTCTTAGCTCTTCTGTGTCTTCACTGTGGATCTCACTCCCCAAAAGCCTGTGGTCAGATACAACTTCTTCAAAGGGATCACAGAGCATTTATCCAGCCTTGTTTTTCTGGATGCAGGGTATTTTATAAGGAGCAATAAATGTAGATGCTTGGGCATTTCTGTGAGGATGGGTTACACCGTGGTACAGTAAAAAGCAAGTCTGAAATTCCATTGGCTTAAAACATGTGCTCATTGACTCGCTTGAGAACCCAGGTGACAAAGGAGCCACCACCTTGACTAAGGCCAGCCACTGCCCACCCTCTCCAAATATTGGGTTCACTGAGAGGCACATCTTAAATAGCCAGTGTTAACTCTCTGCATGAGACACACTCTGGTCTCGTGTTCTGGAAGGATGGAGCAAACCCTGAGTGCTCAGAACTGCTTTCTCCTGAGAAGCAGGGAATGGCCTTGGATGAGATGTTTAGATAATGGTAGTTTGGAGAATATGATGATGTATAAGTAGCAGAACAGGGCAATGGGTTAGGGGGCCATTACTCCAGGAATGATCACTGACCACAGCAGCAAAGTGCTCTGGAGGCTTCTGGAAAGTGCAGGCAAGGGCCCCACCCCATCTATGAATCAGAATCAGTGTTTTAGCAAGCTCCCTAGGGAGTGGGTGCACACTGTAAGGTTGAGGATTGTGCAGCCAGAGTACGTGAGTGTGAACCCCAGCTCTGCCGACTTCCAGCTCTGTGACCTTGGGCCACTGAGCTAAATTCTGAATCAATTATATGATCTTAATGACAGCAGTAGTGCCACAGGATTGTGGTGAGGGTGAAATGAGTCATCACCTGACCACGTCTTCTAAACGGTATCTGTCACAGAGTAGGGTTCTGCAAGTGTGAGTTGGTGGTGGTGAGGAGGAGGAGGGGGTGGTGGTGGTGGTAGTGATGGCGCTACTGCTGCTGCTGCTGATGACAATGATGGTGATGATGAGGGTGATGGGCAGAGCACTCCTCTGCTCCCTACCCAGGCCCATCACGGTGATGGTGTTGATGACGGTGAAGCTGGGGGAGATGATGTTGGTGAGAATATGACAATGGTGGCAGTGGTGTTGGTGGAGAGGATGGTGGTGTGACTATGATCATGTCAATGATATGACAATGATGGTGGCTGTGGTTATGGTGATGATGATGGTGTTGGCGGTGATGGTGTGATTATGATGATGGCAGTGATAGGACAATGGTGGTGGCGATGATGGTGCTGATGCAGCAAATATAGTTAAGGCACTGTGAGTCGCAAGGCATAGGAAGGTGCCCTTTGCCAACCTTGAACCCTAATGGAAGAATGAAATCTATTTTGTGGGTCTTAACCATAACTATGAGAGGAGTTGGGCATCCACTAGTATTGCACGGGGAGTGGGATAAGGGCCAACTGTGGGCATTTGAGCAATTGTCCTAAAGTTGTTCTCACAGGCCAGTCACTGATATTCTGTATCTGTCCTTGGGCAGCTGTGCCCATGTCCCTTCAGGGAAGATTAAATTCTACACAGGCTGAGTTTAGGGAGGGGTACCAGAGCAGCATGAGGGGCTGGGGACCTTTCTGAAACATTAAGCAGCTATTACAAAAATGAGGTCTGAATAAGTTACCGAGACATCTAGTGAAGGAACCAGATACACTGAGCACACACAGGAACACAGTGAGGCTAGTGAGTGATCATCAATATGGACTTTGAGGCCAGTAGCCTGGGTGGAATCCCAGTTCTACCCCTTCGTCTCTGGGTGATCTTGAATGTGTCACTTCACCCCCTTTGACATCAGTTTTCTTGTCTGAAAACTGGATAGAAGAAGAGCACGTGTTCAGAGACGGTTAACAGAATTACTTCTTAATTAGCAAGTACCTAATAAATGCTAATTGTTACTGGCATCCTCACCATCACTATTAGACAAAATGAACAAAAGATGGAATGCATAAATCTCAGATTCCTCATTAGCAAATGGGTTAATAATGTAGGATTGGTGGTATTTATTCATTGGATAAGGGCCTGGGGATACAGAATGAAGCAGGTCAGACTGTTTTCCACCCAACCCACATGAAATAGGAGAGTGTGCAAGTAAAGGAATAAGAGTGGACAGTGACAGTCCCCACAAACAGTCCCTCACTGGTTTCTATTCTTGGATGGTACGAACATTGGAACACCTACTGTGTGCAGTGCAGGGGGAAGAGGGGTATGTCCTGTATTCCACTCCCCTCCCCAGCCAGACCAAGGTCCTGGAGTTTGCTCAAAGAGAGAAAAGACATTGCTGCAGTTCACACCAATGCAAAACCCAATTGGGTGCTGGGTTGGATTGGTGGCCACGACCTGGTTGTGCTGTTTCTGAGGGCTGAGTTTAGATGCTGTTGATGCCGTGTTCCACCAATAAAACCACCTTGGTTTCCTGAACTGTACCCATGCTCCCCGAGGCTGCTTACCACCCCAGCCTTCCCCCACCCATGAAGGGCACCCTCAGAGACGCAGTGGCTCAGTCCTCTACTTCCTGTCCCAGGAGCCCGCTGACCATGAGCAATCCCTGCAGTTCCTGCATCCTTCACCACTCTGCTCTCTACCCAGGTCCAAGCCCCAGGACTCCTGGATGCCCTCAGGAGCGCTTCCTTGGCCTCTGGGCTTCCTCTGCCTCCTGCTACAGGCGATGTGCTTCAAGCAACCTTAGCAGACCTTCTGGGAGGAGAGCAAGGCCCTCCAGCTCCTGGCCCTGAGCCTTTGCCCTGCTGGTTCTCAGTGTGAGAAGCTCACCCTCCCTTCACCTGCAATCTCTAAAGGTGCACCACAAATACACTCTCCCCTTAGCCTGATCCATGTTATTCAGAACACACATCATTGTCTTTGGGGATGAATTGACTTATACATTTCTTGAGAGTCTATCTCCTGACCAGAATGCAGGATCTGTAAATACAGGGCCTGTGTTTTTGTTCAAGCTGGAATCTGGGCTGACAAATGGGTAAGAAAATGACAAATGCTTGTTGAATGAATGAATGAACTGTCAAAGGGCAAAACTAATGTTCCCCACTAGAGCTGCTACCAGGAGAAATGAGACAGTGTTCAGAGCAACACCAGCCCAGGGTGCCAGACTTAGAACTTCCTTTTGTGTTCCATTCTTTGCTTTTCTCTTTAGTAGGAAGCAGCAGAGTCAGACCTTGCTGTTGAATTTGTAGGATGACCGTTGCTGTTTTATGAGGCCAACATATAGCCCTCATCTCCATGTGTTCAGTAATTTATTATGTATAGGTCTTATTATGTGTAAGGAATTCCTGAGCCAAATTAGCAAGTTCTGTCTTTCATTTTATGCAATATTAGCAATTTGGAATTTAAGCACAAACTAAAAAAAAAAAAAAAAAAAGATCTGAAATTGCCTCTTTGACTTAGGAAGGAACCCAACACATGTGGAAGCAACAGGTTTCCTTTTTCCAATAATTCTCCTCTCCTATAAATCATGCTAATTGTCTCCATGTGCCCACAGCCCGCAGGGAGCTTTGCAATAGCCTTTGAGGAGATTAGTGGTCTCTGATGTTCCTTATGAAATTCAGAAAAGCATCTGGAAGTAATTTAAGTTGAGGAATTAATGATTTTGAGGTTAAATAATACACGACTTAAAAAAAAATAAACACAGGAAACTCTATTAGCCCATGAACCTCTAGGTTCACACCTCCATTCCTGTGGATTTACCTAACCAAGATAAATGACCACGTCATCCCTCAGATTTGTTGGATCTGTATTTTGTTTGATTGATTTTTAGAAGATAAATTAAACGAGGTCCCACAGTTAGACTTGCAGAGGGGGAGCTCCCTGTTTCCTAGGTCTACTTCTGCAGGGATGAGAAAGACAACCTCTGGGATGCTGGGAGGCCTTGGCCAATTGTGCAGGGCTTTGTTACAAAGCAGAATGGCCACACAGTCAGGTGGGCTTACCAGACTGAAGGTTGTCTTCCCTTTTTTTTTTTTTTTTTTAATTTCCCCTTCATTTTGAGTGGATACTATTGTGTTGTGGTGGGTTCAATTTCCTCTTGTTTTGTTTATTTGCAGGGTGGAGTCCTTAATCCAGGGACCACATCTGGCTTTGCACAAGAAGAGCAATATTCTGTGCCAAAAGGAAAGTGCCAGCTCAGGGGAGGGGTAGCTGTGGGTCTGCAAGGGAGAGCAGGGGAGGGGAGGCCCCAATCCAGGGCTTTTATTTTTTTTGTTCCTATTATGGGATAGGAGGGAGAGAGGATGAAACAGATTCCAATCCCTCCGTCAGAAATAATGGGAGATGTTGTATTTCTTCCTGATGGCGGGAGGCTAGGAACACTTAAATGAAAAATATTTATTCTCCAGTGACTTCCAGGCTTAAAAAGAAGAAGAAGAAGAAGAAGAAAATGTGCCTTCCATTTTAGGACCCTATGTCTACTCCACGACTGCTCCCCACTAGCTGGGCACTAATTTGGGCAATTACCAGCATAATCCACTTAAAAAATTAAGTCCCTACTCCCCAGGCCTATGAGAACCCACCTTTTGGGCATGGCTGGCTCCCCAAGCTAAAGGAGAAACAATGAAGCATCATATGCTGCAGCCTGGGCCATAGAATCTCCAGCCCCACCCCCCCACCCGCCCCCAGCAGGGAGAGGCTCCAGAGCTAGGGGTGTTCCAAAGACCTGGCTCCATCCCTGATTTCTCCTTGTGGGAGACTCAAATTCCCTTGAAGCTGAGTTGAGGGACCTTTCTCCTTTATCAATCAAGGACTTCTTTCTTTCATTTCAAAATTCTTTCCTCAAGAGCGGGCGAAACATAACCCACTCGTCCTTCCTTCTGAGGTTGGTCTGAGGTCACCTAGGGTGAGAGCCAGGAGCCCAGGGCAGGTGGGGACCACCGGGACCCGGGTGCTGTAGCTGGTGCAGGACTGGGCCAGGTTTCCAGTCTCAGAACCCATCGCCTTAGGCCCCCAGACACCAGAGGGAGCCGGGGTCCCGCCCACTCTTTGCTTGCACCTGGTGGAGGGGGAAGCCCCAGTGTCCATAACGCAGAGGAGACTGCTCCAGGGTCCCGCGACCGGCGCGAGGGGAGCGCTGGGAAAACCTGAGAGGACGGAGAACAGGTCAGGAAGTGGTGGCGAGGACAGCCCTTCCAGATCCGTATCCGCAGAGAAACTACTCTTGCAGGACAAGCCTGGGGCACGCGTGTGTGGCAGCGGCGAGCTGGGTTTTGTTTTGACCACCCCCCTCCAACAGTTAATAAAAAACACATGCGGCGCGACGTGCGAACCCAACGGCATGAAAGGATACGCAGTGAAAAATGAGTCTTTCTTTCGACCCTTCGTCCAGTCCCCTTCCTGAGACTGCTGGTGCCTTGTGTTCTCCACGCACCATGCTACACCTACGCGCATCTGTGTCCATCCGAGTTCCTGCCCTGAACGTTGCTTTCCCCACTAAATAATGCGTCTGGGAGATCCTCCTCGGCATCCGCATGTGACTTTTAAATCCAGATGGCTCCAGATCTCAGAGCTAAAGCGGGAACGGCTTGAAGTTGACGTTGGGGGTGTGACGACCATCGGGCCCCGCAGTGAGCACAGGAGGCGGCGACCAGAGGGTCCAGCTCCATCCTGCATGCAGGGTGCCTGAGCAGGACACTTCACGAAGGCAAGCGGCTGCGAACACGTTTCGCGCGGTGCTCGCGTCGCCCCCTGCCCTCGGGGTCTCCTCTCGTTTTCCCCGCCTCTAGGGTCCTCCCCACCTGCAAGCGTGCTCCTGGTCCCCGCCCCCAGCCCCCTCCATTCTTCACGGGTCGCGGGCGGGGTGGGGGGGTGGGACCTGGTGGGCGGGGCCTGGGCGGGGTGGCGGGGGCGGAGGTGGGCGGGACCGGGGGGCGGGACCGCCGGGCAGCGGCGGCGGCGGCTGCGGCGGCTGCTGGGGAAAAGTTGTCCCGGCCTGAGTGCCAGCAGCCGCGGAAGCCGGAGCGCCACGGCGTGGACGCCGAGAAGCAACCGAAAGGACGCCGCGGCTGCCGGGGTGGCCCGGGGCATGGAGCAGCCGGCGGGGGCCGCGGGCGGGCGCTGCGCCCTGGGCTGGCAGCGGGCGGCGTGAGCGGCCGGGAGCAGGATGCGCTCCGAGGGCGCGGCCCCCCGGCCGGCGGCGCCGCTGTGCGGGGCGCTAAGCCTGGTGTTGAGCGCGCTGCTGGGCAAAGGTAAGGCCAGGCGGGAGTCGACCGCATCGGCTATCGCGAAGTTCCACGGGGCCCCGGTGAAGGCCGGACGAGGGGACCCTAAACATGGGGGTGCAGTGGGGACATTGACAAGGGCGCCGGTCCCATCAGGAGCCCTCCGCGGAGCGCCGAGCAGCCCCTTCCCTAGAAGGGTGGATCCAATTGGGCGCCAGGACTGGGACACATAGGTGCAGAAGCTCCAAACCCAGTTCCCTAGACCACCCCAGACCCAGTGCTGCCTCCGGGGTGAGGAGGGGGCGTGACGAGGGGGCACTTTCAGCGCGTCCCCCATTCCTGAGTTCCACGGGGACCAGCCTCCAGCTACCCCAGACACATTGTTGAGCCGGGTTGCTTGAGAGGGGAGCCCAGTCCTTTGAGCCCCTTCCTCCCAGCCGTGCGAGCCCCATCCCCAGGTCAGACAGGGGTACTGGGGATCCAGTCCCTCTCTGCAACCCCTCTCCGCAAACGCTGGGTCCCTAGAACCCACGGTGGCTCACCAAAGGACGCGTACGAATCGCGCTGCTCATCCGGACACCAGCTTGGCAGAAACCTGGGACTCTCTCCAGGCACCCCAAATTAGGCCTGGTATGGCTTGGGAGCGCGCGTGGGGATGAGTGCGCTTCTCACTGGGGCTGGCTCCCCAGTAGCTCTCTCCCTGGAGGGCTTTCACCTCTGTCCCCTCCTCCTCGGGGGCGGGGGCGATAGGGATGATGACTGCCACAGGTCTTGGAGATTTGTGCAAGTGAACCAAGGTAGGGCTACCGAAGGGCTCACAAAAGGTAGCTGTTGCTGTAATCACGACCATATTATTATATGTATGTGGGGACCATGGTCTGGCAGGGTGGTGAGAGATGGTCCCAAGCCTAGCTGCAGGAGCAGCTGGGCCCTGCAGGGACAGCGACTGTGCCCACAGCAGCTGAGGGGTCCCGGGTGCGGTCCTGGAGTGGGGAGAGGATTCGGTGGACTTCTTGCCGCCCGCGCTCTGGGAGGGTCTGGGGTCCATTTGGTTAGCTGTGGTGTGCACGCACAAGTGTGTCCTGCGCCTTCGCTCAGTGGGGCGGGGCGGGGCCCCAGGCGCTGGCTCTGGGGCTGGGAAGAAGTGCATCCTCAAATCTACCCCATGGCAGAACAGAACTCTCCCGCCCAGCGCTCTAGGGCCAGGCTGGAAATGCATTGGTAGAGACAACTTGCCAATGGATGTTAAAAAGCAGGGTTTGCTTTTCAAAAGTCATTACTCACCACACTGTCTGAAATTCCAGAGGAAGCTGCTTTCCTGGAGAGGATGATTCCCCAGACCCGCCAACTGGGTGCGTTTGTGTTTTGCATGTGGTTCCTTTCTCCAGACTGCCCCAGGTGAACGCAGTGGTGCACTTGGAGGGTGTGTGTGTGTGTGTGTGTGTGTGTGTGTGTGTGTGTGTGTTTGGGGGGGACTTTTTTGTTTTATTTGCAAGAGCTAACACCCAGAAGCCTGCCCTGAATTCTGCTATTAGCTCCAGGTCCCTGCATTTCTAGGACTCAGTTTCCCCAAATGTAAATTGGTTATTGGAAATGCCCTTCTCTGAATTTCTCACCGGGGTCTTTGGAATCAAAGGACCTAATGCACAGCAGGTGCTTCCTGGAGGGCTCTGTCCAGCTGGGTTGAGCCAGAGCAGAGCCCTCTTTCCCTTTTCTGCCCTATATCCTTGAGAGGTCTGAATCAGGTGAGGACTTCAGTTGTGTTTTTAAAACAAGTTGTGGGCTTTTCCTATTCAAAGCCTACATTCTTGGTGTGTGTGTGTGTGTGTGTGTGTGTATCTGTGTCTTCTACAGGATCTCACTTTTGATTTGGAGTAGTGATTGCTACCAACATGCACATAGAGGGTTAGGAGCAGCCATTTAGTGGGCATACAGAGCCAGTACCAGCAGTGGATGGGGGTGGGGTGATGAACATCACAAGCCAGGGAAGTCCACCCTATAGGAAAGCCACCTGGTTCTGCCTTGATGTGGTTGGTGGGCTTCTCTGTCCTCGCTGTAGTTTCACAGTGTGTATGTGCGTGGTTTGAGGTCTGTGAGGGTCTGCAGTTCATCTTCTGCGAAATGTTTTTGCAGCTCATTTCTCATGATCAAAAGCAGCCGTTCAATCCATCCTCGCTTCTGATTCCTCCACACTTGCTCCGTAAGAGCAAATGAGCCTTCTTTAAATTTGTGCTATCATAACAACATCAACCACACTCTAAGTCTTTCTTTGTGAGGATCTACTTGCTGATTTCTGGAATCCTTGAGACACACTGGTCAATGTTTAATACTAACTATATGTTTATTTTCAACTGTGGATTGAGAAGCTTTGCAGTTTGTCAGGGCTCAGAGAATACATAGTGGTTCTTAGAAGTTTCCATAATTAGGACAGTTTTGAAAGAAGGAAATCTCTTCTTCAGAGTTAAGACGAGCAAGTTGAGGCAAAGTATCTTTGAGCTGGGGGGTTTGATAACCTGGGGCCCTAAAAAGCAGGTGGAAGGGCAGGTTGCCTGGGGGTACTCAGAAGCTCGCGAAGGTGGTTGGTCACCTGTGAGGCACTGTCAAGGTTATACAGGACCACAGTCTGTTTTCTGAAATCCGGGGACTAAAAATATTTCAAGAGCTAGAATTATGGAAGTCTTTGAATGGCAAGATACAGAGTAGAGACCCAGGCTGCACATTCCTAGCAGATGCCTTCCCATGCTTGGCTCACAGTGGTGCCTTTCTGTGGTGCCCTTCTGTGGTGCCCATGGGTAAGCTGCAGGAAACACCAGTCTCTGTCACAGATCGGGGCAAAGACCCCGCAGAGCTGAGCTGCACTTCAGAGCTGGCCATCCAGGAAATTAAACACCCACTGCCAGCCGGACCCTTGCTTCGTCAGCACTTTGGGAATTGGGGGTTTCTGAAAAGAGATTTGGGACCTGTTGCAGGTGTGAGGAGGACAAGGAGGTCCCTGGGGTGGGAGGTCCTCCTCAGCTTGCCCAGGGTCCCACGGGCACCAGGGAACGAGCTCACCTTGCCCTGCCCACGCTTGATGTGTGCGCAGGACACCGAGCACAGAGGCTCACGTTTTCACCCTTCAATCCCT
The DNA here is from genome assembly GCF_021218885.2 of Marmota monax. Taxonomy (NCBI): domain Eukaryota; kingdom Metazoa; phylum Chordata; class Mammalia; order Rodentia; family Sciuridae; genus Marmota; species Marmota monax. The sequence goes on along the minus strand of NW_026692549.1, from coordinate 3,103,221 downwards.
TCCCATCCCTCATGGTGGAACTCCTGTGGAGTACCAGCTTCCTGGAGTTTATTTTGTCTTCCTGAAAGCCATTCTGATTAACCATCAGGCTCTGGCGGGTGCCAGATCTCTCCTCTAATCCGCATCCCTTGACTAGTGCTCCCAGGTCCCACGGCCTGCAGACAAATTCCATTTTGCCCACATAATATTTGCAAACACCAAAATAGGCTCCCGACATTTGAAAACAGGGGAAGTCACATATACAAATCAGGATTTCCACGATATATATATCTATCAAGGCATCTTGTTGCGCTCCGTAACTACTTGCAAAAAAATTTATGTATCAATAGAAAAGATTGGATTCTTAGTTCACTAGAAGTTGCATGCAAAAATGCTATCAGATACTCTTTTGGCTTCTGTCAAGGTGGTCACATAAATGATCTTCTTGATCCTGAAAAAACAATAATCAATTCCAGCTTCCCTTGAAAGTGCATGTACCCTGCTATCCCCAGCAACGTTCCCATGTGGCTCCTTTGCACCCATGTGAGCAAGCATGTCCCTCTCTGAAGGTGCTTATGCATGCTTCTCTTCCCCCACTCACCTGCCTGGTCCTCATGACCCACTGTACACTTGATCACGAGGGTGACCAGAGTCAGGCAGGAAAGAGCCTAAACTCTCTAGTTAGCGCCGGCAACAGCGTAAGTGGAAAAGAAAGCATCTGCAGGCCTGAAGAGCAAGGTTAATAAAAATGAGTCCTTGCTGTATTAATTGGAGTAAAGGGGAGTATTACTGAATTAATGGAATAAAGGAATGGCTGATTGACAGACATTTTTACAACCATCTACTTTGTTTAAAAGCTGGGTTTATTAAGGTGTGCATAGGGTGAAATTCACCCTTTCGAGTGAGTTTTGAAAAATGTACCTTTGTTGTGCATTGTACAGAGTGTAAATGTGGCACAATGGAGGTATAACACTTTTCCATCAGCCTCAGAAGCTCCTCTGCCCCTGGGTAGTCACCTCCCTCCTCCATCCCAGCCTCCAGCAACCTCCCCATCTGATTTGCCCCTGGATTTTGGCCTTTTCCTTCAAGCCAAAAAAGGGATGGTACAGTAAACGTGCTGTGAACATTCACAAACATGTTTTTAACATCAATGTGTTTTCATTTCTCTTGGAATTTCTAGGCAGTTTAGTGATTGCACTGCAAACTCATTTTAAAATGTGGTTTGAACGTTTTTCATTCTTTCTAGGCTGTGGATAAATGTCATAGCTGTTTTGTATCTTCATCAGCACTTGATATTATCATTTTGTTTTGTTTGATTTTGGTAGATGGGCAGCGGGTATTTTGTTAAGATTTTTAACTTCACTCCTGACAGTGGTGAATATTCTTATTTGTGTTTGATTGCTCTTCTTATTATTGGTGAAATGTGTTTTTCAAACATTCTGCTCATATTTTATTGGTTGTTTATTTTCTTATTATTGACCTTTGAGGGTACTTTGTATATTATGGCTGCAAGCTCTTTATCAGGTTTTGTTTTACAGACATTTTCTCCCATAGCATCTTTGGAGGAGCATAGATTTTAAATTTTAATGAAGCTAGTTGATTGATCTTTTCTCTTAATGATTGTGTTTTTGGTGTCCCATTTAAGCAGTCTTTGCCTAATTCAAGGTCAAAAGGATTCTATATATTCCAATTGATATGTTTGTTCTCTTAGTTACTGAGAATGCTCATATCTCTGAGTTGTGGCTTTGTCTATTTAAATTTTATTCTGCCAACTTTTGCTTTGATTATTTCGAAGCACTGTACCCTCTGCATTATTAGGTCCTTTGGTTGAATCACATCCATTAATATAACGTAATGCCTCTCTTTATTCTTGGACATATTGCTTGCTCTGAAGTCCATTTCAGATATTAATGTGGCCGCCTCAGCTTTCTTTAGAGTAGCGTTCATGTTCCATTTTTTTGTTTTAGTGTTTAGCATCGACCTTTGCAAAGAGCACACAGTCCCAACCGAAACCCATTCACTTGTTCCTTCAGTCTGACGGTCTTTGTCTTTTAATCATTGTGTTTAGACCATTTATATTTAATGTCATTATCCATAGATTTACAGTAAGAGCCAACATTTTGCTCATGAGTTTCTTCATGTCCCATTTGTTCTGTATTCTTTACCCCTCCTTCTTCTGCCTGATTTTGGACTAGGTGTTTTTGTGATTCCATTTTATCTCCACGATTGGCTCATTACTTAAAGTTCTTTTTAAGTTTTAGTCATTGCCCTAAGGTTTACAAAGTACATCTTTAATTAATCAAAGCTTATATTTGAGTTATGTTATATACAGGAACCTTGAAAGTGTTTATTCCCAGGGCTTTTTTCTGTTCATGTGATTCTTTTTCAAGCACACACCCTCTTACACCATAGGTGCGGTTACAAGAATTGTCAATTAGAGATTATTTGTGCATAATTATAAAAAATGAAAATCACAATTACTTGGCTTGCACTTGTTTCTGAGAGGGCACTTCTGATATCCTTGGAATCATTTTCCTTGCAGGATTTTATTCTCTCTTCTACCTGCATAGTGAGTTCTCTCGTTTATGTACCCTAGGGATTGAGAAGTTGCTGCTTTCAAGGAGAGAAGGCAGGTGATGTCCACCCCAGCTGTCAGGGGAGTTAGCAAAGTCTCCGAGACAATGAGTTCCATCTACTCTCCAATGGGGTGATTTCTCCTCTTCTGTAATATGAACACATTCTTTAATTAATGATCATCGTATAGGTGTGTTCGAACCGTTACACTTGCAGATGGCTGGCTCCCTAGAGCTGCCCCAAGGTTCTGTGTAGAAGATCCTCTCTTCTCTCTGTAAAAAACTTATTTTTTTTCTCAGCAAACTTTGTGCGCTCAGCAGTGGGGTGAGGGTTTGCTCATGAACGAATGGGGTGAGGGGACCACAGTCTGTGTCAGAGAAGCAGAGACTTCATTTTGAGCCTCTGTTCTGCCGGTTCCTGAGTGAGTTGGTCAGAAGTCTTTGGTTGTTAGCAGCCGAAACGTCAGAGGGCCACCTAGGAAGGAAGTCCTTAGGGACAGGGAGCTCAGGTTCACACTGCAGGCTGGAGGGCCAGGTTTCCTGAGAGGAGAGCCTGCCTGCTCGGGGTCGCTGATGCCTGCCTTCTGCAGGGCACCCTGACTGGATATGGGGCTTCAGTCATTTTATTCACTTTTATGCTCAGTTTGTAGATTCCAGAGAGAAGGAAGCTCACAACCTTGGATGAACCTTAGAAGCATCTGAAGAATTAAAACAAAACAAAACAACAAAACACCAATCCTTAGACCTGCCCCAACGTGGTTGAGTGGGGATCTTGGTAGCAGAGCAGGGAGTAGGTGAGGGGAGGATGGATCACTTTTGATCCTTTTAAAGATCTGCGAGTGCTTCTAAGGTACAGTCAGGGGTGTGACCAGGTTGCATAGGTCCTCCTCTGTTTAGAAGAGGCAGCCTGATGGACAGTCCCCCCCATTTCCTATCCAAGGAAAAAGGAGAAGTGCTCTTACCTAAGAGGCTGGGTGGTTGCTGGAGGCAAAGCCCAGGACACCCTTCCCGCTGCCCCAGGCCTGCTGGACAGTGGGGACCGTGGTGGGGGGCAGCTCTGCTGAGCCCCAGGTGCCCTTCGGTCAGGTGAGGCAGCTCACAGTGAGCGGGTGGGCTCGCGCTCCTGGTGCAGTGTGTGGGTCTTCCAGGGCTGTGGCGCCTGGCAGGGACCACAACAGGGCAGCTTCATGCACAGCGAGGCCCAGGCTCCAGACACGGCAGGCCATGTGTCTCCCAGGGGGATCCACACTGCCTCCTCCAGCTGCGGGGCTCCAGGGGCCTTTGGCGTCTGGCTGCATCTCCCCAGCTGGTCTTCTCCACATGTCCCTCCCTCTGTCTTATAAGGACACCTGTCATTGGATGTGAGACCCGCTGTCCTACAGCTGATCCTTTTGAGATCCCAAACGTAATGACACCTGCCAGGACCTGCTGTCTCAGTAAGATACGTCCACAGGTTCAGAGAGGATGTGCCAGGGCCCTTTCCAACCAGTGCACACAGTAGGACTCAGCAGGTAAAGAAGAGCACACCATCATCACAGTGAGGCTACAGATGTTTACAACTATCCAATGTCACTAACTGAACAGCGCGCTGGGCGAGGCCAGAACAGCGGATGCTGGGTCAGTGCAAGGCGGTCAGTGCAGGCCCACGCAGAGCCCGGGAGTCTCTTCTGCTGCAGAAGCGGGCACTGCTGGGCCTGGCCTCGGGGCAGTGCTCTGGACACTGTCCCCAACGCCCCTCCTCTGGGCTCCCAGAGCCACCCCAACACAGGGCAGCTCTGAGTCTCTCCGGGTAGCTTTCTTTGTCCAGTTCTGCACCTTTCTTGCATCTTTCTTGCTCAGCTGGTCGCTGTGGCTTCACTGTGGTTTGTTTCCTGCTGCTCCCTCACCGTCCCAGACACTGTGGAAATATGGATGTTACCCCACCCACTTGGGCACATGGAGAATCACTAGCAAATGTTTGAGGCACCAGGGATTCTTGCATTCACAAAATAAAGGGACTTTAAGGACGCTTTACCCACTTCGAGACATGCACACATGCACACACGCCCATACACAAAGCTAACAGCTTCTGGTTTTATCATGAAGTTGCTGCTTAGGGATGATTTCAAGAACAAACAAACAAAATATCAAAAACAAAAAACCTCACAGTGTAACAAAGAAACAAACCCCCAGAAGTCTCACGCCCTGTAAACTGGGATCAGCACTACCAATGGGGTTTTGTTTCCACTGGAAACAGTGAGGTGGTGTTTGAGGCACTGGGAACAGCTTTCCCCCTCCTTGCCTGATAGAAATGTTCTTGGAAGGTGCACCAAATTTAGTCTTTTAGTCCTGAGTCCTTTAGTTGAAAATGCCAAAAGAACCTACCTTAAGCAAACCATATCAAAGCCAAAATGAAAAACAAAATGTTTTAGCATGGCGTAACTGAGACATCCATGTGGGCGTCAGGCATAGTTGGATCCAGGAATCATGCAGTGTCACTGGATGATGTTCCTCTCCTCTCTCAGCTTCTCTGTCCTCTGTGATGGCTTCATTTTGAGGTCTTCATCAATATTACCAGCAGCTGGCCCCACTCTTACCTTCTTTCCATGCAGCAAATACAACCAAAAGAAAACAACATCCCAAATGAATGTAGAAGTTGCACAGTTGAATCTCCTGGCACTCCATAGTGGCCCAACTGTGACCACAGGCAATGAGACTATCTGCTTGGCCAGATCTTGGACACACCAATCCTGGGAACCTGTGGGTGAGGTCATCTCCAGCCCAGCCACGGGGGCATAGGATACAAAGGACACTGATGTCCAGGGATAAATGGGCGCTGTGGTCAGAAGGCAACAGAGGCAGGACCAATGAGACCAGATCCCCCAATAAAGGAGCACAGCCCAGGGAGCCAGAGGTGCTGCTCTGCCACTTCTCACAGGCCCAGGCAGAGCCTAGGCAGCCAGCTCCCTTCTCCTGCATCTCCACCTCACGTCCAGGAGGGCCTCACCTGCTCTCTGCCCACTTTGCCCTGGGTTCCTGCACTGGCCCCCAACCTCCCCTCCACGGCGACTGTGGCCCAGGCCCTGCGGCAGTCCTCTCCCTCCTCAGGCCCCTCTGAGCCTTCACCGCAGGCTGCGCTGGGCTCCAGGCCTTCCCCCTGCCCGAGCTGCACACAGCGGCCCACAGCTCCCTGGCCGCCCGACTGCGAGGGAACATCGTGATCCTGGGCCGTCTCCATGTGGGGTTCTTCTGTGGCCACAGAAGTGGCCCCATTGATTGCTCTCATGTCCTGTCCACCAGATACCCTTCCCAGCAGGGCTCTGCCATTCCTCTGGCCAGTTGCTGCCCCGGTGGTGGCCTGCCCCCCATACTGTGGCTGGGCCTTGTCCCCTGGATCAGACCAGAGGACTGAGCTTCCCCAGAGGCAGGAAGGGACACCTGTCCTCCAGCGGGCCACTCACCTGCAGTGAGGACTGGCCAGCCTTCTCCTCATATTGGTCTGTTGCTGGAGAGGACCCTGCTAGTAGAGGCCCTATGAGCTCAGTCAGAGGCAGGAGGCCTCCGGTTCTCCAGCAGGCACACCCCTGCCCGGCATTCCTGCTGCTGCTTTTACTAGCCTCTGCTGGTGGGCAGAGCTGGCCCTCACTTTGTTCTGAAAGCTAAGGTGGAGACCAGAACTGCCCACCCCCTCTGCAGAGGGCAGCTGCAGGCTGGCTTCGGGGCCCCTGCCCTACTTCCCATTCAGGTGCTCAGCTCACGATGTCCTCTGCTGGACCTTCCCGAGGGTACGAATGTGGAGGGCACAGAGCCGTGAGCAAAGTGCCAGTGCTGCCTGTTGTCTGACCACCCAGGCCCCCTGACCTCATTGCACCTTGCTCCACTCTCTCCTCTTGGCCTTCAGTGGCCCCCATAGGGCCTCTGTGGCACCATGGGCAAGCTGCACACAGCCGGGGGGCGCATCCGGCTCCTCTGGTCCCTACTCTAGGCCATGCCCACCCCCGAGTGCCTCTGCTCTGCACCTCCACCAACCCCCTATAGACCCCGGATCCATCCACCCTTTCACTGACTCCCCTCCGGAGAGCAAAGCTCCGAGAGCCGAGGTCCTGCCTGCTGGGCCCCTCTGTGCCTGTCTGTTTTGCTCACCAGCCCGTCCAGCATGCGCAAAGCTCCAACTGCTCCCAGCGTCCTCTCTCTTCCTGAGCTCAAGTCCTGACAGCTCAATGGTGCGGGGGTGGAGCCCCCACTTGGTCTGGCCTTGCTGCCCTCTGCCCCTCCTCTAGAGCACTGTCCCTCTTGGACCTGGAGCGGGAGCGCTCATGGCAGCCCCGTGACGCTCGGGTTCTGTCAGCCTGGCTGACTGCACCGGCCAGAGGAGACATCTTCACGTTGCTGACTCGGTTTCTGTGGGGTCACTCTCTCCTCTGCCCCTCTCTGAAATGCAGGAGGGTTCATTCTTGGGGATCATGGGTCCCCAATACCAGCCACAGGAAAGACCGAACTCCACATAACTAGTAGAAGACACCCTTGAGTAGGACCTCCTAATATTGAATGTAAGAATTGCTGAGATCATAGACCGTGGGTGCCTAATAGGTCCACGGACTGTTGGGGATAATGAAGAGGACTCAGTGAGGCTGCAGACATGGCTTCACAGGGCCTTGGACTTGTTTCCAGCATTCACTTGGCCTGGCTTCATTTTTAGGTCCCATGTGGTGATGCCTGGTGTCAGGGTTCTAGGTTCACAGTCTTGAGGGTTAAATGCCCTTTCCCATCATCCCAGGAAAGGGGAGACTCCTGTACCAGCTTTGCCTGGTTCACATGCCCACATTGGAACTGCTTGACCCGGTCAGTATAGGACAGTTGCTCTGAGTCTCCCCTGGGCTGTGTGTGAGGTGCAGAGGGTCACTGGGTGATGTCCTATAAAGAGAGTGGGTGTCTTGGGCTCTGCCCGAGATGCTGACCATTCCCACGTCTCCATATTGAAGAGCGTGAGCAAGGCAGGGGACAGAGGTGCCGCAGTCTGGCTGGGCACAATCAGGAGCCACTTGTCAAAAGAAAGTAACTTTATTTTTAGAACCACACAGGCCAAACAAAACAGCCTCTCAGGAAAAACCCTCAGAGCCTCAACTGCCACCACCGGCTTTCCACAAGCCTCTCTCTCTCCCACACAAGCTTCTCTCCACCTCCCACAATCCTCCTGCTCTTGAGGCCGATTGGCTGGGTCACGTGGGCGGAGCCAAAAAAGTCCCCCAATGAGCAGCTCCGTGGTCTGAAAGGGCAGGGAAACAGCCCAATGAGCATCACCGCAGAGGAGCCAATCAGGTAGATGTTGCTGGGGCCGAGGAGCCAATCAGCTAGATGTTGCTGGGGCCGCTGTGAGCCAGTCATCAGCCGGCAGCTGAAGTTTGCTGGCAGCTGGAAGTTTGCTGGGGCCCCTTCGGCTGTGGCTCTCAACATCTCCCCCTCTCTGTTTAAACAACAAGCATGTGGCTTAGGGACCGTGCCTGCCTTAGGTTGTCCAATAGTACATATGGTCCTTAGGTTGGAACCATTGCAATTGGATCTTACCCGTCACTGACTACCTGTCCAGTATACAGCCACACCTGTGGAGAGGTCTTTGTACCAGTGGGGGACTTTTTTGGCTCCGCCCACGTGACCCAGCCAATCGGCCTCAAGAGCAGGAGGATTGTGGGAGGTGGAGAGAAGCTTGTGTGGGAGAGAGAGGCTTGTGGAAAGCTGGTGGTGGCAGTTGAGGCTCTGAGGGTTTTTCCTGAGAGGCTGTTTTGTTTGGCGTGTGTGGTTCTAAAAATAAAGTTACTTTCTTTTGACAAGTGGCTCCTGATTGTGCCCAGCCAGACTGCAGCATTCACTGGGATGAAGATAGTAAATCTGGCAATAATGGCTAAAGAAAAAATTATGTAACATTACAGAAGGCACTAAAAGAAAACAATTTTCTTAACAATTTACATTATCTTTAAGAGAATTATTAAATATAATGAAAAGGAAAGGTGAAAGTAAACAAACAGATCTGTTAACCTTCTTTTTTGTTTACATATTAAAACAATCCTCAACAGTTGTTTACCCAATTTAAATTAAACCATATAAATCACGTGAAAAAAAATATTTGGATCCATTTTATCATGAGCGCTCATCATATATGATATATGGACATACGTACATTCAAACATATAACACAAAACACAAGTGTTCACACATAATATAATACATACAACACATAACATTATAGTAAAGGCCTTATAACTTTTTACAGGTGAAATCTCCATTGCAATGTTTAAAAACTCTATAGTCAAAAAATAGAACTGATCAGCAAAACATTAACCTAGGTCTGTATGAGCTCAAAAAACAAAATAGAACTTCATGATATGGCAAAGGGCAATAATAAAATAGGTATTGAAAAAAGCATCCTGGTTCTGTTGCAGATGTAAGAATAGCCAAACTGGAGTTTTGGATATCAGTTGTTATGGATTTGAGCCAAATCATCTTCTTTTTGGTCTGTAGAAATCGCTTTAGTTAATCTTTCTGGAATCCAAATTGGCTGCTGTTCTCCCTGTGGAAACACATAAACAGACCCCCGACTCCAGACAATCACTGGGTCAGGACCTTGGTTAATCTCTCTGGAATCCAAATCGGCTGCTGTTCTCCCTGTGGAAACACACAAACAGACCCCCGACTCCAGACAATTACTGGGTCAGGACCTTTCCATTGTCCTGTTAGAATATCCTTCCAAAGTACCTTGGGCTTATGCACATTTTTTGGACACATATGCCTTTCCGCAGCACTAAGTCCTGATGAATCCAAATTTAAAAAGTTTAAAGTAAAAAGGGTTATTTTAAGTTTATCTTTGGGGAATACATACCCCTTCCCAATTCCTTCTTTTTGCTTTAATAAGTACATTTTAACAGTTTGATGAGCTCTTTCAACTATGTCTTGTCCCTGTGGATTGTATGGGATTCCTGTTATATGAGTAATGCCAAATGTTGAGCAAAATTGTTTAAAAGAGGGAGAAGTATAACCAGGGGCATTATCTGTTTTTAACTGTTTTGGAACACCCACAGTGGCAAAATTTTGTAAGCAACGAGCTATAACATCTTTAGTTTTTTCTCCGGCATGAAGGGAGCCCATCAAAAATCCAGAAGAAGTATCAACTGTAACATGCAAATATTTTAATTTTCCAAATTCTGGCAAGTGTGTGACATCCATCTGCCAAATATGGTTAGGTATCAATCCTCTAGGATTGACTCCAAGATTAACTTGTGGTAAAAAGGTCACACAATTTTGACATTGTTTTATTATTTGTCTAGCTTGTTCCTTAGTTATTTTAAAATGCTTTTGTAAAGTATTAGCATTGACATGGAACTTTTTATGAAAATTTATAGCTTCTTCTAGTGTAGAAAAAATATGTATGTCATGTGTAGTTTTATCTGCTAAATCATTGCCCAAACTAAGGGCTCCAGGCAATCCTGTATGTGCCCTGATATGTCCTATAAAGAATGGATCTTTTCTGTCCCAGATTAGACTTTGTATAGTGGAAAGCAAAGAGAAAACAGTAGAAGAAGGGGAAATCCTACCAGCATCTTCAAGAGATACTATAGCATTAACTACATACTGACTATCAGAAAATAAATTAAATACAGAATCTTTAAACATCACAAAAGCTTGTAAAACTGCATTAAGCTCTACCTTTTGAGCTGATTGTTTGGGTACTAAAAATGTAAAAGTTTGATCAGGGGTAACTACTGCTGCTGTACCATTATTTGACCCATCAGTGAATATATTTGGAGCATTCATGATAGGTGTTTTTCTTGTCATTTTTGGAAAAATTACAGGATGCAATGACCAAAAAGACAATAAAGGATTAGATGGTAAGTGGTTATCAAATGAAACATTAGATTTGCACATGATTATTGCCCAAGTATTTAACTCATTAGCTAACTCATCAATTTGATTCATAGTATATGGAGTAATAATTTTATTGGGAGAAATTCCAAACACTCCCTTTGCTGCTTTTATTCCTTTGAGTATTAATTGTCCTACAGCCTCAGGATACCTAGTAAGAATAGTGTTAGGAGAATAAGATAAATGTATCCATAATAATGGACCTTCTTGCCAAAATACTCCTGTAGGAATATTTTTTGTTGGTAGTACAATAAATAATAAAGGCAAACTTATATCAATTCTATCCAAATGCATATTTTCCATATATGTTTCAATGATTTTTAATGCCTTTCTTGCTTCAGGCGTTAACATTCGGGGTGAATTTGGATCTGATGGACCTTTTAGGATATCAAATAAAGGTCCCAACTCTCCTGTTGGTATACCTAAATAAGGCCTTATCCAATTTATGTCTTCTAATAACTTTTGAAAGTCATTAAGTGATTTGAGTTGATCTACTCATATTTGAATTTTTGGTGGACGGACCATGGTTGAGGATAATAGAACTCCTAAATAATTAATTGGAAAATTTAATTGTACTTTATCTATTGCTATCTCTAGGTTATAATTTTTTAATAAGTTTGTAAGTGTGGCATAACATTATACCAATGTGTTTTTATCTTTGTGTGCTAATAATACATCATCCATATAGTGAAATATTTGTAGTTCAGGATTTTGATTTCTAAGTGGCTGGATTACTTTGTTAACATAAATTTGACACATAGTTGGGCTGTTAGCCATCCCTTGAGGGAGTACTTTCCATTCATATCTCTGATCAGGACCTTCATGATTCAGTGCAGGGATAGTAAATGCAAAACGTGGACTATCCTCAGGATGAATTGGAATTGAAAAAAACAATCTTTAATATCTATAACTAAAACATACCAGGTTTTTGGCAAAGCAGACAACTGAGGAATCCCTGATTGAGCAGGTCCCATAATAACCATCTCATTATTAATGGCTCTTAAATCTTGCAATAATCTCCATTTACCAGATTTCTTTTTGATGACAAAAATGGGAGTATTATGGGGAGATACAGAAGGTTGTATATGTCCTTCCGCTAATTGTTGTTTGACCAGGTCATGGGCTGCTTGTATCTTTTCTTTAGTCAGGGGCCACTGAGGAACCCATACTGGTATTTCTGATTTCCAAGTAATTTTTATTGTCTCAGTGGCCCTTTCTGAAAATCCAACCCATGTCTTTCTGTTCCTTGATCTATTTGTATTGGTGCTGCTATACCTTGTTCTTGTTTTTTCTAATCTTTTTCCTTTCCTAAAACCTTGTCTAGTCATAATAGTGGGTGCATTTTGGTTGATGTTATTTGTTAATGTCAAACCTAATTGATCTAGGACATCTCGTCCCCATAAATTTACGGGAAGATGTTCCAATACATATGGCTGTATAGTTCCTTCACATCCTTCAGGATCCTTCCAATCTAATACCATTGCACTTCTATGGGGATTAGTCGCCACTCCTAGGCCTCGAAGCGTTTGAGTGGCTTGTTGTAATGGCCAATGTTTTGGCCATTCTTGACGAGAGATGATGCTAAGGTCTGCACCTGTATCCAGTAGCCCATTAAATTCATGTCCTTGAATATTTAGTTTTAGCATGGGGCGAGAATCTAAATTTAAAGAAAGCATAGCCCAATCTACACCTGTGGAGCCTAATCCCTTGGAACCTCTTTCTACAGTACGACTGGAAAATTTATCATGTAGGCTGGGTATTATTAGTAACTGTGCTATTCTGTCTCCTGGTGAAATTACTGATATACCCTTTGGAGAACTGGCTATAATTTTTATTTCACCTTCATAATCGGGATCAATTACCCCAGGACTTATCATAAGTCCTTTTAGAGTAGAAGAGCTGCGTCCCAATAATAAGCCTACGGTTCCTTTGGGAAGAGGTCCTTTCACCCCTGTGGGAATGATTTGAACTCCCATCTCTGGAGTTAGTACTGCTCTGGTGGAGGCGCAGATGTCCAACCCTGCGCTCCCTCTGGTTTGTCTGATGAGGGATCTGATGGACAATGTGTCCTGGGCACTACCCTGATGGGGTTGCTGGGTTCCACCAGTGCTCCGTATATTTGTGGTTTTTGGCCCCGGAGCATTGGGCCCCCCTGTCCATTTTTTGGCAATGGAGCCCGATGCCTTTCTCCACGATATCGTGGATAAACACCTGGTCCTTGTTCGTTTTTTGATAATGGAGTACCCTCTATGGTGGTTTGAGAACGGCATTCATTAGCCCAATGTCTCCCTCTACGGCATCGTGGGCAAATACCTGGTATTCTACTCCTTTGATACCTAGTTTTGTTAAACCCTCCTCCAATGGGGCAATTCCTTTTAAAATGTCCTGTTTGTTCACAATTGTAGCATGTTCTTGGCCTGGCATCTAAAGCCTGTTTTACTGCAGCTGCCACAATTTGCCCTTGTTCATTAATGTCTCTGGCATCTAAAGCCTGTTTTACTGCAGCTGCCACAACTTGCTCTTGTTCATTAATGTCTCTACATAATTTAATATATGTGTTTAAATCTTCATGTTTCCATGGTCTAATGATATCTCTGCACCAACAATTCGCTTGCTCATAAGCCAGGTGTTTTAGTAATGGCATTGCTTGTTCTGTATTCCCAAAAACTCTGGTAGCTGTTTGAATAAGCCTATCTACAAATTCAGCATAAGGTTCATTAGCTCCTTGTATTACCTTAGATAATTGACCTTGTAAACCTCCATGTCCTTGTAAAGTCTTCCATGCCTTAATTGCATCTGCAGCAATTTGTGCGTATACGCCAGGATCATATGCAATTTGTTGCTGCTGATCCTCATAAGGTCCCTTTCCTAACAACATATCTAGATTTCTCTGAGGATAACCAGCTGCTGCATTTTGCCTAGCCGTCTCCTTGCAAAATTCCTCATTGGCAACCTTCCATAACAGGTATTGTCCTCCATTTAGCACAGCTTTACACATATTAGCCCAATCTGCTGGCGTCATGTTCAAGTTGTTAATGGATTCGACCATGCTTACAGTGAAGGGTGCTTGAGGACCATAGGTTGTTACAGCCTCTTTTAGCTGCTTCACTGTTTTGAAATTTAAAACTTGGTAAAATCGCTGCCCTCCTGCCTCAAATACAGGGCATGTTAATATTTGAGATCTTGTCTCAGGATCCCAACTATCAACTGCGGGGGTTGGGGACCTCCCAGCATATGGAGGTGGCCTTGTTAGTTGGACACTTATGTCCTCTGGTGATAGAAAGGTGTTAGTAGCAGTCTCCTGTTGTAACTTTCCCCCTGATGGCTTTTTCTGTTTTACACTTTCTTTCTCTGTCTGACTAGCTTGAGAGGCCTTCTCTTTTACTTGAATCTTTTCCTCTGTCTGACTAACTTGAGAGACCTTCTCTTTTACTTGAATCATTATGTCTTCTTCTTCCTCTACCATTGTCTGAACTGAAGGCTTTGGACTAAGCAAAGAAGATATGAACGTCCACAATGGCAATGTGCCAACTGGCAGAGTCCCTGGGCTTTTCTTTTCTATTCTTTTTAAATCTTCACCATGATGGTTCCATTGTGATATATTTAACAACTCCTCCTTAAAAAGCCATGGGCTACATTTTTGTATTGTATCAACGTATGCCCTGACTGTTCTTGATTTTACTGAGATGCCTCCTTCCTCTAACAATTTACTTAACACTCTTTCAGTTTGTTTTTTACTAATTTCTGATCCCATATTTCTACTATAATACAACCCAACAAGATAATGCCTAACAAAACTGAAACGGAGTGAAACAAAATTGGAACAACACAAAATCATTATAATAGCCTCCTGAAATGTCCATCCGTCCTTTCTCCCTATCTGTTCCTCAGATGTGAGCGGTTTTTCTTCCATCTTACACATCTCCAGGGACAGGCAACTTAAAACAAAAGTGAAACAAAATAACAAAAGAAGAATCTTAAAATGGCTACCCATCCTCTCGTCCTGCCCTCAGGGGCGAGCAGTTCACTTACCCTCAGTCGCTCCCCGTGCGAGCCACCAAATGCCGCAGTCTGGCTGGGCACAATCAGGAGCCACTTGTCAAAAGAAAGTAACTTGATTTTTAGAACCACACATGCCAAACAAAACAGCCTCTCAGGAAAAACCCTCAGAGCCTCAACTGCCACCACTGGCTTTCCACAAGCCTCTCTCTCTCCCACACAAGCTTCTCTCCACCTCCCACAATCCTCCTGCTCTTGAGGCCGATTGGCTGGGTCACGTGGGCGGAGCCAAAAAAGTCCCCCAATGAGCAGCTCCATGGTCTGAAAGGGCAGGGAAACAGCCCAATGAGCATCACCGCAGAGGAGCCAATCAGGTAGATGTTGCTGGGGCCGAGGAGCCAATCAGCTAGATGTTGCTGGGGCCGCTGTGAGCCAATCATCAGCCGGCAGCTGGAAGTTTGCTGGCAGCTGGAAGTTTGCTGGGGCCCCTTCGGCTGTGGCTCTCAACACAGAGGGGCCACTGGGACAGGCAGCATCTCTGTTCCTCAGAGATGCGCCTGAGCTAGTGTGCGCAGCAAGGCCACGTGGGGAGGGTGTCCCCTGGAGCTGGTGTCCTACTTGCCTGGACCAGGAGTGTCACATGGTGTTTATCACTCACCTGTCAACCCAGCGGAGGCAAATCCAGAAAGAGGCAAGAGGGAGGCTCATGTTACCAGGGCAGAGAGATGAGGTCCACATGGGGCTGGTCCAGTGGGGCACGACCTGCCGCTCCTAGCAGGTCCCAGTAGGGAGGAGAGAACCAGGCGTGGCCTCCCTGGGGCCGGAGCCACTTGAACTCCTGCTCCACTGGGCAGATAGGGGTTCTTCCCACTGACCCTCAGCCTTTGGACCTGTACCTGGGCTGGAAAATTGCCCCGTGGAGACTGAAAAGGGCCCCTGAGCAGGGCCCACCTGCACCCCTCCCCTCTGGACACCACTGCATCCTTTGTCGTGCTTGCTCCTAGGAGGCTGGTCCCTACCTGCTGGTTCCCGTGCCCCCTGGATTCCCCTTGGTGGAGGCCAGTGGGGGCCGGGGCAGGGGAAGAGAGAGCCGGACACTTGTTCTCTGCCTGTTTGCCTCTGTTGTGTGTCTCGAACTGGGGACTCCCTCTGAGGACTCCACCTCTCACAAGGGACAGCAACCCTGTGTCCCTCTTCCCTTTTCTGATGACGGTGCTGTCCCCTCCTTCATGTCCTTGGATATCCAGCATGGCGTTTTATTTTCTCCATAAGCTGTCCCCTCAATAGAGGGACTTGAATCGTTGTGCTGGGTTCTCTTTCCTCCTGAGAGTGACTCAATGCAGATAAATGTCTCCTGCACACCATGGGTGACAGTTGACTATTTGTGGTTGTTTTCAGTGTTGAAACAAATTCAAACATACTAAAAGGTTTCAAGAAAAAGGACCTCGAATTTTTGTCCTGGACAACTTTGGGACCTGGACCCTGTTGGAAACCCAGGCTTGTCACTCTGGGACCTTGACCCTGTTGGAGACCCAGGCTGATTATTTGGGATCTTGACAGTTTTGGAGACCCAGGCTGGTCATTTGGGACCTTGACCCTTTTGGAGGCCCAGGCTGGTCATTTGGGACCTTGATGCTGTTGGAGACGCAGGCTGGTCATGCTGGACCATGACATTGTGAGATGCAGGATGCTCATTCAAGGACCTTGACCTTGCTGGAGACCCTGGCTGGTCATTTGGGACCTGGACCCTGTTGGAGGTCCAGGCTGGTTCTTTCACAGGCCTCTGTCCATTTGGGTATGTCCACTGTAGCCTGGAGAGCAAAGGCAGGAACCCCAGCTGTGGCACTCCATCCCGTCTGCATCTTAACAGGGTGCACAGGATTTAATGTGTCACCACACTGAGGAGGTTCTCTTTGATCACTTGATGAAGGAGGTGACTGCCAGGTTTCCTGCTGCGAGGTGTTCTCATTCCCTTTGGAATCTTAATGCATATTTTTGTGAATATATGCTTAGAGACAACGTGAGTGTCCTGTCCCTGGTGAGAGTTTTCAGACTTCACTTGCGAGTCTGCCACAGGATGGGCTCCTGGACTTGCATGGCCCTCTCTGGGTTATGTTTCGTTGCCATTATTGTTTATTTTAGTGCTTGAAATATCCCAAATTTGGCCACTGGGAGCCATTGCATGACAGCTTCTATGTGATTTGGACATGTCCTCGTTAATCTTTAAGCAGTGCCCTACTTTCTGGGTAGAAGATCTTCCAGGCTTGCCTGTCCCAGTCCAGGGAGCAGCTCGGTTCCTCTTGGTGGGGAGGGGATGGTCTGCGGAACCCAGGGCCTGGAACGTGGGTGGCTTCATACTGGTCAGGTGTTCCAGGCCCCTCTATCACGGAATCAGGGAGGAACTGCCTCCCTAGGGTCACAGACCCACCAGCTTCCCGATCCCCTTGACCACTCCCATTTTATTGGAAAGGGTGAGACATTAAGAAGTACCCTACTTTGGTCATGATCACATGGGGTCACAGCAGCAAGTCCCACACAGGTATTGGAGTTCCATTCCAATCCAGGTGGCCTGTGTCAGGAGAAGAACCCTTCCTAGGAGAAAAGCTGTGTTGGTATCACAGGGAGGAAGGGAATGCGAGGTCTGCAAATCATGTCCCAAACAGGAGACAGTGAACTTGCTAGCGAGGCAGACGAGTGAGCAAAGGCCTTGGGCAGGAGTCAGAGGCATCGAGGGCCAGGACCACGCTGCCCCCACAGTGCTCTTTCCCAGGGACTTCCCGTTGCTGTGTGGCTGGTGTCCATGAGAGACCTTGACCCTTCTTTAGATGTCCAAATTGGGGCTTCTCAGCCTTGGTACCATGGACAGGTTGGGCGGGGGGGGGTGTGTCCTGGGCAGGACTAAATGCCTGTGGCATGCCCACCCCCCATGCCTCAGTAATGGCATCCACATTGTCTCCAGATGTTGCCTAATATCCCCTGGCACACAGAAGTCCACAGGCCTTAACCACTGCCTACTGTGGGTAAAGAACCTCCTGCGTCAAAACATCTTTGTAAACTCTTTCCTTGGAAATCATTTGAGGCATTCAGGGGAGTTGCAAAAACAATAAAAAGAATCCCACAGACTTTCCCCGAGAGTCCCCCGAACCATCCTGGATGGTGTCTGTGCTGACGTTTTTCTCATCACCCGCACCTGCTGCGTCTGTTTCTCCCCACGTCTGTGGTTTTCCTGAGCTGCTTCTGTGTAAGTTGTACATGTCATCTCTTGAGTGTGTGTATTTCCTAAAACGAGGCCCTTCCTTGCCTAACCACACCGCAAAGCTCAAAATCGACAAAGTGGCACTGCTGTCGTCTCATGGCTCCTCTTGAACTTCCTTCAGAGGTTGCCCGTTCCCTGCTAAAGTCACCGACATCCAAGGCTGCTCCAGGGCCAGGCTCTGGTGCGGGGTCTCTACATTTTGCTGTGAGGTCTCTTTTGTGTCTTTGAATCTGAAACGATCCCTTGTCCTTCGCACCCTGGCGTGTTGGGAGAGTGCAGGCCACATCTTCAGGTGGAACGTCCCTCCATTTGACCCACATTCTTTTGGAGATAGTAGTTGTACCCAGTTCACACTCCTGGACGCAAGCTCTGATTCGCATGGCGGTCTGGGCACCCTTAGAGTCACTAATGTCCCCAGTCACCCTGCGAGATCCTCTTGTCTTAAGGACCCAGAGGCCTGCTTGTAGGAAGCCCCTGTCCCTCTGCTCTCCCCAGCTCTCCCTCGCAGTGTCCCATCCAGGCATGCTCTGGTTCCTCTTGCTCTTTGCATGTTCTGTACCTGAGGGTCACCCTGAGATGTGCCTGGGGCACAGCTGGCCCTGTGCTCCCAGGTCCCCCGGCACAACAGAGATCAGAGCGGAACTTCCACAAGACTTTCCCAAAGGCCAGGGATGATAGAGGCCTCCTCATTGCTGTGGACATGTCCTTCTTACACACTGGCACCCCTGTCCCCCTCGAGTCTCTGAGGTGTGGAGTGCCCAGGTCAGGAAAGTCCCTTTCACACCTGTCCCTTCCTTCTATGAGAGTTGGGGGAACCACAGGATCTTGCATCCCCTTCCCTGGCACACCGCAGGTACACACACACACAAGCTATCACTTGTGCACTCATGTTCACACCTGCACACACCTGTACACACACATGCACACGTACGGGCACCTGAGGGCCCAGCTCCAGGACTACCCATTCATTTTGGGACATAAATGAATAGAAACGCAGATTTAGGAATTTTTTAAAAATCCCTAACCCCCAAGAGTGCGGTCCTTTCCAGACTCCTATTTCTATGACTAAGAAAAATAGGGACTGTTTCCCTTTAGGATAATGGCGACTTCACAGTTGTCTCCGGAAATGTCAGGTAGTGGGCTGTAGGGCTTCAGCCTAAGACATGAGCACATCCCTGCCCTGCATTTGGAGACTGTTCTGAAAGAAAAGTATACCTAAGAGATGGGTTGAAAGTCTCCATCTTCAAAGCCAGAAAATTGCTGCTAACTCTTCAATCAGCGTTTCTAACGTGCAGTCTGCCCCGTGTGAGTCTCAGTGGTTTTTTTTTTTCATATATTAGTGTCACCTGCACTTCCACGGACTTAATAATGGCTTTTCTCAATTTCGAATCTTCTCTTTTAATCTGAGCTTTGCCCTAAGCAACCATTTCCATGAAAATCACTGTTTTACATACTAATTGCATTTCCCCAAAACATTAAGATAAATACATAACCGATAACGTGTTTAAAGGTCCTCTTGTGTTTACCCTAAATTATCTCATATTGCGCACTTGGGCAGACCCTGGCCTCGGGCCCAGGTGCAGCTGGGACTGGCAGATCTGATATGGGCCCTTTTTTCTCTGTGATTTGAATCTCCTGATGGCACGCTCTGTCATAGCTTTGAAAAGTGCTCCTAGGAGAGATTGGGAAATGGTTTCCTGAAATTCTGAGAGGGTAGGACCAGGAGTGCAGCTCAGGGAAGAGCACTTCACTAGCATAACTAGGACCCTGGGCTCATCACCCCACACCATCTATGCACAGTTATTCTATATATAGTTCTGAAAGAGAGACACATAGGGCCATCCTTTGCAACCATAGAACTCTTGCTAGCAGGACAGTGAGAATGACGGTAGTGTCATCACATGGGGACCTCAGCAAGGGAGCTGCAGTCTGGGCAGCCTCCTTAATCAGGGATCCAGATTCTCCTGGGCTCTAGTCAATCATCAGTATTAAGTTGGCATTTTCCAACTGTAAACTTCAGTGCCCTTTTTGAATAATATTAAAAAAAAATCCAGAGACTTTTCACTGCTCCTGCTCCCAGAGTGGGGTATCCAGGACCTCAAGGACCATGTTCTGTCTTCTGTGAGCCAAAAGGACAACAAATATAGGATCTCTGCCTTCTGGATTTCATCTAATGTAAAAACATAAGGTTTCCCAGTTTCTGAATAGAAAATATGGATCGTGCATTTTAATGTGAGACGTACCTGAGAATCCAGATGCACACACACCCATCTCTAAGTAAGAATTGCCCTCAGGAGGGAAGCTGACCTGATCTCCAGAAGCCCTGAGTGGAGCCTGCAGTGGGTGAGAGTGCCGCCCTCCTTGTGAAGTGAAGGATGGCAGCTTGTCACAGTCAGGAAACCTGTGCAAGAGGGAGCTGGGAATTCTTGACCCAAGCCTGCCCCAGGGAGGAGATTTTGGATTCTGAGAGTCCATCCAGGGAAAAGGAAATGCATAGTGATGGGAGAAGCCTCGCATGGTCATGCCACTGAGGAAGAACTCTGGTGGCCTGCTCCTCCATACTCTGTAGTTCCAGGTGTCTGTCTCGCCCACGAGATGCCAGCAGCTCCTGCCCAGCTGTGACAGCCAGGTGCTGCTTTCCTAAGTGGGCAACTGCTGAGGAGGAGGCTCTGAGCTGCTCACAGCTGCTGTGTGAGGGCGTCAGGTCTTCTGCAGGAGGAAGGAGCTGAGCGGTGGGAAGGTACTCGACGGGGTGGAGGGGAAGCCTGATGGACCTGGATGAGTCCTGGGGTACTTCCTGTACCTGGGCCTAGTGCTCCTGAGGTCCTGATTCTCTACTCCACACCTGTGCTGGCTGATGGCCTGTCTGCCCTCCATCTACCCTTGTTCTTGCCTGCTTACCCTGGCTTGCAGGGGCCCACACCTTGCTGCTTCCCTGGCCCACTGACTCCTGGACCCCTGAGGCAGTGGCTGTGGCTCCCCACAGTAGCCAGTCTCTGGGCTCCTTGCACGCGCTGTGTTAAAGCTTTCGGCATAGCCTGGCCAACCCCTCATGTCCGTACACTCCATGGGCATCACTGCAGTGTGTTAAGCACAGTGGACTTGGCTTTCTGCTTATTGTAGTTAAAAGAACTCTGACCAAAAAGGTTGCAAGAAACACGCGTAGACCAAGGCCCGTGAACACAGAACCCATGTCCACCCACCTGCTGCTGTGAAAGACAGCTGGACCAGCCTTCCCACCCTGTGCCTGGGTCTGTGTCAGATCACAGGAGATTAACATTCCTGCTGCCTGCTTCATAGAGAGGTGTGGGACTGGCAGTGTTCCCTGGGGTTTGAGTTGGCAGTGGGTGGGCACAGGTTTTATCTCCAAGTCAACATTGAAACCCTAGTACCTGGGACAATGCAGGCACACAGTAGGCTCTCTGTGAATGTCCCTTAGCAAATACTAAGAACCATGGATCATGATGCAGTGAAGCCCACTCAGCGGATGGCTACCAGTATTTCTTTGCAGAAATAAAATAACGTCGCGACTTTATTCTTACTACATTTCACACGTAGGTCCCCATGTTCTGTGTGAGTGGGTGCAGTTTTCCCTGTAAGTTCATTTCTTTCAATAGACCTTGATTTTAAAAGGTTTGGAGGCCAACATGCAAGATTATAGAGCAGCTTTTGTAAACAGAAAGGGCTTGTGTAAATTTGACTCCTGGATTGTTTTCGGTGAGCAGAGAGGATCTCGTCTAAACCTCAGGTCCACACCACCTCTCTGGTCGCAGGTCTCTTGGGGTAAACCGTACACTTTTTCTTTGTAGCCACTGCAAATAACTTTAATTCCCTAATCTCCAAAGGCTGTTTCATGTGGAAATCATTGTTTGTTCACAAGCTTAGGAAGTTATTAAATAAAATTTGATGATGATTCATGGGGTAGATAAATGCAAAATCTTGTCTTTAATGTAAAACATAACCCCCAATCCTGATCTTTTGATTAATTCTACAGAAGCCATTGGGAGGCCAGGAAATTTCTATTTATTTCTAGAGCTAGCTCCGTGCAGAATTTACCAGAAGAGGGGCACTTGAATGTCACAATCTATTTGTGTTCCGAAGCAGGGCTCATCATTTATTCTTCAACAAGGATTTCTTTTGAGTGCGGAAACAGGAACTTGTTTTATTTAGAGGAAAAACTTTTTTTTTTAATTTTGTTTTTGAGCTCTTGATCTCTGTTTTCAAAAGCAAAGCCCACTCAGAAACTCTCAGGTATTGTCTTCTTGGTTTACAGCCTGTTAAGGTCAGGGATCATTCCTTAAGACAAGGAGCACACATAACTGGTGACAGCACAGCCTCCCTTGGAACAAGCTAGAACATAGATCTCCTGCATCTCCTGTCACCTCCCTGGGTTTCACTGTAATTGCCCTCCTCTCCAAAGCACGATTCCTATTAAATTATTCATGGTGGTGTAATGTTTATGTGATCAGAGCAATTATTGTAATTACGTATTGTGAATTTTCATAATTAATGACCTCACTCAGATTTCATTTGGCACAGCATATTTCCAAAAGGGAATCAGATGATCAGATCTCCTGGGGAAGCAGAATGGAACAGCGTGGCGACCTATCCTGGTTGACACAGTAATGGGAACTTTAGTCATCGATCTCAAGAGCAGGGTGGGAGACCTCAGAAGGTGGGGGAGGCAGCAGGATTCCTCCCTGGAATGCATCAGAGGCCTGGGCCCAGCTCAGCATATTCCTCTGTGAACCACCCACGTGAGGCTGCCCAGAGGTCTCCTGGTGGCACAGCCTGGTGACCTAGAAGGCCGTCAAGGGCAGCAGGCACAAGTGTCTCCTCTTGTGTTGCTTTTGATTGAGGCTGGGGGCTTCAGATCTGCTGAAACCCCCCAGGGACAGAGCCTGTCCCCAGTGCTTTCCCGAGGACTCAGGCTCTGTCCCCAGCCCCGTTCTTGAGAGGGTAACAGGCAAACACCTGGGGAATTGGCCAGTAAGCGTGGAGAGACAGCTGATGTTTTCCCAGACATATTGGTGATGGTCAGTTCAGCGCCTGCCATGAGATGCCAGGGACTTGGTGGCTTCTAAGCAGCAGAAATCTGTCTCTCACAGTTTGGGAGGTTGCAGCCTGAGATCAGATGCCAGCAGAGTCAGAGTTTGGCAGGGGCCTGCTTCCTGGCTCACAGGTGGTGCCTTCTGCTGTGTCCTCACATGCTGGAAGGCACAGACTAGCACCTGGGTCTCTTTCCTAAGACCGCTAATCCCAGTCATCAGGGCTCCACGCTCAGGACCTGGTACCTGCCAGAGAACTGCTTCCTGACCCCGTCTCCATCACAGCGAGCTTAAGTCCCCCTCAACTTCTTTCTCTGTCCAAATGAAATTTGCATTTTCCAGATCGCTGTTAGCTAAGTGCTCCTCTCCCATCTCCTCTGCTCTGTGGCTTTTGGAGGACATGGGCCTCCCCTTCGCCTCCATGCCTTCAGGACGATATGGATCTTGTCCTCAAGGATGGAAACCCATCCTCTTCTCCTCTGCCCTCTTGCCCTGCGCCTCCACCTGACCTTGCTTCTCTTTCCCTCAGTAACCCAGTGTCTTGGAGAACATTTGCTGATTTCATATTCAAAGTGTGTGACTTGACTCCAGAACCAGGAGATAACAGGACGGATCCGAGCTGTAGACCACAGTCCCCCGTCGTCGGCCACTCAGGTGTTACAGGTGGGATGCTTTGGGCTGCAAGTCATAGCAGCCTGAATGCGGTCTGGTTTGAGTGGTAGGGAGAGGCAGCATCTTAGGTACTCCAGAGGTAGGGCGGCAGCTCCATTGTTGGATGGATGTCTTATGTGGACCTTAGTGACCAGTGTCTGTCCATCTTTCCCTGAGAGGCCAATGTCTTTTGGACTTTCCGCAGCATCCTGAGGGCTGGCTGCTTCTCCGATGGGTCACTCTTATGGCCACAAGATAATCGTGGTATTTAGAGTGAGCCATTTTTTTTTTATGGCTGGGGGAATGTCTAGCTTTTAGGGCTTTCTCTGGAGAATGGGAGGTGGTCCTTATAGCTCCTGGCTCCCTGCCTTACAGGGTGTCTGCAGAACGCACAGCCATCGCCTACCAGCCTCTGAAAGCACGCTGGGCCGGCCTTGAAGGGAGGCAAGAATGGAGTCAGCCTTTACACCACGCAGGGCCGGGGAGCTGATGACCACGGTCATGACTGCATTCAGCCCTTCAGAAAAATGACTCGTTCCTGTAACTCAGTGAAGGGATTTTTAAATTCTCTGGGTTTAACATATGAACACTTTATTCTAACAGGCATTAAAAAACATCTAAAATATGTATATATTTTTTTAAAAAGATATTTTTCTGGATGCTGTCTTGGGAATCACTGGATTTTGATTCACCTTCCCCAACGCTCACTCCACGGAAACCCACCCCCCACCTGTGCTTCTAGGAGGACTTGGCTTCCTGTTGGTATGGATGTCAGAGACACAGCAGATGACTTCTGTCCAATAGGTTTCTTGCTTTTCCAGTGGCAGTGCACTGGTTTTTGTCTTTTGAACTTGGAGGATTCGAGTCGAACGCCTGCTTCTAGGGCTGGACCAGCGACTCTGAGCCAGCTGGAAGTGACCGGTAGTGAGCAGAACACAGAACTATGGTGCAGGAGATGTGTGCCTCCCCTGTGTGGCTTTGGTTAATGTTCTGCAGCAGGAACTCCACGCAGCTGGGCTGGATGTGATGGGCCCCCACTGGTGTGGGGCCAGTGGCTGCGAATATTATAGGTTTGTAGACTCAGGGCTTTCGTGGGCAGCCATATTTACTTAAAGTCATAAATGGATTATTGGATTATGCCTTGGTCATGCCTCTAAGTCACTTACGGCTGCTAGCATGGCTTTGGGTCCCTAATAAGCTGCACCCTCCACAGGAAAGTGACTCTCTCACATTAATTAACGTTGAGTCTTCCTTGTTATGATCCTCTGGCTTTGGAATAGCACTCTGGTGGGCCTCTGAACTGAGGGGGACTTTAGTTCTTAGCCTCTCTCTCCCAGCACCTCTGGAGAAGGCAGAAATATATCCTGGTGCCTAGGAATTTTTTTCTTTTTAGGATTCAGAATCTAAACCTTTCCTTGGGACACTCAGAGGATTCTAGGGGAAAACTCTCTTATGTATCACAATTTTTTTCTTAAACATAACCCTTTACCCTCCACCTGGACAAATCCCTTAGAGGCCCCCCGAGCATCAAAAACAAACCCTGGGGCCCTCCTAGTCCTGTCGGCAATTTAAAATTGAAACAGAACTGAGCCATAAGGTGAATGGAAGAGGGTCCAACAAATATTAATTTCTCATTGACTTTGGTATCAGATCCTTTGGAAAAACTCGACCCCCATGGCTGGCCCCCATTTTGCTGGTGTTGGGGGAGTCCAGGGGCCAGCCGAGCCCGCCTTTCACTAAGACGTGGCTTTAAAAGCTGCAAAGCACTTTCACATTTTCAGCTCGTTTTATCTTCTCTCCTGCCCCAATTGGGTTCAGGCTGACTCCAGCGGGCACCCCCCACCCTGTCCCCTTGTCCTTGGTGTCTGTCCCACCCTCCAGGATCAGGCTCCTTCTGACCCTCCAGCCCCAGCCTCCCCTCTCTGCAGAGGCCTGGAGGTTCTGGTTTGTTTAATGAACCAAATATTCTTACTTCAGGGCAGCTTGGGGGATCTTTTTTTTTCCCCTGTTTTTTCTTTGTTTTAAATCTTGAAATAAAGAAGACTCAGAGGAAACTGCAAAAAACCTGTGCAGAGCCCCGTGTACCTTCACTCCCCTCCCCTCCCCACCCCTGGCTGCCCTTCTTGTAAGGGCACTGCCTCCCTACCCACGCCTGGAAGCTGGCCTCCATGAGCACGTGTGCAGAGCCTGGCGTCCTTTGTCCACAGTGCCGTCCACTGCCCCACTGTGCTGCCAGCACGAGGCCCTTCCTGCTGCAGTCTCTGCTGCACCCTGCACCTCTCCTCCCCCCGAGGGCCCACGCGCTCCCCACCCCTGCAGGGTGTCCCTTCTAGAGTTTTGTCAGCAGACTCACTCTGTATGCGACCTCTGAGCTGTGCTTTCTTGTGACTCATTCTTTTTATTTGTTCTTAAAGCAGTTTTTAATTATGTAAATAATACATGAGCGAGCACATCCCCTTGTGGGACGAGTTCAAGGTTGTCCGTGACATGGGTGTCCTCTTTGAACCACACCTGCCAGTGCCAGACCTCGACCCTTCCCTCTGGGGAACTTGCCCATCTGGAACCGACCAGGGCCCTGTTTTCACACCCTGGACGTAACCCTCAGGGTCCTCCTCACCTGCACCTTCTGCTCCCACATGGTTCCATGTGAAGCTCCAGGAGAGCAAGGGTCTCTGTGCTTTAGTTGCCTTCCCTGCCCCCTCCCTGGTGCCGTGCGGACTCTGCAGTGGGTGCTGCCTTCTGGACCTCGGGCAACCACAGGAGCCTCTGCAGACCAGGGCCGGCTGCCCGTGCTGGCTTCTGGAGGAGCACAGGTGGTGCCCCTGCATCCAAGCTCAGTCTGGTTCAGAGCTCATCTTCCCACCACTGCTCTGGGTCCTTAGAGGTGATCGATTTATTTCCCTAAAACTGAAAACCTTACTGGAGGTCGCGGTCAACAGACTCACTTCCCAAAGGCCCCTGCTGCCCCAGAGTCTGGATTTTTAGGCCGCTGTCTCATACCATGTGCCTTCCGTCTTCCACCCCTGAATGAATAGTTGGTTGGGTCCCAAGAAACACCTGTTCCCAGGGGTGGCCGAAGCACACCTGGCTGGTTTGGAAAAGGTGGGCCGGTGGAATCCGTCTCAGTTGGAGTTCAGCAAAGCACAGGGGGCTCTCCAGACCCTGGTGGCCCCAGAGCCACCAAGGGAGTGAGCCTTGTGGTGCCAGTTCAGAGAGAGCAGAGGATAAGCAGAGAGATGGTGATCAGAGGGGACCAGAGACACAGGAGAGAGCGCGTGGCTGTTGGCATCCTTCCAAGAGGCGAGGGGAGGTGAAGTTCCTTGAACAGAGGAAGTCCCTGATGGGGACAGTCAGGTGGTGTGTGTAGCCGGCTGCTGTTGACACAGAGCATGAAGGGACACCCAAGCACCTGTGGTCAGGCCTGCAGAGCGCCTGGAGCTTCCAGCGTGAAGCTGGTCACCCCACAGCCCAGGCAACAGGTACCACGTAACTCTGGGTCACAGATTTGCTGGCAAGCTCGGAGTGGACATCTGCCGTCTCCAAGTCTGTTCCTTTGTCCAATAAAAGTCATCACCGGGGTTCCCGCTGGTGAAGCCAAAGGGCATCGTTAGTTTTAAACAAAAGTGTCCGTGACGGCTGGAACACAGACCTTACCAGGGTGACTGTGTCAGAGCTTCTGATGGCTTCTGCAGTCTTGGGCTGTGCCTGGTCTGTCCCCCCGAGGGGCTCATGGGGGCCGCAGGAGCAGCTGACTGCGGGGGCATCATGTTGGCCCTCATCCCATTCTCCCAGGCAGCCCTACTGGGAGGCCCTGCGTGGCCATTCAGATATAGGAGCGAGAGATGTGTTTGGAGGGAAAAAGAGACTCACGTCTTAATTGTGTTGATACCGTCCCCATCTTAGCAGTTACTGCCCAGCCGGGGCACAGCCTAAAGCCCATGGTCGCTCCAAGCCCGGGGCATAATACGGTCTCTAAACACGAAGCTCCCGCCCAGGTCTAGAGGGTTCTGTGGCTTCATATTGTGGTTTTGTGGTTTTTTTTTTTTTTCTCCATCAGAAATTAAATTATCTGGAATGACGAAGCCACAGCTGTTAAACAGTGGGCATCAGATGACATTTAAATAGCATTATCTTATGCTCTAATGGAAGAATTGGCTGGTGATTACAAACGAGACCTCCCAGGGCAGTGAGGACATTTGCAAATGGCCTATTTTAAGCAGACCTCTGAATCCATCACTTTAGATCTTCAGAGAAGATGCAGCCCCAGCCTCACCGGTGCCTGGTCCTTTAAAGACCATGCAGAGATTTCCAGTGTGATGCTGAGGGCTTGGTCCCTGTGCACGTGTTTCCTGTGCACTGTGATTAGCATGTGACTAGCATGTGACACTCATTGTAGGAATTCACCCAAGGAGGTAGTAGTGGATCAGGGGTTGCTGGGGACCTCATTTGGTCCTTCCAAATCTCTTGGTGTGATTCAGGGAGTCTGTCCGAGTCTGCATTCCGCATAGCAGGGCTGTGGCGGGCACCTTGGGCAGGAGGATCCATTTCTAGCTGCATGCAGGTTTTCCTCTCTGAAAACCCACGTCCCACTGACTTCACCCCGCAGAACTTACAAGCATTTTATCTTGGAATGCACATCTTGACCCACGAGGAATCCCAGGGCGCCCCTGGGGACTGGCTGATGCTTGTCTCTCTGGTGATGTTATTTTTAGAAATGCCAAAGGGAGAGGCTGGTGATTGTTTGAGTTGTAGTGCTTGATGCGGCAGTGGGATTTCTCTGGCAGGTTTTTTCATGTAGTGGTTTTTGGTTTCTGACGTCGTCAAGGAGGGCATTTAAAAGAAGATCCTTCCATCTCCACCAGAGCTCCGTTTCTCACCTATCAGTCGAATTACTGCTCAGGTTGGGAGTAAAGGAAGGATGAAAGAACTCACGATAGTCCTTCAGACATCACTGAGAAAATGTGAGCTAGGTTCTGTGATATAGTTGGCACACGGGGAAGCCCAGACCTGTCCTGGCATGGCCAACCCAAGCTCAGCCGGCTCTTCAGCCCTGGTGAGGGAGCCCCTGGACTGGCCCCCACCATTGAGAAGATGCCACAACCCCAAATTATCATTAAAAGAATCAAAGGGAAACTGCATGGCTCCTTCCTCCATCCCTGGAATGAAGAACTTTCTTCTTTGGGGCATTTTTTGGATTCAGAGCCCCTGGCAAGATTCCAGTTGACCAGGGTGGTCACCACATGGCACTATGAGAGGATCTTATTCACTGTCCAAAGACTTCTTCTTCCACTGAAACTGGAATAATGGGGTGGGGTGATCTTCTCCTAATCCTGAGCATCATCAGGGAGGGAGGAAGGGTGTAGAGCTGCTAAAAGGTACAGATATTCCAAGTGTGTTTTAGAAACTCAGGAGCATTGAGGCAAGATGTCTACGACTGTCTGCACGGGATGCTGTAAGCGCCAACTCTCTGGATTGGACAGAAGAAAAAAGTAGTGAAGCTCTCAAGGGCGCGTATTTCCACGTCCGTTACTCCATTTCACTATTGTTTTCCTGGATAGATTTCTATCAGGTGACATGAAAATGAGGACAGATATTTTCATAATCTCATGTGACCCAAATGTATTATGAATTCCTTCATCCAGTTTTAATATCACTCTAAATTATTCCTCAAACTCTATTAATAATTAAGGCAAGCCAAAACTGTATTATCTCCTAATGGCACTTTGACTTTCTGGTTTCTTTTTGGAATGAATGTCCCCCGTGCGTTTCCTAAGAAACTCCATGCTGCTCATTTCATGGCTTCTGGGTCCTCCAACCCGTCCCCTCCCATGGGAGTCACAGCCATGCTCGGAGGGGACCCTCCCCTTGCTTTTCTCTGGGGAGCTGCCCTTTCCTGGCTTCTGGACCCTTAGGTCCAGACACAGTCACATGATGTGGGTCTGTCCAGTGAGAGATCTCCTGCTGGGTGGGAGGGATCAGGTCGGAGGTGAGCAGGTGTTCAGAGCTGGCGGACTTTGGCTACAACCATCATGACACAGATGGTTGTGGATCTTGGACCTGCTGTGGTCATATTGCAGGAACATGAAGCCACTCGGGGGCACCCTGCATGGTGCTACAGGGGTCAGTCCAAGGTGGGGGCTGCAGTCCCTTGGATGCTGCTGTTCCCCTGGGCTTGTCAACCACAGGAGCCTGTGGCACTCCACTTGTGCGCGAGACTCGGGAAGCTGACTGCTGGGTGCTTGCTGAGTCTTACCCCCATGCTGCCCTCCACCTCGCCCACTTGCTCTTTCTAGTGACTCAGATTCTGGGGATTCTTTACTTCTTCATCTTCTGCAAGCACATGGCTTAGATGGCCGACAGTTCTTGGGAAGTGACCATGCACTCCACAGGGCCAGCACACAGAGGAGGACCTGAGACTGTGTCCAGCAGGTCCTGGGCACTGGACACACCTCTGAGTGGGGAAAGAGGCTGTGCTCCCCTTTCTCTAGAGGGCATCTTCAGCTATCAAAGGCCATAACTGGAAGTAGCCCAGACTCATAGGGAGGGACTAGGCAGGGAGACTTGCTATCTGCTTGGCCCCTGGGGACCTGCTGGCCTTCACCCAGCACCTGTGGAGCACTGCCCAGGAGAAGGGACACTGTCCACCAGCCTCCTTGGCTGCTCCCAGGACATCTCTGTTGGGGACCACTCTCTCTGCAG
Source organism: Marmota monax (assembly GCF_021218885.2). Taxonomy (NCBI): domain Eukaryota; kingdom Metazoa; phylum Chordata; class Mammalia; order Rodentia; family Sciuridae; genus Marmota; species Marmota monax. The sequence continues at coordinate 3,073,123 of NW_026692549.1, read as the reverse complement.
CTCAGCACCCTGGCCGAGCCCCTCCCTCCGTGGGAGCTATGAGCTCTTAAGGCCAGCTGCCTTTCTCTCTCTGTCCCGTACAGGGAAGAGGTGCTTTTAAGTGAGACAGAAAGTATTTCATCTATCTGTGGCTGGGGACATTGTCCTGGCTGGGCCTGGAGGAGGGGAGTCCAGAGTGTGCAGTTCTCTGTGCTGATGAGGGCCAGGGAGTCAGGGCCGTGTCCCCACCCAAGCAGAGAGGCCCTTTCAGGAATCCCGGGACATTGCCCAACTCTGGTGGGGACCTGGTGCACCAGGATGGGGCCCAGGAATGAGGAGCCCCAAGAAGAGGAAACGTCCAGCATGGCTTTCATCTCTTGAACTCTGACCTATGGCAAGTGACCTGCATTCACGGAGTCTCTGAACCTTCTTTGTAAACCTGAGATGTCTGGGGCGAAGCAAACCCAACACACACTTTCCCTTTTCCTTTTCAAAACTTGAAATGAAACGTTCATTCACTAAACCAACAGTTTTCAAGTCACCACCCCGTGGACTCAGCCCGCTCTTGGTGTTGTGCCCCGTCCCCTCTCTGGTTCAATGCTTTCCCATCACTCCCAACACCACAGGCCTTGAGTAGCTCCCTCCCTCCCCCCACAACCACTAATCCACTTCCTGTCTCTGTGGAGTTGCCTTTCTGGACACTTTATAAAAGGGACTCACAGGGCAGGTGAGCTCTGCCACAGCTTCCTCCATGAGGCATTGTGTTTCCGAGCTTCCTCCACGCTGTAGCATCATTCCTTTTCAAGGCTGGGTAATATTTCACTGTGTGGGTGGATAATCCACAGTTTCCTTATCCACACGCCAGCTGGTAGACATTTGGGTCGTCCCTACTTTTTGTGAGTAGTGCTGCTGTGGACGAGTGTAGACAGGTATTTACTCTCCTTTGAGAACAAGGAGCGTGATGAAAACAATTGCTAATTGTTCGTACTAATTAAACACTTAAATTATGTCCTCGAAAGCCATCTTCCATGCTTGATGGCCCCACTGTCACTCATGGTAATGCTGTTTTTAATGGTAAACATGTGACCTGCTGCAGAGGTGCTGAGGCCTCCACTACAGGTCTAGCCTCCTACTCCCTGTGGCCCAGGAGTCCTGAGTGATGGCCTGACACTCCGTGGAGCGAGGGCCCAGTGCTTTCTGGTTGGCACTGAACACTCAGCCGAGCCGGGCCTGAGGCAGCCACGGTACCATATCTGAGCCGTCGCCACCTGCCTGTGGCTGTGTGATTCTGGGTCCCAGAGCTTTGCCTTGTCCCTGGACAGGGTGCCGGGCTCTTCTCCCTGCTTGGCGGGCTCTGCGGGATCTGGGGCTGCTGCCCAGCTGGAGTCCAGCTGGCTGGAGGGAGCAGCCCTTCTTCTCTCCTCTGCATCTGTTTTCTGCAGGATAAAGTCTGAAAATGTTGCCATCACGACGTGGCTGGCGCCCATTGCTCATCGGGCCACTTTAGGTGTGTGCCCAAAGCCCCTGCGCTCACAGGGGCCTTCAGAGCCACACCGTACAGTCTGAGCCAGGGCCGATTGGTTCCCCAGCTTCTGTCCTGCAGCTTCCTGTGTGTCCCCTCCCTGTCTGCTCGCACCTTGCTGTCCGTCCTGGTCCACACGGGCCACCTGCCGAGCCATCCTCCGTAAGCTCACCACCTCCACAAAGTGCTTTTTCGCGCCGCAGCTGGCCATGTTGTGCAGGGTGACTCAGAGTCGTTGGAAGCTGAATCATATCCTCTGGCCTCGTTCTCTGCTTACATCAGCTTGGGTTCATCAGGGTTCTGAGTGGCAAGTGACAGAAAGCCACCTCCTCACTGCCTCGAAAGGGACTCTTGAAAGCTGAGGACTCGTCGTCCATAAAGTCGATCAGTAGAGACTCTTGCAGGCACAGCTGGCTCTGGGTGCCCCCAGGAGGCTTGTGGCATCTCCTCTGGGTTATGCTTTCCTCTGGCTCCTTCTGCAGGTAGAATAATGTCCCCTCTAAAGCTCATGTTTACCTGGAACCTCAGAATGTGGCCTGATTTGGAAACAGGGTCTATGTGGACATAACTAGTTAAGATGAAGCCAAGGTGGATGAGGAGCGGGCCCCAGATCCAACGGCTGGGTCCTTAGAAGAGGAAAGAGAGGGAGACGTGGGCTCCCAGACACACAGGGGAAGCCCTGGGGCCAGGGACCAGGCTAGTGATGTCCCTGGAAGCCACGGGGCTCTGTGGACTCCCAGCAGCCACCTGGAGTGTGGAGAGGCCGGACACGAATTCCAGAGCTCCCAGGTGATGCTGACCCTTTGGACAGCGTGGCCATGTACTTCCAGCCCCCAGAACTGTGAGGAAAGAGAGTTCTTCACTGATGTCCTGGCAGCCCTGGGGCCCAGTGGCCACCATTCCTGGGCTGCTTCTCCAGAAGAACCAGAGATCTCTGGCTGCACCCACTCACCAACAGGGCGAGGGGGAGGACGACCTGGCTGTTTCATGTTCCCCCAGGGAGGATGGCCTGGCTGTTTCATGTTCCCCAGGGAGGACGGCCTCCTGCACTGGCAGGAGGGAGACAGTGTAAGAGACCAGAGCAGAGAGGGGTGCAGAGAGCCACCCGGCCTGTGCCTCCCTCCCTCACTGCTCTGGACCAAGCAGGTGGGCTAGCACCTGGGGGTGACAGAGAGGACAGCTCCTGACTCAGGGACGTCTTTTTCCCTGGGCCAGTGTAGAGCAAGTCCTGTGCCCCTCACCCCAAGCCCCCTTCCCAGAGACAGCAGGTGCCTTTCACCTGCACCGTCTCCTGAACAGGACATCCCACACCTTGGACAGAGGAGAGCAGGGAGAAGCTAAGTGACAGAGTTGCTCAATGAGTGAGGCTCAATGACAGAAGGACTCTTGGCACCTGGGGTCGGTCTGTGCAGGACGCCCACCCACCCTCCCATTCTGCACCTGGCCTCCAAAGGCCAAAGGAGACCCGAATCCATGACAACCCTCTCCCAAAGGCCAAGATCGCCCAGTTATCCTGACACTCTTGCCTCTTTCTGTATTGCCAATGAGCCTAGGGCATTCCTGGAGGGGGACTGCGGCCTGGTGGGGGGGACTGCAGGAGCAAATGTGACCTTACACCTCAATTAACCGATGCACTTAGGACCCAGCCTCGCGGTCCTGGATGGGGCTGGCAGAGGTGGGTGAGTTCCTGGCCCAGCTGGGATTCTGTCGGGGAGCAGGTAGGATGTGTGGTGGTCCCTGGCCTCTCCAGCTGTCCAAGGTGTTCCCAGAGCCTCAACACTGCGGCTGGCACCAGGCGGAAACCGTGTGGGCAACGAGTGAGTGATGACTAGCAGGGAGAAGAAATGGCCCAGCGAGCGGGATCCGTTTACTTTATGAAATTTCCCCCTAAGAGAGCCTTGGAGTTCCCACCAAGAAGAAAGGCTGCCCGGCGGGAGGCAGCGCTGCCCTCCTCGCTCCAGGTTGTCTGGGAACTTGATTAAATCCATCACTCACCGCCCGGGAGAAAGGGTGGGAAACCCAGGAATGGCGAGGGTCCCCGGGAGACACTTGAACTTGGAATCTGCTTAATAGCTCTTGGCACGGAAGGCAAACAAGAGTCTTTCTGAGATCAAAGGACTTTATCTCCCTCAGTGGAGAAATCTGCTCCTTCAATCACTTATTGTTTGAGCCAAATATATCCCTGGAGTGAGAGGGAAAGAAAAAAGAGAAATGTCCTGTTTCTGCCTTTCCTGTGACTCCAAGTGAGTCTTGAGCTTTATGGGGAGTGTTTTGTTTTTAATTGGCGAGAGCTTGGGTGGAGCCAACTGCCACTCAGCCTTCCGTCTGAGGCCACTTGGAGTTGTACAAGGTGTCATCGCCGGCAAGACGCTCCTTGTGTTTCTCCACTGGTGATGGACTCAGTGGGCCTGGACTTCTGGCCTCCAAAGCTGTGTGCGAAGATGCAGCTGGGTGTTTTATTGGTGAAGCTGGGTGGTGAACTTTGTTATAGCAGCTGCAGGGAGCTGACACTGACCTTGCAGGTGATCAAGCTGTTGTGGCACAAAGGAGAGCGAGACAAACTGGGAGACAAATACACGTTTGTTTTCATGCTCCGAGAAGTCGGGTGTGGGCAAGAAGGATGCTTTCAGACACGTGGACCATCTGGGAAGGCTCTTCAGAAAGGTGTGCGTGAGGCCAGCACCTGGCAGTCAGAAGGGCGAAATGTCCAGTGATCTTTAACAAAGCCTGCTGCAGACCGAGGGGCAGAAAGTACAAAGGTCTGAGACAGGAAGAGTTGGAGCTTTCAGGGTGCACAGACCAGCCAGTCTGGCCATGCTGCAGGCTGACGAGGGAGACGAGGTGGCAGGTCAGAGGGACGCGTCCAGATGTGGCTGAACATACTGGGCATTCACAGGAAGGCAGGGAACCGAGGGTCAGGCTGCAGTAGTGAATGGAGGGTGAAGTCAGAGGGTGCTCTTCAAAGATGTGGAGGAGGTGGCTCTCGTCAGATGAGACCTGCTGCAGGTGCTCTGGGGTAGCAATGCCCTGTTCCACTCGGCACATCCACCTGACTTCCTGGGAAATTAGCTTCCATGTTCAGTTGGCTCTTTCCCTTCAGGCAGGAACCGGAGCCGTTATGAGCTGGGAGATGAAGGAGGGAGAGCGCCACACAGGACGGCACCGGATTGGCTCCTTTCTGCCCGAGACCAGAGTGAGACCTCACATGGGGTCTCTGCAGATGGGATTGGCTGAGATGAGGTCATCCTGGAGGAGGACAGACCTAAATCCAGGGAGGGGACCTTGGAAGAAAGCCACGTGGCCACCCAGAGAGGGACGCAAGAGAAGGTTCTGAGACATCGGAGGCAGAGCCTGGGGGGAGGCTCATGGGCAGGTTCTCCCCAGAACCGTCAGCGAACCCTGACCTCAGGCCCCCAGCCTCCAGAGGTGCAGAAGCATGATTCCTGTTGTCCCAAGCCCCCGGGGGTGGCTCTTTGTCACAGCAGGGGAAGCTCATAGTAGCCAGTTTGTAGGGAGCTGTCCATCCTGGGCCCGGAGCCCAACCTCTCTTATGAGAAGAAGACACAACAGAAGAAAGTGCTTTTTTGGTTCTTTGGTCTCAGATTTTACTGAGGGCCCCACCCAGTGGCTCCAGCCCAGCCCTCTCCTTGGTCACCTTTATCACTGACTCACTCAGTGGTTGTGTTCCAAGGAGCCCCTGCTGGGACAGGCCGGTGGCAGGCCAGTGGGTGTGAGGGGTCCCACTCCTCCCATCACACCACTGTGGCAAGGTCCCCTCCTCCTTCTCCACGTCCTTCCCTCCCTCTCTCTGCTACAAAGGCCCAGTGGGCTCAGAGGACTTGGGGCTGGTTTTGGAGGCAGGACTTTCCTCACAGGCCCTGCCCACAGTGAGGAGGCCGCCAGGTGAAGTGTGGGCCTCTGAGGGAGCCCGGGCTTCACTTCTGGGGTGACAGCGGGGACAGCTCCGTGGCCCACATGTTGTGGACACACAGAGAGGTTGATGTGGACTTCAGCTAGGGGCCTCTCATGACCCTGGGGTCCAGGCCTGTCCCCGTGGTAACTGTTAAGCCTCCGTTCTTGCTTGGTTTCTTATGACGACTTCCCTGTGACATCCTCTTGTTTTAACTTTTTTGGCGCAGGTGCGGAGTCCGCTCGGTTGAACCCCACCCCCCGCCTGGGCCACCTGTGCCCACTTGTTCTTATTTAATTCGTTATTCTTAATACTGTAATTGGCACCTGGGAATCCACCACTCCAAACAAAAGCCAGTGATCCATCTGTTTAACCTGACTGGGTTGAATAGCTTCCGCCCGTGTGCACATTTTAAGAAGCAGTTACATAACATCGCCGACGGCTTTATTTCTTAGGTTTCCTCAGTAACCAGGCCTGTTTCAGATGCTTCTAGGCCCCCGGTGGGGATTTGGTGGGGCTCAGAATCCATTCGGCATCATCTTCCAGTGGGGGGGGGGGACCCTCCCTTCCTATGGCCTGCACTAAATGTAGTCCTGTTACTGCAAAAAGGAGAGATCGTCTCCTTTCTTGACTGATTACTTTCATCATCAAAGCCAGGAGGCACCTGGGCCGCTGTGTGGTTGGTTGTGTGATAAAAAGGTGTGAGAACAGGCGTGTTGCAGACCCCATGGTCACAGCCTTCTCTGCTCAAACCAGGACTGTTTATGAGTGGTTAGGGTTCCCAACCACGGTGCTGGAGGTACAAAGCCCAGAGATAAAACTTGAAGGGGGAGAAATAGGTCAACCAGCGTTACCGAGGAACCGCGCCACCAGCGAGCAGACAAGAAAATGTGCTCCTGTTTTTCTCTCCTGTTTGTTTTACATAATTCTCAGTAAGACTTTAGGAGAGTTGTTCCCTGAGAACGAGGGTGATCCATCAGTGGGCGCTGCAGAGGTTTTGGGGGCAAGTGTGTCTGGCCCCGCCGCTTATTTATTACATGCACTGGACAGGTCACCCCAAAAGTCTCACAGACATTTTGGAAGAGGACCATGAGTTTGTGAGTTCCCCTGCATGGGAAGCACTTCCTGGGTGAGGCTGGGCTTTGAAGAGTAAGGGAGGCGTGGACACAGCCCTAACTCCTCAGGAGGAGAAGCAGTAATTCAGAGTGGACATTGAACTTGACTTAGGCTTGAAGATGATCTCTCGGGGCATGGTTTTGAGTTTTCTGTTTCAATGGCTCACAAGTGATTCTGCATCCGTTCTGGAAGTCAGCTCCAAATTCCTGTGTCCCCAGGTCCTGAAAGCAGGTGGGGGGAAGCCTCTGCCACCTGTGTTCCCCTGGCTCTCTGAATCTACCCCACGGCCAGATGCCCACCAGGGAGCATGGCGTGCACTTTGATAAGTAGACACACCCTCTCCCTGGAGGAGAAACTCGACTCACCAGGGCCTGGTGCACAAGAACAGCAAGCAAGGGTCATTACGTGCCTGTGGTGGGTGACATCAGCACGACTTGGAGAGCTAATTACGTTCTTAATTATAGCTTTGTATTGAGTTAGAGAACCATCATCCATAACGTAATTGAAACCCTGCTGGGATGGCGTCTGTTGCCAGCTAATTGCATGTCATTTTTTACTCCACTTTAAATAAGAACCGCATTTCATTTGTCTCTGCTTTAATTAATTGACAGGGGAAACTTAATTGGGGTTTTATCAATAGATCGAATATTTTCAAGTGGTGGCAGAGAAATGAGTCACGTGCCGGCATAGCAGCCTTCGCACACAGAGCTCTGCGTGTGCTTGTGTGACACTTGGGGAAGAACTCGGCTCCGCATCAAGACACGAGGTGGCTGGATTCATGTGGGTTCCCTTCTCACTGTGACCCACCAAGTGCTTCTCTCCTTGGGCTTAAGTGTTTTCATCTCAAAAATGAGAGTTGGGTGGGTCTTAAAAGTCCCATCTAACTCAGGAATTCCACCCTTGCGACTTAAGATGCCCAAATGAGGTAGAGACCACCTGACGTTGGGCAGGAGACCCAACTGTTTAGGGTCTGGAGTTCATCATTATTCTCTACAGAGTGGGTCTCCTTGGCCGTCAGCAATGGTGGCTGTGGTCAGCCCAGAAAAGAAATTAGGTGGGGTAGGAGCAGCCAAAGCAGGCAGGAGTTCAACCCAGGGCCTGCATCTCATGGAGGGCTGCCAGGGGCGGGCGGGGGCCCATGTCCTTCCTGACATCACTCAGACCCAGGAGCCCTGGGCAGTGTGCTGGGCCAAGCCGGACAGCCACCTTCTTCCTCAGCTAACAGTCCTGTTAGGTCTCATAGGAGGCGGGAGAGGTCATCACGGGGAGGAGAGAGCAGGGTGCTGGTACCTTGCCCACTCTGAACCTCCCAGACAGATCCTCGGCCTGTCTGGCTTTTCATTCCCCAGGGAAGCCCTGCCTTCAAGAGATCATGGCCTTTCCAAGTGGGGAAGATGTCAGCACAGAGAGGGCGTCTACAGAGACACAAGCTGGGTCCCCAAGAGTCGCTAGCTGGACATCCTCCCAGCTTCTGCTTTGTTCTTTTGGCTTATTTTAGAAAGTGTTTTTCTGGGATGAACCTCCCTGTTGTAAAATAGATTCTTTTTTTTTTTTTTCTTTTACTTCTCAGGCTATAGTGCGAGGTGAGATCAGCTGAGACTCTACCTGGAAAGGCTGGTTTTCCTCTTCTTTCTCCATACGAGTGTGTCCGAGTCTCCCTTTCCTGGCGCTGTACAGGTGGTCCTGTTACTGTTGACTGGTTGATTCAGTGTGTGGTCTCTTGAATCACTGGTTGTGCTAACGTGGGTAGGATTTGTTCCTCCTTCCTTCCTCTTCTTTTGCTGATTCTCATTTGCCATTGAATGTCTGGTGGATGGTAACACATCCAGGAGATGAAGACACCATCGTTTAGGAACAAGAGATTTTAAAATAAGTTTCCAAGAAGTTAGAGGCCATCTCCAACATCCAGTGGTGTATGTGATGCCCTTGCTCCAGGCATGCGTCCGCAAGGTCTCTTTGTTTTGCCGTGGTAGAAATGGATTTGGGCTAATCTAAGTCAAAGCACACCTCTTGACAAAGAGCACATGTCAAGTCTCAGAGATCTGAAAACAAAATTGTACCAAAGTCGGTGTCCTGATTGTTACCTCCCACTTTGCAAGATGTCCCTACTGGGGGACCTGGGAGGAGTCCACAGGTTTCTCTGCACCATTTCTTCTGTGTGTATATTTGCACAAATATCTCAATAAAATTTTCAAACACCAAGAACATTCCAGAAGCGTATCCACGAAGCCTATTGCCCAGAATCCCCAGGAAAGGATGTGGCCGGAAACCCCCGGAGGGTCCTCCAGCCTGTGCAGGGGAGGCCAGACCTCGGCTCACCTGGCCTGGCAGAATGCGTCTCCCAGGATGGCCTCGTGGCATTTCTAACCCTACGCGCTCTCTCAGAGCTGCTTCCCAGACCAGACAGAAATGACGCTACTTCCCCAACCCTCCCCTGGGGCTGGCCTGTGGCTTACCTGAGGGACCCAACATGCTAGTGATACTGTGGGACGTGACACCAGCCGTGAAGGTGATGTGGCTTCTGCCTACCTCTGTCTCTCCTGGGTGTCTCCCTGGGAATGCAGCCTCCACGTCACGAGTAAGCCCAAGCCACACAGAGAGGCACATGTCAATGTCATTGCCGAGGGTGGCTGGCAGACAGCTGTCCCCCAGGACATGTGAGTGGGCGAGGGACCCCAGATGGAACCCTGGCCCATGAGCCCCTCAGCTAGTGTCATGCAGGGCTCAGACTAGACTCGGCCTGGCTGGACCCATGTGCAGATTCATGAACCAAGTGAATTCTGTGAGCTGGGAGTTTGTGGAATGGTTGTGCACACAGGGGTAGTCACGGGGCCAGCCTGCAGCGGGCAGGAGGGAGCCCCAGAGGGCCTGAGCCCCATTCGCCTTTCTACTCGTCATCAGTCCTAAGGCCTCACTTCAGGGACTCTGGGGAATTTAGAGGATGTCAGTGACCAAAAGAAATCAGAATCAAAAAACCGTCCCCATAAGGGCTGGGGTTGGGCTCAGTGACAGAGTGCTTGCCTTGCATGTGTGAGGCCCTGGGTTCGATCCTCAACACCACATAAAAATAAACAAACAACATAAAGATATTGTGTCCACGTGTAACTAAAAAACTATTAAAAAAATAACCTGTCCCCATAAGATCCTTTAGAAGCATCTTGAGGGTGATATTTAATATTTTGGGCACCAATTATGTGTAGGCATTGGGGATAATCTCAGCCCAAAGTCCTTGTCTTCTTTATGGTTTCTGACTTTTATGTCAACCATCTCACCATGGGGCTCCATGCATATTCAAGGAGAGACGGCCATGAAATGACAAGCAGGAGGAGGAGACCCGGAAGGTCACCTGGGGAGCATCACCATGTCAGAGAAAGCAGAGCCACCCATGGTCCAGCATCTACATTCAGGTGCCTGTCCTGCTCTAGGGTGGCAGGCAAGCTAACAAGGTGGACAAGAGGTCCCTCTTCTTCAGGCCTCCGATTCCCGCAGAGGAAGTTGCACTGAACACACCAGCCGGCCCACGTCCATCTTTCCAGGGCAAGCATCGGGAGAAAAGTTCAAGAAAAATGCAGAATTTATTCGCCAACTCCCGGAAGGCATTTCAGTGAGTTTCTGGCCCCGTGCAAGAAAAATGGAACAGGAGTCAGGAGGAGCATTGGCCACAAGCAACTCCGTTTCCTGAGCTTGGACCGATTGGAAACGAGGAGGAGGAGGAGTGCTCAGTCCATCAGCGGGAGATTGGCCTGTAGCCACCGCACGCGGAAGGAGCACCCCGGCCTCAGAGGGCTGTTGTCAGGCGTGATGGAGCAGGAATTTAAGTTAAAGAATATTCACAGACTGCAGGCCACGGAGGAAGCAGGGGTGTTCATCTTCTCTTTACAGCCGCGCTCGCTGGGAGCCTGCCTGTCTTTTATTGTTAATATAAAAATCAATATAACAAGAGGCGAGTCTGTGCTGCGATAATACCGGCTCCTTGCACCAGGCGTGTGGAATTAGATTGCTGATAGATGTGCCTTAGTCTCCTCCCCAGGCTCCAGATAGAATCTGTGGGCTCTGCCAATCAGCACGGTAAAGCAGCCTGGATGGATGGCGGACCAGCGTGAGGCCCGTGGTGGCGGGAGGATGCGGGTCCCTTGCAAGACGTCCTCCCGAGGGAGCTGAGCTCACCCAGGCCCAGCCGTGCCCTCGGGCAGAGAGTCCCAGGGCAAGTCTGCACCTGCCCAAGGGAGGCTGCATGGGCTAAGAGAGAAGCAGAGGAGGAAAGAAAAACAAAGGAGAAAAAGAAATGGAGAGATTACCTTTGAGGAGACTTCCCCTCCAGGACTTTAGTTAAAAAGTGATGGTTTCAATGAAAGAACAAATGATATCGCCTCTTCCCAGACGTGCCCCGTTCCACATAGACATCCATCTTTACTCCCGTGACCCTGGGAGCATCACTGTGGCCCGTGGCAGAGCCAGGGTCAGCTGTCTCCTGCCTCCTCTCCCTCGGAGCCCCAGGGAGGACCACCCAGCGGTTTAGTGACGCACACTAAGCAGGACGTGGAGGGGTTTGGAGGAGCTGGGTAGAACATCCACCCAGTATGTGCAAGGACCTGGTTTGCGTCCCCAGCACCTCAAAAATAAATAAATAATCACTGTGGAAACAGGAGGTGAACTCCAGCAGTCACCTCCATGCCGCCGTATTGACGCTCAGTGACTGTCACGTGATGTCTGCCAGCTTTTCTTAACTTGGCTTTGCTGCGTCCCTCCTGCCCTGGGTGTGGGTCCGTGTGGCTCTCCCCACACACACACGGCATGCGCCTGAGAATAGAGGTGGAATGTCAGCCTCTGTTTGAAACTCGAACCCCGGGGGTGTTCCAGGTGTGGGGTGTTGCTGGGTCCTCTAGAACACGTCCTAGTGCTCAGGCCCGTTCACGGTGGTGTCTGTTGCCCCCCGTGTTTGCAGTCATACCGCTGCGTGTTGTAACCATCTCAGGAATAAGTCGCTGAAGCCACTTTAGGTAAGTGTGTCTAAATTCCTAACAGTGAATTCCTTGCACTGAGGTTCCAGAAGCTGGGGCATGGAGCTGGGGGAGGAGCGGGGGCCCTGCTGTCTCTGCAGGAGGCGGGACCTCGATGCCCTGGCCTGGGAGCCGCATGCGCCATCAACCCGGCTCTTTCCCTGTTTATCCTCTTGGTCTTAATGATTCCTCGTGCGGCTCTTGCTGATTTGGTAAAGGGAAACGTGAAGAAAAGCTCAGTGCCCAGGCCAGCCTCTGGGACGTGTCCAACAGAGCCCCGGGTCTGAGCCTGTTGGCAACTGGAACTCACAGAGGCCGCCATGCAAATGGGGTCTGTCGGGGCCACCACAGCGATTCTCTTAGGGTCCCCATTAAGTCTGTTGTGACCCTTCTAGAAAACAAACATGCGCGTGTGCAGTACACGCTCTGACAGACACATCGCAGACAGGCATGGACGCTGGCACGCGGGTGGCTTCTGAACGTCATCCGTGTCATCCGCGTCATCCGCAGCGTGGCTCATCCTGCTCACCCTCACCAGGACGCCTCGCTCACCCCAGTGTTTCCTCCTGGTTTGCCGTCACTTGGCTATTGTCTCTCCCAGGGCCACTGTGTCATCACTAGTTTGGGGCTGTGCTAGGCAGGTATCTCACGTCTCCTGGTCTATCCTGTTGGTCCCACCTGGCACCTGGAGCGAGCGCTGTACCCCAGCAGCCCTCCTGTGCAGGCAAGTAGGTGAAGCTTCCCTGAGGAAGCTTCCCTTGCCTGCCTTGGGTGTGCAAGAGTCCTGTCCTTGGCAGGCTCTTGCTCCTGGCTGTGTGCAGAGGCTGTGCCCCACAGCATCTCTGCTCCACAGCAGGACCAGGACATTGCTGGAGTCCACCTGGCATGGCAGGGAAGGAATAAGTGTGTGCAGGACCCCAAGATTCTTCAGAGATAATATTGTCACGACAGTCAGGTGGGACGACACCTCCTGTTGCTTTCTGCTTCTGTGAGTGTAAGAGAACTGTACGATCATTTATCAAATTCTGAAGAACCTCACGTATCCAGCTTTAGTCTCTCCATCTTGGGGCCGTCCCTCGGCCAACCTGCCGCCTCCTCCATCGGGGCTCTGCCCTCCACTGATTCTTTGGGTGTGAGGTGGCAGGGCTGCCCCAGGTACCAGGGCTTCACTGTTCAAGTTGCTGGAGCTTCTGGGGAAAAGGATGAAGACGGCTGTGTCCAGCCACCCCTGTGCCTGCCCCTGTCTGCACCGAGTCTATTTGCAAATGCACCCATAGGATGCACCCCACTGCTGGAGCCCAGCCTGAGGTTGGCACCCTGGGTGCCACCGTACTGGACTCAAGCAGCAGAAAAGGAAAGTGAGGGAGGGAACATCACCTTGGAGACCCCCAGGCTGGGGCCTGAGGCTGGCCTTGCAGAGCAAGAGCAGGTGGATGGGCCCATTGGCCATGCTGAGGCAGCTGGAGGGCTAGACAGGAAGAGCCACCCGTCCAGTCCCGTGCTCCAAAAACCTCATTGCTCTACAGCACTCTCCTTCCTCCTCCGCCGACAACATAGTGGAACAGCACTTGGGAATTAATTGCAGAACGGCTATTTCTGGGCAGCTGGAGGTGATCTGTTGTATGGGGAAAAAAGTTAGAAAAGCTTCTTAAGGGCAATTCACTTAGTGCTCTTCTTTTCCCTCCTATCTCTTCTTGCCCATAGGAAACTCCTTACCTCCATGACAAAGGACATCCTGGCACGGGGTTGCCTCAGGGTCCCTTGACACTGACCGTTGGGTTAGCCATTGTGCAGCCTGTGCAGGGGGCATTCTCAGGGGCAGGCAGCCTTAGTGTGGGGTCACCCAGAGCGGGAGACAGGTCGGGCCAGAGGGACTTTGAGCAAGAAGATATCAGCTGTGGTGGGATGGAGGGGTGAGAGGAAGGTGACTGGATGCCTCTGTTTTCAGAAAGATTCTGAAGCTAACAGAATCACTGCCTGCACATCCTAAGTTCTATTCCCAGGGACAAGGCTCAGCCCAGCCCTCCAGCCCTGTCCAACAGGAGGCACCTGCTGCTGCCTGCCAGGGTCCTTCTAAACACCAGCCCGTCAGACCAGGTGTGCGGTACCTTGTCCCGAGCTGTCCCCGTGCACATCAGGGAGCACAGACTTGCAGACCTGCGTAGTTCCTCCAGCCTCCCCCCTTCTCCCGTCCCCTGGTTTCCATGGGAACCTCTGATGCTATTTTTCTGGAGTCACAGATTACTGCCACAGGCTGGGACCCGTGGGGGAAGGAGCAGGCTTCCCGTGAGTGACAGGTCAGCTCGGATTCCACGGGCCAAGGAAGGTCTTGGTAACCCAGGGATTTGAAAGGCATTTCTGTGTGTCTCCTCTAAGGGATTCCGTATTTCACTCTTACGACCTCGATATGGTTGAACTTGGGAATTATTTCAGATGAAAACTCCAATGTTAGCATCATTGGGTTTTCTGCTTACAAAAAAAAAAAAATACAAAACTTTTTCTAGTACTCTGATCTCGGTAAACTCTGCCAGGGAGTTGGGAAGAAAGGCACACAGTGGGGAAGGCTGGAGACTAATCCTTCCCTGGCCCGAGACTGCCCAGCCTCGGGCCGTGTGTATAAGATTGACGGCATGTAGAAAAGGCACCAGGGAGGCCTGAGGATTAACTTTTATTGGTTTGTGAAAATATCCATTCTTAGGGAAGAAGTTGAACAAAGTTGAGTTTTCCCAGGCTCCACTATAGCAGAGCAGTCGTGTAATGCTTCCTTTCATGCTCCGTGTGCAGGGCAGGGAGGTGTTGTACATCAGCTTCCATCAGGTGGATGCCCTTTGAATGGATGGTGTGCAGAGGGCTGGCCTCCTGCAGCCTTTGAGCCCGTTGCTCTCTCTGAGGCGGAGGCAGCAGGGTGGGAGCAGGGGGACCAGATGGAGTAGACATGTGGAGGCCACTAAGTGGGTCCCCAGATGTCTGGGCAGCTAAATATTACATATTCCTCCATATAGGAAGCCAAATATGAGCCAGGAGTGTCCCTCTTCATGGTGCTGAGGTTTGCTTTGCCACCTGTGGGGACCTTGTGACATGCAGAGGAAGCTGTGACAGCCTCGTTCCTGGGGCCCGGCTCCACGTGCCTGTGCTCCTCCTCCTCTCCATGTGGCAGGGGACTGCGGGTCTGGGCCCCTTTGTCCTGCTGAGTCTGTGAGAAATCAGAAGTCTCCCAACGTTGTGGGAAGGGACGTCACTGCAGTCTGAGATCGACCACTGTGGGTCTCCGTGAGCTTGTGGGCAGAGGCACTTAATTCAAGTCCCCACACCACAGGCGTGTCAGCAGCTGGACAGTCCCCATGCACACGGCACGCCCATGTGGGCACGGCGTGCAGACCCCGCCGAGGAGTCCCCTGTGACAGACACCCCTGTGCTCCTCCTGTGGCAGCGACAGGACGGGATCCAGCAAGGCCTGAGAGCCTGGAGCCTGCTCCCTCTGCGCACCAGGCTGTAAGGTCCATGGTGCAGACTGAGGTGACACTGTCTCATGGCGGGTCCCAGTGCCCGGTGCACTAGCCTCGTTAAAATCATCCTCTCAGGTGGCTCTCGTCACCTGCCTCAGGTCCCTGTTTTAGCAGAAGGTGGATCCGCGGGCCCTCAGCTGGGAAGTTGGAGCTCAAGGGGCCACAGGAAGATGCATCAGCCACTGTGTGTGGCTGACCACAGTCCCCAGTTATAAAAGCAAAGAGTGCAGCAGCTCTAAAATAGAGGACATTAGAGAATGATGTCACCAGCACCCATCTCAGGATCACAGATGGCAGCCCTTTGTCATGTTCCCCAAAGAGTCTTGTTTTTGTTGTTTTTAAAGAAGAGCAAACGTTCCTGATGAAGTTGAGATGCCCTTTGCAGGCTCCCCAGGGGGCCATCCCTCTGTACCCTGCACGTCCTGAAGCCTCAACCCCCCCCCATCTTCACTAACATGGACGTGGAGTCCCCGCTCCGCTACGTGGATGCGAACTTGGGTAACCTGGGTGTTCCTGTGTGCTGCCCCTTGCCGGAGGTGGTGTGTCCAGAGGAAGCCGTTCTCTGCTCACACGCCTCAAGGCCACTGGTGACCATGCCACACCCTTGCAGACATTTTTGTGTGACAGGCAAGAAAAACAGCCCCAGCGTTTTGTTATGACACCCGGTGACGCTCTGTGTAGTGTGTGCACATGTGAAAGCACTTCTGAGTGACTATTTAAAATGGACTTTTTGGTTTGTGTTTTGGTGTCTTGAGACGTCAAAGCCCCTTGTGGTGCCCTGGCCCTGGAAAGCAGGTCAGGCTCTGTCCTCTGCTGTCCCCATCCTGGTGTTTACAAAACTGCTCTTTGACTGGCCCTGGGGCTCTGGTCTGAAGGGTCGGTATTAAGAGCCCATGGGCTCTCTGTTTTCTGTTTCAAAGTCATCAACAGCTCTCCCTGGGACTCGCGGTCCCTCTCCATCCCCTCTCTGCTGCAAGTGCGTGGTGTTCTCAGAAGTGATAGACCACATAATTCTCACATGTCAGGGGTGAAGCCAAAGCCCTGGGCGCTGCCTCAGGTTTTCTGGAGGGATTAAAATAAAAGGCTGCCGCCCCTCGGCAGCGAGCTCCCCTGCATCTCCTGGGCACCTGTCACCCTGACACTGGAGGGCGGCTCCCTGTCTGCCAGGGGAGGACGGCCCCGGGTCCCTCCCGCGTGGCTTAGACTCCCCTCTCCTCCTGCAGGGACCACCATGTTCCCAGTTGTCGCCAAGGTTGTTCATCAAGATTGTGCCTTGCCAAGTGGCTGGGGACCTTGGCAACCTGCCCTTGTGGCTGTCGAGGCCACCACCCTCTAGACAGCACAAAATCTACCCAGAAAACATTTGTTTGGAGCCCAGGAAACAGAATAGAGTCGTGTTTTGAAGTGAGGTTGAGACTTTTTGCTGATTTTGAGTGTGTGTGTGTGTGTGCACACACTATAGTGTATAAGAGAACAGGGGTGCACATATGTATATGCAGGTGAAAGCAGGTTATGTGCTTTGTGTTTGCTGCATGTATTGTATGTGTGTGTGTTGGTGTGCACTGTGAAATGGATGTATACGTGTACCTGTGAGAATGTATCACGTGTATGTATGTGTGGGTCTTCTGTGCACATGTCTGTGTATACCTGTGTGTCATACATTTGCACGTACATGTAAGGATGTGCTGCGCGAGGGTCCATGTGAGCTTTGTGGCCCTGCGTCTGTGTGTGCATGGGTATCTGTCCCTGCATGCTGTGCGTATGTGTATTGTGTGAGTGTGCGTGTGTCGTGTGGGGGTGAAGGATGAAGGGGTTGAGAGGACACTGCCACCCCTCCCTCTTTTCCCTGGTTTCCAAGGCTACCCCCACCCCACCCCACCTCCACCCCAGTTGGAATGTCCTTCCTTGATCAAGAGCAGGGAACTGCGGAGGCCACCTGACTTCCGTGTCAGCCCTCGGCTCTGTTGGCCTGCAAAGGTGGCCGCAGCTGCCAAATGTCATCGTGGCCCCCACCCTGACTTCACTCTGCCAGCCCAGCTGTTGGTCACCTCCACCCACTGACCTGCCCTCAACGTCCTCAAGGTGCAAGGCCTCAGCCAGGCAGGGCTTGGTCCAGGTCTGAGGCCAGCATGTGTCCCAGTGCCCAGGCCTGGGAGGTGTTACCCAGTTAACGAGATCCCCAGTGGCCCTGATGTCCCCAAGGGTGTCCCTCGAAAGTGTAAGCTCTCGCTAGTCCTCAACAGAAGGTACGTGGGCATGGACTTGTAATGTCATTCACAAAAATCTCTTTTTTAAAAGTTTTTGAATCCTTAGCTTCTACTTATTTGGGCTTTCCTCTAGTTTCTTGAAATTAGACGTGATTACGTCTTTCATAGTTTTCTCATCCATACACCTGAGGCTATCAATTTGCCTTTCAGTGCAACTTTGGCTGAACCCCACAGTGCTCTTGCCCTTCAGTTCTAAATAGCTAAAGGTTTCCAGTTTGATTTTTTTTCCCTTTAAGTCAAGAGTCATTTAGATGTGTGAAATATTACAAAATTATAGAACTACACAGTTTTACTTTTAAAAGTTCAAACTTGCCTATAAAATTCACGTAAAACTCAGTGTAAATCTCCTCTTTTCCAAGTTGTTAGTGAATTATTTAAGCCTCAGAGGCTACCACTTGTTGAGACATTAATATGCCACGTGAGAATACTGTGACAGTGGGATAATGTTATGACGTTTAGGGTGCTGCCTGAATTTTCAACTTTTGCAAAGGAATTTTAACTCTAAAAGTATTTAGTGCATGTACGTTGAAACATCATCCATCTTTCTTATTGACTACCTCTGTAATAAATTAGTTTATAAATTTGAATTTATATAATAAGCAAATGATGCCCTTTTGAATGTTTTAGGTATTGACATTTTGGGGGTTTTTGTTGTGTTTTTGAAGAGATCAGCTCTTCAAGCAAGGCCACTCATCACAGATATATTCTAATCTCCCATTGGCATATGGAGTGAGGATGATCTGTGACAGGCAGCATGTGCCAAAGCACTTCCTGGATACAGTGTCACTCCAGCTGGCATAATCTCATTCAGTTGTTGCCGTAACCCATGAGGAAGGGCCAGTGGTCTCCTCATTACAGAGGAAAATAGAAGCCAAGCAGATGCAGTAACGTCTGGTTCATGCAGTGACAGAGTGCTAAAGCCAGCTTTAGCTTGGCAGGCCTCACAGGAGCCCCCATCTTGGGAATTTGCTTCATCTCCATTCCACAGGTGGAGATGATGAGACCCAGAGAGGGTCAGTGACTTGCCTAGAAGTACCCAGCGGTAAAGGGTGGGGTGTGGGGTAAGACAAAAGCCATGGGATCCCAAGGGAAGTGACCCGACTGTGCAGTTGAAGGCTCTTGACTGCTCCCCGCCGGGTGGAGAAGGTGTAAACCTGGGTGGATGCACCCCCACTTGTCTGCCCTCTTTAGGAATTATTTTATTGGAAATGTAGAGTGTAGCTGTTTGCCAAGATCTAATCCATGATTACCCACAATGTCTCATCCAAGCTCATTAAATTAGATCAGTGTGCATGTGTGCATGGGGTAGGGGCTGTTGTGCCTCTGTGGTACTGGGCTTTAAGGGATGGGGTAATTTTCCATTATGACTTTGCATTTAAATAAACAGAAGCAGCTTCATTGTGAAAACACTTATCTACTATTGAGCAATAAATGTCTAAGTGACGTTGGCTTAATTACTAGTCAGACCCCTGCACTGGCTAAATAGAATTGTTTTGGAGTGTGTTCCTTAGTCGGGAGGAGGCGGAATTTGTGGAAATATCTGCATGCCTTTAATTCTGCATTTGAATATGTGCATTTGTAAATAGACACTCACTTATTTATAGACATGGTCATTACAGAGCTTTGTGAGAGCATTTTCTCCACACGCTCCGAGATTGGTGTGGGGGGGGACCCTGGTGTGGTGCACCCACCTCCTAAACAAATGTCCCCAGTTAGGTAATTATATGATGAGGACGTCCCAGCTGCGTCTCTATTTAAAACCCAGTTTCTATTTCCAGCAAGACCATTCTTCTAAAGGTTGAGACGTCACCCTTTTATTTTGCTCTTCTACACATTAAATATCAAAAATGTATCATTTTTCTCAAATAGGCATCCATGTATCCCAACAGTTCATGGTTGTCCACCAAGGGATAAGAGAAGCCAAGCGTGAGGAGAAACCATCTTGGCTCGCCATCTGTCTGGCCCTGAGCTGTGGCGGTGTTTCCGCCTCCCAGCGGGAGGACACACGCTGGGTGGGGGGCGGCTCATTAGGCCAAAATCCCTGTGGTGACCCAGCTGGGCGGCCATCTCCTTCTGACCCCTCCCGGAGTCAGGGGGCTCCCATCTCGGCCAGGTGGAGGGAGGCTTCCAGGGGGACAGGAGAGGGTCCGGAGCACAGTGTCCCCCAGCTCCCAGGCGGCGCTGGCCTGAGCCTCCACCGTGTTCACTCAGGGTGTCTCTATTTGATCCGGGGTTTGGCGGCTTTCCAAGTTGGCATGGCACACGTACGCCTGAGGCCGTGCAAATCAGACCTAGTCGGCCTTGAAGAGTGCTTGTGCCAAAAGCAGGTCAGATTTGGAGGGAGGGATGTCGGGAGGAGATGGGCACCGGTTCCTTGTTTCCTTCTTTCCTTTTTCATGGTCTCTGATCTCGTGAGCACGTCCTTTCCCTACTCCAGCTGTGTCTGCGTCACTGTGCCTGAAGATCACAGCGTCTGGTTCACTCCATCCACCGGGGGACGGGGTCGATGGGAGTGGTCACCTTGTGTTGGGACAGAGCCCAGCCTCCTCGGGAGCCCGACTGCACTGCCGGGCAATCCTGAGCAGCGGGAGACTTGGGAACGTGTGCCCGGGAGGATGCTACGCCCTGGGGAAGCTTATGGAAGGGGGCAGAATGTTCCAAAGTGGGCTTTGGGTCGTTTCTATGTCTCCTCGACTCTCAGGTCTGCATGAGGGACATGAAGCACCCGTGTCAGCCGGCTGCCACACCCTGGCTGGGCAGAGCAGAATCCCAAGGATCCTTTCCCCGGGGCTGTGCAATCCAAACTGGCCTCCACACACACACTAACATCCAAATAAATGAAGGAGCAAGGCGGGTGGGGGCTCCCTGGTCCTCCCCCTGCCCCCTGCCTTGGGCAGTCTCTGTCCCTGCAGCCCTCTGCAATTAGATCTGTCTCTGAGCTGCTTCCAGTTTCCAGGAGAGCCCACAGGATTTATTGGGAGCCAATTTCTGGTTCATCATTACAAAAGTTAGAGGTAATGTGGAGTCTTATGCGAACCTGTCCAGGAGGAGAGTTTGTGTGCCCTGAAGAGATGACCCAAAGCTGGGTTCCAGCCATCCAGGGAGGGCCTGCTCTTCCAACTCTGGGCCTGCGGTGTTCTGCTCCTCCCCACCGGTTCTTAGATGGCCTCAGGGGTTTCTTGCCTTGGCCAACCCCAGCTGGCCCACTATGGTGAATTTTATCCTGGAAGATTCAAAGTGATCCAGGTCGTTACCACTGTATAAAATCAAGCTGGAAAAGATTGTCCTCTCCCCTGGGTGTTTAAGAAATCACATCCAGTGATTTTGAAAGAAAATCGGTGATGTTCAGAGATATTGTGTGTGCTGGGCCAAGATCTGGTGCTGCTTGGGGAAGCTGCTTTCAGGGTCAGCCTCCCCAGAGCAAGGGAAGGCCCCACGTCCAACTCACAGACAAAGAAGTTGTGGACGAGCTGCGGTATCAGGTGTTTGGGTCCCCGTGTGCCTTCCCCTCCCTGTTTGGCATTGCCACCTACACAGAAGGGCACATTACTCAAATGAAGCCCACGTCTGTCCAAATGGCTGGAATGGAGACCGCTGACCCAACACCTGCTGGTGAGGCCATGGAAGGACAGGGGCCTCCTTCATCACGCTGGGAATGCAAATGAGCAACCCCTCGGGGAAGGCAGTTGGGGAGTTTCTTAGAAACTCCCAAAAACTGTGCACACACGAACGCAGGTATGCACAGCAGCTGCATACAGGAGACGCACTAGGTGGTTGCAGGGACGAACCCTGGTGCTCCATCCTGGAGAGTGACTCATAGACAAAGGGGGTGAGATGTTAAGCCCTGGGAGACGGAAGGCACCCAGCAGGCACGTTGCTAGGGAGGAGAACCAGGGAAGGGCAGCCCCACCAGAGCCATCAGGCAGGGTCCAGAGTCACAGAGGCAGGAAAGGTCCTCAGTTGCCTGGGTTGGGGTGGTGACAGAGGGTGCATCGCAGGTTTCGGGGGCAGCTGAAGGATCCATGTGGCAGTGATGATGCCTGCGCAGCAAGACTTGGAATGTGAACTGTGGGCGCTCCTCGCCTGTGCCCTTCATGGTGCATCTGTTGGCTCAGCAACTGCCACATGTGCTCCTTCTAACACCAGGTAACCATGAGAGGGCAAGGGGCACGGGGGACAGAGCACGGGGACAGGGTGGGGAGGAGCTGCTGGGGGTTCTCTTGACCTCATTTTCTGCGGTCCTAAAGCTCATCTTCAGCCCACTAATGGAAAGTAAGGTGCAGCCCGCACCCCACCTCTGCGGTCCTCCCTGGCTCTTCCTTAGTTTCCCGTCGCCCTCTCTAGGGCTGGGGCGTGGCTGGAGGCAGAGGGCTTGCTCGAATGGCCCAAGCCCCAGGTTTCACCCCAGCGCCCCAAGCACACAGAACTTAGAAACCACTTCCCCTTCTTAAATGGGCTTCTTCAACACATGCGTTTCTCGTCTGTCTCCCCTGCCCCCCTGGGCCTCCTGCCCAGCATGGGCTCCGTCCATATTGACCCCTGGAGCCTCTTGGGTGCCCAGGTCAGAGTTCATGCGTGGTGGGTGTTCAGCAGGCCCTGCAGCAGGGACGTCCCCCAGCGCTCACAGTGGCTGTGCCTGCAGCTCTGAGCAGCCAGGTGGTTACCTGGGATCCCTGCTCCTTTCTTGTCCCCTGTGTGCAGGTATGTGTGTATTTGTGTGTGTGTCTATGTGTGTGTGTGCATGTGTGTGTTTGTGTTTGTGTGCATGTTTGTGTGTGTGTGTGTGTGTGTTCGTGTTCTTTTCTTCAGAGATGAAGTCCACCCCAGGGCCTTGAGATCTATGAGCTGTTACCTGACTCGTGTCTCAGGATGTTGGGGCACAGGCTGGCTGGGCCCCTAGAAGCACCGCGGGAAGAGATCTGGGTGATTCATGGATTTTGTGAGGATGTCACCGACTTAAGTGATGAGTGCGGGGTCCTTAAGGAGGACTTAACGTGAGCACTTAGGTACTTCCCAGTGTGTCCAGGTATCCCTCTGGGTAGCCGGATCTTCACATCTGGAAGGAGGATTACAGTGGGTTTTGCACACCCCCCCCCCCGCTTTCTGAGCCCTGTGGGGGCTCCCAGGCTGAGAGGCTCCCTACGTAGCCCTGGGTCCAGCCTCCTCCTACCCGTGCCAGCATAGGGTCCCATCCAGGGACACTGCCAGGCCCCTGCAGGGCATCCAGCTCTCTGTGTCATTTGGAGGGGACCAGGTTTCAGAGGCTCTTCCTTTCGGCCCCCTGGAAGGGCAGCAGGTTAGCCCTGGGATGGAGTCCACTCGCCCCTGGCCTAACCTGGCCTTGCTGGCTGATCCAGAGGCCAGGAGGCCCAGAGCCACATGGGAGCCCACGAGTCAGCTCACTGGGCCGCTCTGTACAGGGCCGGGGCTCAGGGCCAGCAGATGTGATGGCATGTGCCTCTCCTGATGTCTTGGCTGAGCCCCTTCTCCCTACCCATGATGGGAGGGGAGGGACGAGGCCACTTTGGGGAGGGACTTGGGGCTACTCTGGGCTGCCACTTGCCCTCTCCCCATGAAAGAAGTTGCCCTTGGTGACACACAGGACAGCCTGAGCTGAAGCGCTCTCTGTCCCAGCACTTGGGGGGAGACTCGGGCGCGCGGCCCAGGGACAGCTCTGAGGGCACTGACCTGCAGCCAAGGAATAGTGAGGCAGGAAGTCCCCCATGCTGGGCACCTTCTGGGTGCCCATGGCAGACGTCCATTGGGAGCTCACAGGCCAAGAGCCACAGCAGGGCTGACAACACACATGGACTCTGCGGGGAGGACTCCTAGCCACCTCTCATGACACTGCAGGACCCTCAGGGTCATCAGCGCCAAGTTTCATGGACACTTGGGGAACAGAAAGAGGCACAGGACCCTCCAGGGAGGTCCTTGGTTGGCAGGGAGCCTCCACAGCCTCCCACGCCTGCCAGGCCCCGGGGCGTCCTCAGGCCCCCGTGGTCTGCCCTCCTGTCCATGGACACGCAGTCTGTTGGGAGCGTGGGGAGGCACCAACAGCCTCCAGGGTGGGGACCCGGTGGTCTCAGCAGTCTGGGCCCTCGAGGGCCAGCGGTTTCACACGGAGCGCCCGTGTTCGTGCGTCTAAAGTCTCCGTCTCGGTTCCCCAGATTCCATAGGTGGCCGAGTGGCCCTGACAGCTCTGTCTGGGCCCTCCATGGAGGCTCTCTTTAGAGGCCTGTCATCTTACAAACCCAAGCTCCTCCCCTTTGCAAGGGACCACAAGGCACTTTATGTTGGACACAGAGAGCTGCGGCAAGTCCATCAGGAAACACGGTGGGCTCCCAGGACAGGAAACGGCAGGGGCAGGGACAGAGGGTCCAGCCAAGAGCCGGCACATTCCACATGAGCCTCCTCCGGTGACATGACCACAGGCTGACACGGGCCAGCAGAGAGCAGGAAGCACGGTGTTGGGAGCTGGCCCCCTCCTGGACCCTTGCCCTTCCTTCTGGGCTCTGCTGGGGCAGGCTCTGCCTGCGTCTGGTCTGTGTCACCTTTAAGTTACCCCCTGTCACCTAGGGTGGCAGGCCGTCCGACCGTATTTGCTCTTCTTTCTGTATGTTGGAAGGCTCAGTAAATATTATAATTTGGGACAGCAAAGGAGGATGAAGCCATCTGTTGATGTAGGAGAGCCACCGCCACCCTTCCCACCCCATCCCCAGGTGTTTGGCTTGCTCCAAAGGACTTAAAATAGCTCAATGCCATCCACACTTTTAGGGGAAATAAGGATTCTAGCAACATTATGAAATTTACCAGAAAAAAGACTCAGGAAACTAACATATACAACAGATGCAAATGAACATGGGGTGTACACCTTTAAGGAAGTATCCTTGTAGAGCCAAGCGCAGGCTTCTTCCCCTTTCTTTTCACAGCTGGTTAGACTGTAGATGTGATGGCTTCAACTGCTGCAACCACATTGGGCCATGAGTTGGACAACAAAGGCAGAAAATGATGTGTGGATTTGCGGGGAGGGGGGCCTCTCAAACCATGGACTTGTCAAACCAGCCCTTCACTTACTTGGACTCCAAATGAGAAAGAAAGAAATTTTCATGAACCACTGGTGCTTCTAGTCACAGTAGCTAAAACTTATGTGCTGCTATCGGCCCCACCTCACCACAGCCAGCTCAGCCCCCCTGACCGCACTTCTTCGGACTTGCTTAGTGGGAAGGTATGAAGGCCAGCGGCAGGCCCTCCCCTCCTCTCCCTGCTGAGCTCTTTCCAGAGCCCGTAGTCTCTGCAGTGTGGCCCCCAGGGTACCTGGCTGAGGTGACACCCAGCGCTCTCTCGGAGGGTTTGGTCAGCAGTGGCCACTCGCCCCTCCTTTCCTCCTGTTCTGCAGGGGCTCCTATTCCTGGGGTGCTATAGCCTCTGAGCTCCACAGACCCGATGGGTTTGGTTTCCAACTTCGACCTCCCTGCAGGGCAGAGGTGGCCTCCTGCGTCTGCCTCAGCCCTCCCTTCCGGCTCCCCCAGCAGGACCACCAGGTGCCCCTGGGACGGTGCAGAGCCCATGGTGCTGACCAGCTGGATCCTCCTGGAGTCAGAACGTGCCCTTCATGTCCAGGTGCCTCCTGAGCAGGTCCCCAGAGGTCCCTGGAGGCTTGAGTGGCAGGGCCTGAGGGAAGGTGGCCACAGGGCATTCAGGGTGACAGTGACGCCAGGTGGTGGGAGCATGTGGGAAATTGGGGACGCACGGGCAGAGCCAGGGCCTAGACAGGAGCAGCTTTCTGAAAGGTGTCCCGGCAATGCTGAGCCGTCCCCAGGAGCTGCTCCTTGAGGTCAGAGCAGGTGGACCTTGCTGAGTGGCCTATCCTGTGGCCCACGAGACTCAGGTTTCCAATAACAATGTTACTGAGACATGATCTGTGCACATAAAATTGGCCCTTTAAAGTGTGTTGGCCCATGGTGTCCAGTAGCTCGGAGTTCAACGACCATCCCGGCTGCCTGGCTCCAGAATACCTCCTTCACACCGAGAGGCCAGGGCCACTCTGCCATCCCTCCCCAGAGCCACCAGGCTCCCGCCTCCATGGATGTGCCCATTGGGAAGGCCTGCATCAGCGGAGTTGGGCAGCACCTTGTCACACATAGGCATCAAGTGACACAGTGATGCTCACGGCCCCGCGAGGCACCCTGATTCTGGCCAGTGGAGCTGTTCTGACGGTCATGTGCAACGTGAATTGGCCATTCCTTCCTTTTACATCTGAGGAACAATCGCGTCTCGCCCGAGTTTCCTTCTGTCCCTCGCACACACAGGGCTATGACCCATCTCTAGTTACTGCGCCACTTGGGGCAAGGCCAATGTCCGGGGCCACCTGCCTGCTGGTGACGTCCACCGTCCTGCACAGCTGTGAGGACTGTGACCATCCTGGCTCCCTCATCAGAACCACCCGGCCTCGGCTGCAGGCCGGGGCTTCTGGACCCGTAGCTCCGTGGCCCTGCTCTGTGTGTCCCTGGCCAGCGCCATGCTATGTGCCTGAGTCCCATGGCGTGAGCTTCCTGGGCAGCACCTGGCCCCACCTGATTTCATACCACTCCTAGGAGCCACAGGATCTGCTATCACTTCCTACTGTAGAGGCATCTGGGGTTCAGGCCAGGCCACTGTGAGGTGCTTCTTGGCAGAACTAACCCTGTAGTGTGGGTGGTGAACTCTGGGACCTCCTGGGGACCGAGCACTGGTCCCTCCAGGCAGAGCCAGCATCCGGGGACCCTGGTCCCATGTGCAAAAGTGCAAGTGTGCACAGGAGCAGTGCTGAGCACCACTGTCCTCCAGGCTTGCAGAAGGCCTGCACCTCAGGACAGGGCTTTGAAGAGGAGGAGGAGGATGAGGTGGGAAGAACCCACTTCCCAAGTTCCTGAAGATTCATAGTCCCGCCCCCCGTCTGCCCCCCCCGGTCAATGCCACTCAGATTCTGCAACTTCTGCAGAATCTGTTCCTCGGCCAGAGCACGCCTAATACCCGGCTTCAGCTGCCCAGGCCACCAGGGGTCCTGCCTTCCCCAGCCAGAACACCTTGGTTCAGCTGTGTTGGGGACAGGAGGTCCTCCTGTACCTGAGCCCCCGCCCTCCTCGCTGTCCCTATCTCCACCCCCTGGGTCACTCTGACCCTGTGGGTGCCAGTGCTAGGAAACACACTGCTCTGCACACATAGGGCCTCGGGTCTCACCGCCCTCCAGGAGCACATCCCAAATGACACACGCACCTCCGTGGAAGCCACCTGTGTGCACTCTCATCTTCAATGTTGGTTTTATCTCGTTTAGGAGAACCCTCATTCCAACAAAATTGGTTTTTTATGAATTCTCAAAATGAAGAGTCCTTTTTGATGCAAATCACCCACGGAATCCTTGTGCCCTCTCCATGAGTCCCCCGCCTTGATCGAGCATCTTGTTCCTGGAGTATTTGGCGGGGTGGGGGTGGGGAGGCGGGAGTGGGGACCAGAGCTCCTGCTCTCCTGTGCACATCCCCAAGGGGGCAGGCTGAGGACCAGGACCATGGCCGAACAGCAGATCCGTGCTGCGGAGCACAGCAAGGCCAGGAGGAGCCAGAGCACGGGGTCTCTGCGGCTGGCGGCAGGAGGGCTCCCCAGGAACCCGACTTCAGAGGAGGTGGCGGAAGGCAAAGGGGGCCCTGTGGACGTCCAAGGGGCTGTCCTGGAGGAGACTGGCCAGTGCAGAGGCCCCGAGACTGGACAAGCATGGAGTGGAGGGGGAACAGCAAAACCAAGGGCCAGGCAGAGTACAGGGGAGGAGATGGGAAAGGTGGCACAGGGAGGCTCAGGGGACCAAACCTGTGGCCCTGGAGAGGCATGTATGACAGACACTGGAGCTGGTCCAGGTATCTACCCTCCGGTCTCTTTCCAAGGAACAGAACTCCTGATGCATGAGACAACCCAGGAGAACAATGTCTTTTCCTGCCATTTCTGCAACTACTGTGGCTCTGTGACAGTGTTCTAGCTTTTGGTATGTAAAAGTGACTGTGCATGTTTCAGGAGGCACCTGTGCTTTCCAAGAACTCACTTTAAAGGGAGGGGGCATGCCTGCTTCCTACGGACAGGGGTGTGAATATAATGTCAGGACTCTAGCAGCCATGTTGGGTTGTGAGGTGTTGATGCTGGGATAGGAACTAAAGAGGGAAGGAGCCCAGGTCTCAGATGCCATCAGGTGTCACACCTGTTCATTTTCTCGTTTAAGCCTCTGCTGTTTGGGATCTGTCACTCACATTGAACTGAAGCCTTTGTCCTTCCCTGTTATCAGGACTTGGCATGTTATTCTAACTCACAGGAAGCTGTAGAGAGGCTGAGGAGGTGGACAGACATGGCTAAGTCTGAGCATGTGAGGAGACCCAACTCTAGGAAGGACGCACATGCCCCCACATGCACACACACGTGTGCACACACACGCATATAGCGTGCCTTTGTACGTACGTGAAATGTACCAAGTAGCAACCTGACATGATCAATGTAGCACGTGACATTTCCTAATGTGAAGAAATCTGTGACACGGAGTTGGCTTGTGCTATAGTGGAGTCTACAAGTGCCAGCTTGGCCAGGCCAGAGGGTGAGCTGTGGACCCAAGAGAGCCCACGGGTCAGTCCCACACCCCAGGCCCCCGGGTTTCCTGTTTCTTTTTTTTTTTTTTAAGGTCTTCAGCTGATGGGACGAGGCCCACTCACCTCTGGAGGGCAAGCTCTTATTTGCTGGATGGAGTCCAGGGTTGATGGCATCCCTAACAGGAGTTGTACTGACCACTGGGATCCCTGTCCCAGCTAGGTTGAGGCGCGACATTGGCCCCCAGAGGGGAGAGGGAATGGGAGGTTTCAGACGCTGGTGCGGGTGAGGAACTGTGCTCAAATTGTAGGTTTGACTTGTGTCTCCTCCAATGCCAGCCGTCCAGCGTCTCCAGAGGAAGACCTCTGTGTCCAGCAGTTCAGCTCCGTTTCCTTACCGCATCCTGTGGGAGCCAGAGTCGGGCCCAGTTCCATCCTGTGGTCTGATGGAGGGAGGGAACTCAACCTTCCCACCTGGCCCACAAGCGAGGTGGCATCTAGGAGGCAGAGCAGGGAGACGGGGAGGACAGGAGCAGGAGAGGCAGCCGTGTCACGGGGCAGGGGGGTCAGAAGGTGTCCCTGTGTTTCTGCTCTGCTCAACTTGGCACTTCTACCCTTCCTTCCTCAAAGAAGGGAACTGGGAGAGAAATGAAAGGGATGGGGTGAGCCAAGGCCAAAGGAGACAGAGGGGGCTACTGGGGCCAGAGGGTGCTCCCCATTTCTGGCAGCCAACAAGCAGGACTCCTGGGGTTTCCTGGCAACACAAGAGAAAAGGGAAACAGGACTAAACCCAGCACTCCCCCTGCAAGCTGCAGGAGACCAGCAGAGCCTCCTCCAGGCCGGAGCTTCCCATGGTGCTGGTTTCCTGCAAGAGGAGGCTGAACCCAGGGTCTTGCTGCTCCTGGAAATACTGCCAGGGTTTAGGAGGGCTTCCCCACAGGGCATCGTCTCAGTGAAGAGAGGCAGATCACCAAGATGACCCTGAGGAACTGCTCTCTGTGGGCCCCTCTCAGCCTCCCACGGGGCTGCTTCCTGCAGTGGCTCAGTGGGGCTGGCCCCTGCCCTCCTGCTCAGCCAGGAGACTGACCCTGGCTGCAGGTTCAGGCTGGTGCTCACCTCTGGCCTGCCGCTCCTGATGGGGCTGGTGAGACCGCGCAGGCACAGAGGCCTTCGTTGTGCCCAACCTGTTTGTCCTGATAAAACATGCTGCATTCTGAGCCCCTGGCCTGGGGAGGTCATTTGACATCAAGTCATTAAGGATCCAGGGCTGCTTTTGTACAGCTCTAGGGTCCTGGAGAAGAGAGGATGGCCCTGGGGAGGGCCTGGGTGCCTTGGCTGCAGGTCACAGGTTGGGAAGGCCTCCCCTGGGTCAGCCAGCTCAGAGGCCACAGAGGCTGCCCGTGCTCAAGAGGGAGGGGAGGAGAGGCCAAGAGGAGCACCCATGGCACCTGCTAGCCACGCCCTGTGCACCCCAGGAGAGCCTGGAGCTGGACCTCCCGCTCACCACCAGAGGAGTAGGTAGGCTGGGGCTCCTCCCTTCGGCCTCCCCATCTTCCTTTCCCCCCTCCCTCCCTCTCCCCCTCCCTCTCCCCGTGGCATCTGACTCAGGCCCACCATCTGGATTTAGAAACTGCAGAGTGCTACTGCCCTTCCTGGTGGTGTGGCCAGTGCCCTAGAAGTCAGTACTGTCTGCCTGTCTGGGTGCCCTGAACCCTGTGGAGCCCTGAGCCCTGCAGAGCACTGACTGAGCCCAGACTTGGAGGCTTGGAGGGGAGCGAGGGCCAGCCTCTGCCTGACACCCTCCATGGCTCACCTAGAATAAGAGCCTGAATCCTTAGACCCCCACCTTGGGCAGGCCTGTGGTCCCCCAACCCCACCCACCCTCCCGACTCCCCTAGTTGCCTCGGGCTGGCTCCCACCTCCGCCTTCACCCACCTCTGCCCGCAAGGCTCCTCCCTAGGGCTTGCCTCCTTCACCTACAGGTATCTGCTGGGCGAGGCTCTCCCGGGCACCCTGTGTCCCCGCAGCCTCCCCATGCTCCGGCCTCCATCCCGCATGGCCCTCCGCTGCCACGTGTTTCATCCTGTTTGGAGTTTGTTTCCCGCACAAATGGTGAGCTGTGTGCAGGGCGGGGTTTTGCTGCTTTGACCTGTGCTCCATCCTCAGCATGGGACAGAGCAGGGTGTACGTGGGAGCTCAGCACCCTGGTGCTCCAGGAAGAGTGCAATGGGGAATGCCCTGGGTCGTCCCCGCAGCCTGAGGGGTTCAGTCTTCCTCTGCTCTTGGTCTCTGCTCCCCCGGAACTTCATCAGGAACTTCAGCAAAATGCACAGCTTGCATTCCACGACACGTGGAAATTGCCCCTTTCAGGACGACAGAAGCCCAGCACTGGGCCGGCTCATGAGGGCTGTGGACCTTAGACTCACGAGGGGACAGACCCAGACCCCCTAGCTCAGCTTTGCCCGGAGAGGGCAGAGTTAATACAGAAGGCAGGTGGGGAGGGGTCGGCCTTCCTGGAGGGCTAGTGCCTCCCAGGGCAGAACAAGCTTCCCACTTTCAGGGGAAAATGGGGTTGCTGCTGACCAGCCCTACCTCGGGAGCGCCAGGTGACCCACCACTAATTGGGTTCTAATGAACCATGAGTTAATGTCACAGCCCCCTTCCAGCCTCCCGCCACGTCTGGCCTCCTAAGGAGTCTTGAGCTTGTCTTGTGGGTCCCGTGGGTAGCTGCCCTGGGGTTGCTCGGGTGTTTCTGCTACAGGTCTCCTCGCCGCACCTAGACCTGATCCTCCACCTATTCTGCACTTAAAGCCACCTGCAGTTCTAGGTGGCTCTCTCCTTCACACACACAGACACATATTCAGCATCTCAAATATGACACTAAGGAACCCAGGTTAGATACACAACTATAGCATGTCTGTCAGTCTGCCTGTCTCTTGCTTTCGAGGGGTGGGTTTGAGGCCCATGTGTCCCTGAGTGGGTTAAAATGAAGAAGCTGTATTGGTTGCTTCAGTGACAAGAGTCCAGATGAGGAGCCCTCTGAAGCAGGGCCTCTGTCCTCTGGCTACCCTGGCCACGTGCCCTGGCTCCTCACTGCAGCCCTGGTGCCTCGGCTTCCTGACTCACAGCTTGAGCTGAAGCCCTGGGAGCTGCATCCAGCTGCCCCCCAGCCCCAGCGTCCACACTAGCATGGGCACGTTTTGTTCTAATGAGGTCAGATTGCTGAGCTAGAGGATCTAAGAGATGCAGAGGGCCCCACCCCATCTCCAGGGGCCCGACCAGTGGGTCCTGTGTTTCTCTGCTCCTGGCCACTGTTCCTCCAGGGAGAGAAGAAACACACCCACCCAGCTCGGGGCCCCTGCACCAGCCATCAGCACCCAGTGCACCCAGCCCAGAGCCCCTGCCCCTCCCATCAGCACCCAGTGCACCCAGCCCAGAACCCCTGCCCCTCCCATCAGCACCCAGTGCACCCAGCCCAGAACCCCTGCACCAGCCATCAGCACCCAGTGCACCCAGCCCAGAGCCCCTGCCCCTCCCATCAGCACACAGTGCACCCAGCCTGGGGCCGGTCTCCAGCTCAGGCTGTGAATGATGAGCGCCAGGAGTGGGACATGAAGAGAGGGGAGAGCATTGGCCTTGGGTCACTGCTCCTTGGAGGAAATGGATTCACAAAGCCTGTTTGTACAGTACGCAGCACCCTGAACTCTAGGTGCCCTTACACCCTCAGTGGGTGCCTGTCACGAGGACCAGAACCCAGGGAGGGGATTGCATCCTACAGAGGGGAACTGTGGGGCGGATGATGACAGTCATCATAGGAATGACAACAGCCGCTGTCCTGTCCTCTAGTGTCAGAATTGGGGTCCAACTAAATCATGGGTAGCAAAGGGTGGGAAGCAGCATCAGCGTCCTGACGATTTCTACACTATGGTTTGTGGTGTGTGTGTGTGTGTGGGTATGTGTGTGGGGGGGCTGTGTATGTGGGGGGGTATGTGTGTGTGTGGTGTGTGGGGGGGTGTATGTGTGTGGGGTGTGTGGTATGTGTGTGGTGTAGTGTGTGTGTGTGGTATGTGTGTGTGGTGTCTGTGTGTGTATGTTCCCAGAGAACCAGGCCACCAATCCCCACGTGGGAGTGTCTGGAGTTGTATGTGGTGACCATTCAGATCACAGGACTGGACCTGGGGAATGATTACACGTCCATGCAGGAGACACGTGTGCATGAGGCCTTGGGGGGCCCCTGTGGCCCAAAGCCAGGCACCTCCATAGCACTGCTATAGACCCACGTGATGGGTGGCCTGTGGTGTGGCAGAGAGGGTGCACCTCTGAGGCATGGCGCAGGTGCCCAGGCAGAGCCCTGGATCTACCTCCCGCTCTCTCCTGACCGACGCGGGAGGCATTTGCTGGCGGGTGGTAGCAGCTGGCGGTGAAGGGCCTCCCTGCCGGAGGCCAGGACAAGCCTGCTCACATCAGGCCCCAGAGCAGGCGGTGAGCATGTCCCACCTGGTTGGGAAGCAGGTTCAGGAACGAGGGCCACCAGGTGGCCAGGCTCACCTTGCCCTTACACGTGCTGCATCTCTTCAAAGAGCTTCTAGGATGTTCTGTGAGTACATAAGAAAATAAGCCCTCAGCCCACCTAGAGGGCTCTCCCCTTGACCTTGTCCACACTCACACCAAGGTGAAGACCCCTGGCCCTGAGCGTGCTCTCTGCGGTGACCTCCTGCAGTGACCGCACCTGCAGCTCCACAGACCTCCGGTGCATGGGGAACACCGCTGTTCCTTGATGGCCGTGTTCCCGTCTCTCATCAATCGTGTGCTACCTGTCGGGGACGCCTGGGTGCTGACTCAAGGACAGCAGCTCATTAGTCTTTATTCCAGGATAAAGCTGCTGTGAAGCAGCTAATGAGAGCTGAAGTTTTGTATCAGAAAAGGCAAAATATTAACCTGGAACCCAACAGGAGTGGTGTTGAAGGGTGTTTTGACTTTTTAATAAATTCTGTTAAATCGCAAGTAGGGTGGTGATCCTGTGGCGGGGATGACAGGCGTGGGCTGTTGCCTGGCCACTCACTGAGGCTCTGACCTGTGCTGACACCCTGCTCAGTACTATGGTGGCCTGGCAGGTCCTCGTCCAGCAGATGGTGGCAACATCCCCTTCTGTGCCGTCCAACGTGGACGCCACAAGTCACACGTGACCAACGGACACTTAAAATGAGCATAGTGAGACTTGAGAACTGGATTTTAACTTTATTTAATTTTAATTAATTTCAACTTAAACATTAGCACGTGTGTGCTGGCTGGGAAAGGCCCTGTGTTCCCAAGGGAGCCCTAGTCCCCCTTTCTCCACTGGATGAGGAGTGCTTGAACTTCCCGGTGTGAACTCCACAGCTCGATCCAAGGAATACACAG
Organism: Marmota monax; assembly: GCF_021218885.2. Classification (NCBI taxonomy): domain Eukaryota; kingdom Metazoa; phylum Chordata; class Mammalia; order Rodentia; family Sciuridae; genus Marmota; species Marmota monax. The sequence goes on along the minus strand of NW_026692549.1, from coordinate 3,039,825 downwards.
GACAACCTGGGATGAGTCGGGAACAGCACCCCATTGGATGCCCTCAGCTTAGATTTGGGGTCTGAGCAAGGTTCTTGGAGCTGAATAATTCAGGGGAAGTGTCCCCCAAAGACTCTCCCTGGTACCAGCCTTGGGTGTGCACAGCATCCCCTGAGCGTCCTCCATCTGCTCCCTCAACTCCCCGTCAGCTCTCTGACCACCCCGGCTCTGCCAGGGCACACTGTGAGTTACTTGTCTGCACCCACAGCCTTGGCTTGCAAGCCAGGATGGTCTCATCGTCAGCCTCCATGTGATCTGTGGGTCACTCAGGTGACAACATTGGTGGGCCCTTATTAAGAGCCTGGCCCTGCTTGCGGTGTTGAAGGACCAGGAGTCCAGGAGCCTTTGCATGTATGACATTCACAGAGCAGGAGCAGCATGGGGGAAGTGGACATACAGCTCTTCACCTGTGAACCTTGAGTTGACCTTGATTGCTCCCCTGACCTCACCCACCCCCCTGGGCCTGAGTCCCATCATCTGGAACTCCCAGGGCTGGCCAAGGTGGACCGGGAGACCCCAGTGTCTTCAACCCGTGCTGCTGTGAAGCAGAGAGTTGGCAGGTGTAACAGACTGTGATGTCCGTCAGGAGGGAGAAACGTGGGGTCCCTTGCAGACTCCAGGGGCTCTGGGTGCAGTTGTCATGCCGTGGCCAGAGGTTCCAAGGATGCCTTTGCATCTGTGCAGGGAATCTCACCGTCCTGGGGACCAGGAGCTGCCTGCCCAGCCCTGGCCACCTCCTCAGCATCAGCAAGCACAGGACTTTGAAGTCCAGGCTTCCCCACCCATGGGCGCCCTCCTAGTGGTCCGCAAGCCTGTCATATTTGGAAAAAGAAAACACGCCGCGATTGCTGGGCTTGATGGCCACATCTTGAACCATTTTCCAGCGTCTGAGGCGGTGCAAACTGGAACCACATCTCTCCAATCTCCTCTTCCTTTTCATTCATTTTTTTATACCCAGCGCCTCAGAGGAGGCCATGTGCTTCCAATTCCTGAGCACTGGACGCTCCGTAGTGGGTGCGGGTAAAAGGCGTTTGATGTGTGGCCATCTGCGCCTGGGGAGGGTCACTGACCAGCTCTTTCCTCTGCACATCCCTCCTTAGCAAGGAAGGACGCCTTTCTCGTCAGTAGGAAAAAAATGTGGGCCTCAGAAAGGTCCAGAATCCCGAGGCTGTGCCATTCCAGCAGGGCTGGACCTTGTGAAGATCACACCTAGGAGTGAAGACCAGGGAGCTGGAGGGCAACGCTGGAACGAGCGGATGAGGGTCGGAGCTCTGGCTGCCCTGTTCCTCCACAAGAGGAGACAGGACCGCTGCCACCTCTATGCTGTCCCCAGTGACTCCACACTCTTGTTATTAAATATATATGCTTTTTATTCTTGAGTGTGTCACATAGTAATTTTACTTGTTTATGGGGTACCACGTGACATTTCAGGACATGTGAAGGACTTATAGTGATCAGATCAGGGCTGTGGGCATCACTGTCCTCTCTGACATTTATCATTTCTTTGTCTTAGAAGCATTCAAAATCCACTCTACGTACTATTTTAAAGCACACAATTTGTCACTGCCAACCAGCCACCTCCTGTGCTATAGAACACTGGTAGTCCTTCCTGCTACCCAGTCGCACCCCTGTTTCCATCTTCCACAGGGAAGACTGAGGCTGGGCTGGAGCATCCACCACATAACCCTGCTTTGCTGGGCTTTGGGGAGATTGGGATGAGCAGCCAGATGGGGTCCCTCACTTGAGAACCTGCTGGACACCTGCCCGTCCCCATCCTGCAACCCAGGACAGCACCTCCTAGCTTGCGAAAGGCCCCGGTTAGGAAAGGGTGGTCACAGGCTCAGCTCAGGTGCCCTCCAGTGCCTTTCCTGAAGATAAAATAGACACACGTAACTCTGGTCACCAAGTCAATGGTGCCTGAAATTCCACCAAGTGCTGCAGTCTGGCTGGGCCAAATCATGAGCCACTGAAGCAGGAACAAACTTTATTTCCAAACTCCCGCAAACGCCACGCAGGCGGCCTTCTCTCAGGACACACCACACCAACCGGAAATCCCTCCTCCAGAAATCCCTCCTCCCGCACTTCCCCAACCAATGGGAACTCTCCAGGAATCCGCGAGAGAACTCCAAAGTAGCAGGCCGAGGAGGACAGCAGGGGTCTAATATACAATTGGATACACAGCTTAACATAACCATTATCATCTCAATGACTTGCTGGCGTCACCTCTCAACCACTCCTTCTGGCAAAAATGCTATGCGTCTTTCTGACTTGGCTGTGGCTCTCAGCAACCAAGATGGTCACATGACCTGGAGAAGGGGCACGAGGCAGAGGGTACCTCACCACCCACCCCACTCCTGTGAGTCCTCTCACTTTTCAGGAGGGTCCCTCAGTAGCCAGACATTGGCCATCTGATTGCCTGGGAAGATTCATTCTTTGCTTTGACTGGTTTATAAGCCAGTTAGCTGCTGTGGTCATGTGATGAGGGCTTTTTCTTGTTCTTTCTCTAATTTGGGGGCACTGGAAATATCCACCAATATGATGCCAAATGGCGCCATGTTTAACCAAATGGGTTTGCAAATCTTGTAAGAGATGCAGGACTTGCTGAAGTCCAGGCTTCAAATCCTCAGAGTCTTTTGCTCGCCTCTGAGGATTCGACAACATGTGTGTCCTGTGGCGCTCCGCCAGTGCCAAGGAAATAGAAAATAAAGAGGACGGTTTGGATATCGAAAGACTGAGAGGAGGCCTTGGGCAATGGATGAAATGTTTTGAGCCCTTTGCCAAAAAAGAAATTCCATGTTTATGTTTGAGCTGCAGAAGTAAAATATAAATAAAGACCTATTTATAAGACATGTATCAATCTCAACTTTGAAGGAAAAAGTCAAGTTGCCATTTCATCAACCAAAGTCACATCTATTTCATTTTCTGCCTGTTCCAAAAGTGACCACATGGTTTTAATTAAAACCTACATCTTGTTAAAAGACAGATCAAATGTAATTATATTCATAACTTTTCACTTAAAAAAGAAAAGTCCCCATGAAAGCCTCCCATGTCAACTGGTTTCAGCGATGTTTTGCTTTCTGTTTGAGGAGGATTCTTCTTGATTTTTGTTTCCTGGGAATGAGGGCTCTGGAAAAGTCAGGGCATCCATACCATCTGCAGCAGGCTCAGCCAGCCGCCGTCCTTGGTAAGAGTCAGCCTTGACCCAGTCACAGAGAAGACTGAGGCTGGGCTGCTTTGCTAGGCTTTGGGGAGATGGGGATGAGCAGCCAAATAGGGTCCCTCACTTGAGGACCTCATCCTTGGTGTGGGGGCTGCTGGACACCTGCCTGTGTCCCCATCCTGCAACCCAGGACAGTACTTTCTGGAGAGGAGGCAGCTGCCCTGGCAGGGAGTGGCAGGACCCCAGGAGGAGGTGGCAGCTTGGCTATCTCTGAGGAGAGGGGAAGGCATGAGCAAAGCTGGGGTTCTCCTGGGTGGAGGAGGGAGGAAGCCACCATGTCCTGAGACAGTGATGGCCAGGCAGGGGTCCAATCCAGGATCTGACCCGGGACTGTGCTTCAAACACTGGAATTTGGAATTAGTTTGCAGCGTCTAGAAATTAGAGCCCCTCTTTGCCCTGCCACACACACAACTATACACAAACACAAATGTATACATACACACACACGCATACACATGCACACACCCACACAAACGCACACATGCATACACATACATGCATACATACAAACACATACACACATACACATGCACACATGTATACACACATGCACACATGTGCATGCACATACATACACACCCAAACACACATACACACATATGAATACACACATGCAAACACATACATATCATATATACATGCACACATGTATACACATACACATGCATACATCCACATACATACATGCATACACACAAAAACATAATAAAAATGCACATGCACACATACACACATGTACACATATGCAAATGCACACATGCATGCATATACACAAGAACATACATGCACACATATATACACACACACATACACACAAACACACGCACACACAAACACGCATGCACACATACACACAGACACAGACACACTGCCTGCACTGTGCACACGGTTTCTTGTGGAGTCTTAGAGGGGGGTGCTTCCCTCGAATGACCCCCACTCCTCTTCTCCCCACCCCTGCCCTGTCCCTCAGCACTCAGGTGGGAGCTGGTTGAACAGAGTCCACAAAGGGAGGCCAGGGACCACTGTAAGGACAGCCTCCTCTGCCTCCAGAGTGTTGTGAGGTCTGGGGTCTCTCAGGCCAGCTGCCCCGCCTGGCTCCCAGGTTTGCTCTTGGAAGGAGTGCTGGAAGAGGGCCTGTCCGCCATGCCAACCGCTAGCCTACCCACAGCTGAGTGTGGCTGGGCTTGCCAATGTGGGGGCTCTAGGTGGACCCAGGTGCTCCCTAACCCTGAGTAGTGGAGGGTGGAGACCTGGCAGGTCTGAGTCCACTTGAGCCCTGGGAGGGTGCAAGGGGGAGGACGTGAGGCAGACCCCTGGGCTGCTTCAGGGAGGATGGGAGGCCCCCTGCTGGAGCACTGGCCTGCTCCTCTCACCGTCCTGCCTGTAAGTGACCTCTGGTCCGAAGTGAGCTTGGAAGCATCTGTGGATCATGTCGCCGCCCCTCCCCCCAGGGCTGTAGAGCTGCAGGGCAGGGCACCTGGGGCGGGCAGGGCAGCGCTATCCCTGTCTGACCATCTGGCAGCACTGTGGGGACAGTGGGACACATTGTCACCTGTTGCTGCTGTTGTCATATTGTCATACCGAGATGCTGGTGCCCTGTTACAGTTATGAATTTGGCAACAGAATACATTGGTGATTAATTAACAAGTGATGTAGTCATTGAAAAATCATCCCCATCATACTTCTTTCCAACCAAATGTATATTTCTTTTTTTTTAAAGAGAGAGAATATTTAATGTTTATTTTTTAGTTTTTCGGCGGACACAACATCTTTGTTTGTATGTGGTGCTGAGGATCGAACCCGGGCCACACGCATGCCAGGCAAGCGTGCTACCACTTGAGCCACATCCCCAGCCCCCAAAATTCATATTTCTGAATTCCTTGTCTTCGAATCCAAAAGCGTTTGTCCCTGAAACCCAGGGCTTACGCCACTCTCTGGTTCTGGAGCCTGGTTCTCTCAGGAAACCCACATTCCCTTGAGCTCTGCAACCAAATCAAATGCAAATCTCCCGCTGCCCTGCCCCCTCCCCCAGTGGCTGCCCTGCCCCCTCCCCCCCTCCCCCCAGTGGCGCTCCGGATGGTGTCTGGGTTTCATTTTTACAAGGGGCCTTTAAAAGCTCCTGGCCCCTTGAAAATTCCCAGCCCCTTTGTTCAAATGGGGACGGAGGTGGCCAGGCTGCCCCGCTGATTGTGAGCCGAGAAGCCCTCCCCAGGAAGCTGTGATTTATACGTGCGGGCTTGTCATGGGGTGAAAGGAAGGGCCACTTTTTCATTTGGATCCAATGTGAGGTCTGAAAGCCTCCACGGCTGGAGACCCAGCTGGGTCCGCGGCCCAGATGAATCACATTGCCCGCTTTGTTGCTGGGAGGGCGTTTGGGGAGGTAGCGTGAATGTGCCTTCCCTTGGCTGCTCACACAGGCCTGAGGAGGGCCAGGGCTGCAGGGAACTGTGCCTGGCCCCAGCGAGCACGCAGAAGTCACTGCTCCCGTGGGCACGGCTTTCATCCTGGGGGTCTCCAGGCCCTTGCTGCTCCTCCTGGGCTGACACCTGCCTTCGAAGGATGCCAACTGTCCCCACCGCGTTCCCAGCCAGGTGACCAACACTGCAAGTCTGCCTGATGCTCACCTCGTCCCGTGGGATTTGGTTTTTGTTTTAAGGCCCCAGCATGTGCCTGTGGCCACCCTGGCTGACATTCCAGCTTCTCAGTGGACAGCAGGGAAGCCTTGTCTGTGAGACCTGGGGACGTACTAGAAGCCTTCTAAGGTCCCATCTGGCCACCTTCATTCATGGAACGTGCATTAACTAACCCTTTCTTTCACGACAATTGCCCAGTGGGAAAAACAGCCACAAGTTCAAGGGAAAAACAAGCGTCTCCCGTGATATTTCTATGGACAGAGCCTGAAAAATAATAATATTAATAAAATGATAATAATAATCATGTGTAATAGCAGAGGTGAATTCTGAAAACTCCGTGCACTAGAGAGGAAAGCACATTGGTGAGACAGTGCTGGGTTTGATGCCCCTTAGTAAGATCAGAGAGGGACTTTCTACTGAGGTCACCATTGAGCTGAGACCAGAATGAAAAGATGAGGCCCTCCATGGGAGGAACATTCTAGAATACAAAGAGAACGTGCAAAGGCCCAAGGTAGGAGCAAGAGAACCTCTGGGCCATTGTGCTGGGGCTTAGAGATTGGGCATTGCAGGAGAAACTGGAGATCTGAGCTCAGAAGGACCGATGAGGCCTGGACCCCCAGTCTCTTAGTAAGGTTAGTGATCAGTTCCAAGAATCCAGCCAAATGTGCCCATTCCTGGCACAGTCCTGGGGTGCTGGTCCCTCTAGATACAACACAGGTGAGCTCTGTGCACCTCGCTCATCAGTGAAATGGCCATCTGCCGGAGAGCACGCTGGCTACTCTGCTGAGTAATTTTGGGGGCAGCTTAGTTTGAGTGACAACTCCACTCCCACCCTAAAGAGGTAGGAAACAGGATGGGATGTGCATCAGCAGCAGTGCCATTTGACACGTTCCAAGTTGGGTTCTGGGTCCCCCAGCCCGTCTGAGTTCCCTGGCCCTGTCCCCAGCTGCTAACATGACAGTGCTGATTTCTGAGTCCGGCTGGGCCGTTGCCACAGGTAGCGCTGGCCGGAGCAGGCTGGGCCAGTGCACACGTGCGTACAATGTCCCCCTGGGTTTGAAGACACGGGATGAGAAAAGGAATGGAGAGGGTCACTTGAGTCATTGATATGCGATTGCATGTCAAAATGACAACATGTTGGACGTATTGGGTTACATAAAACACATTGTTGATATTAACTTCAGAGCTTCTTTTATGACTTTGTGGCGTGGCCATGAGGAAATTGAACATACTTGTCCCAGAGTCTGAGGCTGGCATTCTGGGCTGCAGTGGTGGGTCTGGGCCAAGCCAGCTGCTTTTCCGTGGGTCTCTGGAGTTGAAGGAGGTCCCGTCACGTAGGTCAGCCCCAGAGTTCTAGATCCACACATAGAAGCCGTTCGTGAATCAGGCAAAGCTGGTGACTGGACAGGAACTACCCTGGAGTGCCCAGGTGCAGCTTTTGGAGGTGGTGACAGATGTTCTGTCTGCCAACCCACCAAAGTCCTGAACAGAATCATGGTGTTTGGAAGTTCAAAAGCCCAGGGCTTCTCTCCTGAGCCACTCCGTGGGGCAGCTCATTAACAGCATTTTATGGGGACCACTAGGACCCCCCAGGAGGTGGATTTCAACTCAAGGACACACATTCTGTGCACGTCCTGTGCACTCAGACCCAAGGGCTGCAGGTCAGTCCGGGGTGCTTCAGGCTGCAAGTAACAGGGAGTCAGGAAAAAGAGCTTTATAACAAGAACCCGGGGTGCAGAGGGGAAGGGCTCTACAGAGAGGCTCAACAGTGACCCCAAAACCCAGGGTCTCTGTCTCCCCTCCACACATTTTTCTCTCATTGGCTTCTTCCTATAAGGTCAGAACATCACTTTGACCTGTTCATCGTCATGTGCTTGGTCAGGAAAGGGAGTAGCCTGGAGGCTGGTCCGCTGGCCTTCTTGTTAGGAAAGGAAGAGCTCCCCCCAACCCCCCCCCGCCCCGTCCTGAGACGTGCCCTTCAGTGTAACTGGTCAGAACTGGGTCTCCATCGCCTTCAGGGAGCACTGAGGGGTGCAGAACCTGTGTCAAGGGAAGGGGCTTATGATCGCAGCCTGACAGGCTTTGCTTTGCTGACCTCAGACAAAGTCAGGCTCCCTGGGCAGGAAGGCACGGGGAGTGGATACGGGATAGGGAACTAGCCGTGTGTGCGGAGGGGAAGCAGTGAGCAGGCCAGTCCCCAGGCAGCTGGCTCCCCCTGGTATAGGCTGCAGGGCACACTCCAAGCCCTAGGTCATGACAGCTGGGCACCTGCTCCCCGGGGGGACCAGGCAGGTCGGCGTGTGCTCACTGCCGGGCTCCATCTTAAGGACAAGCAAGGACCCACTGGGGTGTGGAGGGCACAGGAAGGGCTGAGCAGGACCGCGAGGGCACGCCTGCTCAGTGTTCTTCAGGAAGCTCAGAAGTGCCATGACGCTGTGTTAGGACAGCAGAGTCAGAAGACAAGACAGGGGCATGGGGACACGGTCTCCAAGGGGCTGTCAGCAAGGCTTCCGACTTGGATTTCAAAACTAAGAGTGTGCAAGAGTGTGGGCTCTGGAGCCTGAGTTCCTGGGCTGAGGTTACGTGTGCAAAGACCCTGTTTCCTAATAGGTGGGCCCATGGGGTGGGGACCTGCACGGGGCACTCTGGGGGTTGCGGTGCACCCACTCTCAGGACAGAGCCTCCACTGGAGTTGGAAGGGAGACACATGAAGACATGGGGTGAGTGGGAGACATTCCAGGGAGGTGACCAAAAAGATGACAGATCTGAGGCCCGGATGAGCATGGCGTGTCCAGGGAAATCCAGGGATGAGCGTGCAGAGCTGGGCACAGCACATCTCACTGAGGCTCAGGGCAGTAAGAAGCTCTGGGGTCCACGTGGGTGCGGAGGTGCTTGTGAGGCCCTGCGAGGTCTGAGGTTTGCTCCTGGCCCCTTCCCTGGGGGGAGTGAGGCTGGTGCAGGTGGGGAGAAATTCCTCTCCATCCGGAGCATGTTGAGATCACCCATTCGGGACTTTTATAGGGAAATGAACCAAGGAAACATCACAGCAGCCCGCCCCGGGATTCCCTGGGCTCACAGCAACCAGGCGCCTCCAGGAGATGATTTTCCTTCTGATTTATGAAAGTCTCAGGGTCCAAATTTTGAACCTGCTTGTAGAATGTATTCTGGATGTCGTCATGGGAATCGGAGACTTTTCTGTCTGTCTCACAATGAGGTTTCTGTGATTATTCAAATTTTGGTAAGCTTTGAAAACATCTTTTGTTGCCAACTATCAACTTTGAATATCTGGAGAATTAGGCAATTTTATTACTTCCAAAGAGAAAACAGGGAGCACAGATGTCGGAGATGAAGGCCTAAGACACTCACCCAGTGGGAGCATGAGATAGACCCCTCGGGTCCCAAGGCTCGGTGCGTCAGTGTGTATTTCAACTTTTAAAATGGGGATCAAAGTGTGAGTTGACTGGGAGAGGCTTGGAGTTTTCAAATCCAGAGCAATGCTTTGACCAGAGTAAGCATCGGAAGAAGTTGGGAGGATGAATAAATTGTTATATTACTGTTGAAAAAAAAATAATCTACAAAGGGCGAGAAGAGCTGGCTCTGTCTCTAAGGTGGCATAAAACGTAGGGAACAGAGGGGCCACGCTGGGGCGTATGCTGGTGGCCAGCGTGAGGCGTCCTGAGTCCTGGCCTGGCTCCCCCCCACCTTCTCGTCCCTCCTGGTCTGCCGCACAGTGACACTTGGTGCTGTCCCAGCACTCCAGGGCCTTCCCTCTGCCACTGAGAGTCAGCTGTACAAACCCCTTCATCCCTGATGCTGGAGGGAGAGACCCCCTGGACCCTCCGAGAACTTCCTGCCATTTACCAGAGAGTCCTGGGAATGGAGCCCCAGGATGGTCTCTTGGGGTAGAACCAACCAACCGCAGAACACATGACTCTTCTTGTCCCAGGTGAGCAGGCGCTTCTCAGATCACAAGTGAGGACCCTCAAGGGAGGTCGGGGCCAGTTAGGGGGCAGTTTCTAAAACAGAAGTGGAAGGCAGGGCTACAGTGGAGCTGGATGGAGCAGATCGTCACAGGCCAGGGCAGAGCACACAGTGAGGGCTCAGCTCTGCTTAGGTGGGTCTGTCTGTGAGCCTGTGTCCTGTGTCCTGCTGGTGACGGCTCTTCTTGAACCACGGGACTCATGCCAAATGCCTGATGGCCACATCCTTGGTCTGCGCCTCATGTCCTTGTCCCGTGTTGAGGGGGGAAGTGCTCACTTTGATTCTTTGTGCTTCTGAGCAGGAGTCTGCTGATGCCTCTGAGGGTGGGTGGCAAGAGTCCAGAGGGCAACTCTGAATTCTGGGGTCCACTTGGACCCCAGGCATGCTCTCTGCCTTCATCATGGCCATGGTGAGTTATTTGTGCTGATGTGAGATCCATCCAGGATTGGGCTGGATATACCAGGAGGCCCCTGGCACGCAGTCAGGAGTGGGAGGCTTCTAGCCAGCATCCTAGGATTGCTACTGTACCCATTTTAGGAGATTGCTTTGAGATGTGAACAGACACAAGACAGAAGCATAGAATGGCAGTGTTCATTCACGCCTTCCTACCAGCGAGGAGATCAGGACTCCCCACAATAAACACCTTTGGTGCCACTCGCAGAGTCTGACCAGAGAGCGCGGTTTCAAGCTACCCTCCTCAGAGTGCTAACTGTCACAGCTAAGGTGTCTCTGGAGCAAGGCTGGCTGGGAAGGGGTTGTCATAGTAATGCGGTTCTCTGGCTCGGGCAGGGCGAGGATGGGTTCACAAGGCCCCAGCACAAAGGCGCTGTCCTGGGAGGGTGATGGCTGGGCTCTCTGGAGCTGTGCACCCTGCCTAGGGCACCCTGCCTCGCGGGACCCCCGTGGTGCTAGGCTGGAGGGAAAGGCATAGGCAAGGGGAAGGTGTGGGGCTAGAGAGAGGAGTCCCTGAGTGACGTTTATACCAACAGGCTGAGCAGCCACTGCCAGGTGGCACCCTCCTGTACCTTACTTTTTTTTTGTAATGAGGATTGAACTCGGGGCACTTGACTCCTGAGCCACATTCCCTGCCCTATTTTGTATTTATAGAGACAGGGTCTCACTGAGCTGCTTAGGGCCTTGCTTTTTGCTGAGGCTGGCTTTGAACTCGCCATCCTCCTGCCTCAGCCTCCTGAGCTGCTGAGATCACAGGCGTGTGTGGCCTGTACCTTGCTTTGGTGAACCGGCCCCTGTGGTGCGCAGGGTTCCGACTGCGTCTTCCTAACTGAGCTTTCTGTCTTCTTGATCAGCTTCCCGGGGCCCTACAACAGTGGCCACCAACGGCCTGGCTTCAAATAACAGACGTTTAATTTCCTTGGGTTCTAGAGGTCAGAGGTCAAGCTGCACCACCTCCGGAGCCTCTGGGGGAGACCCCCTTTGCCTTCCCAGCTTCGGGCAGCCCAGCTGCTCTTGGCTTGTGGCTGTGTCATTCACTCTCCCCTCGCTGGGACTTCCCTCTGCTGTCTCCTCTTCCTCTGCCCCTTGAAAGGTCACTTGTCCTTGGATTAGGATCCACCCTAAATCCAGTGTGATCTCCACTCAGGATCCTCAGTTACACCTGCAGAGACTCGTAGTCCAGGGAATTGAGGTCACCATCACAGGTTCTGGGGCTTAGAAGTGGGTGTATCACTTTGCGGGCCACCATCAACCCACTGGGCAACTGGAGAGGGGAAATGATCCTAATGGGGTCAGAGTGCAGCTCCACTCAATGTGAATGCCCAGCCTCTACCCTGGGCTTCGAGCTGGGGATGTTTCCCCTGCCAGTCCAGGGGCCACCATAGGGCTGTCATTTATGAGCCAGGAGCTGACCTCTCTGTGCCCCCTACTCTCCTGTCCACTGCATCTTCTCTCAGGCCTTTTGTGTAAATGCTGGGTTCTCTGTGAGTTCTGCTCGATGGCCACCTTCAACCACAGCCCCTGTCCCTCCGAGGTTCCTGATTCTGCTACACGGCATTCTCAAAGCTGGCACACCACCTGGGATCCCCTTTCTCTGTCCGTCGCCATCTTCCAACACCAGTAGTTATAGAACCTATGTGAAGTCTCCTCGCAGACTTGGGTAACTGCAGATCCTCCTCTCTCCATTCCCAAATCGCTTCTGCTACACCAGATCCGCAAGACCTCGGGTGCCATTCGTGCACAGCAAGAAGCATGTTGGGGATTATCAGGGGAAAACGCAGCAAAACACACCATTTGAACAGGCCCAGCCGAGACACTGGAGAGAAATACAGTTGATTCTGGTTATTTCAGTAGTTAATGTCATCAAGACCCCGTGCATGCTGGATCAGTGATACCAAATCGTTGCTCAAAGGGGAGAAGAGAGGCCCCCAAAAGCCTTCAGCAGCCCTGTCATTCGCCATGGAGACAGGTCCGCATCCTGTGCCGTCGTGGTTAACAACACCTGACTTGATGTCACTTGTCCACTTACTGAGGTTGAACCCACAGGTGAGAGCTCTTTAGCTCATGCCTGCATGGCGCTAATCCCACATGTGAGGTCTTCATAAGGCACACCTCAGCCCTCTTGCACTCAGGAACAAAGGACCATGTGTCACCACTATGCTTGGGGACAGTAAATAGCAGAACAACCAACAGAGGCACAGAGAAGGCAAAACTCAGCACAGAACAGACCCCCAAGGACGTTGGCTGGCACCAGGAGTGAGAACCAGGTGAAGGTGGTGAGCATGGCCTTATTCACTGAGCTGGGGATGGGCTCCCGGGGCGCCAGGATTTCCTCCTGCCGGCTTGTCTGCAGTGACCTGGAAGCACAGGGTTAATGAACCTTTCCCAGTCGACGTGTTAGCCAATATGAAGTCCTGGTCAGATGAGGAGGGATGGTCTGTAGGAGAGCAGAACCCATGCTGCTTGCTCGGCACCCTCTCCAGAGACACGGGAAGCTGCACACGGGGGCAGGGTGTGGCTCCTTCTTTGTGAAGAAAGAACATTCTAGAATCTAATCTCAGGACTGCACACAGGACTCACCTGTCACTTATGGATGCTCTTTTGAAAGGGTTGAAAAATGACAAACCAACCAACGAAAACCCTGAGTCGGAGAAAGGAAGTCTCTGCTTCCTCTGCCTTCCCTGGGGAGGGACTTCTGGAGTCCCCCACCATAGTCCCCAGTAAGCTCCCTGGGGCAGAGGATGGAGAGAGCCATCCAGCTGGGAGGCTGCAGACTCCATACCAGGACAGCCACAAAGAGCAGCTTTGAGGGAGGCCACATCTGCCGGCTTGAAACAGCGCCAGAGGCCGACAGCAACTTCAGCGCTCAAAGGGAAGCACTTCTCCAGGCCTCCCCGGCTTTCTGTCGGCATGAGAAGTGGAGGAGGGTCCGGCGGCCTCTTGAGAGGAAGGGGCTTTGCTGTTGAGAGGAGGGCACTCCGGGGTAACATCTCTGACCCCCTCGTCTTTGTCCTGGTGTAGACCCTGCTCAGCACCCCTCCCCCAGCGCCAGTTTGTTTTCCTTCCTCACTTTTGAGTGTTTTCAGGCACACAAATAACACATTAAGACCGGCTTGCTAACGCGTACTCCCCGTTGCCTGGCAACGCACACCACTGGGCCAGGCTTTAGCCTCCCCCGCCCAGGGGAGCCAGGGCCCTGAGCTTGTCGCAACCCCAGGCCCTGATCACACCTTTTCCACACACAGGTACGTGCCTGGGGAAAGATGCAGGGTCTCTCAGCAGAGCGTGCAACGTGGGCGATGGCTCTCCCACACTGGCTACCTCCTACCACCCATGTGCCACCGCCACCCCCACCATCTGCACACTCAGGGCTTTGTCATCCTGCTCTGTGCTGCCCAGTACTGCCCAACGAGGGCTGACCAGAGAATTGCAGGGAGGACAGGGACGTCTGCAGAGCTCCTGAGCAGTGCCAGTGTGCACAGGGAGCGCAAGCTTTGGTTTGGGGTGATTTTAGTTCATTTCAATTTCAATCCTACTGGGACCTACGGCCATGGTCCCACACTGCGGCACGCATCTTATTCTTCTTTGTAAGTTAGCCTTTGATTACGGGAGTCTTCACACATCCACAGGGCAGCCCCATGTGTCCACCCTCCAGCACCACCACGATGGGCACCTCCGGCTCTTCGTGGACCTCCTCCTGAAGGGCCAGGGTGGCATCTGCGTAAACACTCAGGTGGCAGCCAGTCAGACACTTGGGTGTGGCTGATTTTCTGCTAAGACACATAAGAGTGAGCTTACAGTTGTGTTGCTGTCTATGTGTGTGTACATCTGCCTGTGCGTCTGCACAGGTACGTGTGTACCTGTGTGTTTGTGGGGGGGTCTGCGCTGTGTATGTGTGCCTTATGTGTACACATGCATGTGCACGTGTGTGCATGTGTGTGAACACGTGTGCGTGTGTGTGTGCATGTGTTCCTCTGAGGCAGAAACACATGAGAGAGCCAGGGGTCAGTTCTCCTCTGCTCCTCACAACACCACTGCCCTGGGGCCCCTCATTTCCTTCAGCATCAACCTGTCAATGAGACTCCAGCTAGACCTGAGGTGCTCCCGACAGTGCCCGGTCCACCCTCCTTGTCTTCGTCCTTGTCCTCAGGGATGCTCCAACTGCTTCCCATGATGCTCGGACTCTGGTATCTGACTGGGAACCCCTGGGAGCCCCTGCATTCAGGGCCGGATAAAGGCAGGTCAGGTTCCCACACAATGCTCCTGTTCTCATAGTCATCTCCTCGTTCCTGGGTTCCAGCAGGATTTCTCCCTCCAGCCTAGGGTTTCCGTTCCCTCCCAGCCCTGGCTGTGCGGGGCAGAGGCCCACTGGTGCTCCAGAGCAGGGTGGATGAGGATTTGCAGGCCAGTACTTTCCCATAGAGGCATGATTAATGCATCCCGGAGACAGAAGCCGCGGGACTGAGAAGGCTGAGCCATTTGGGTTTTTTTTACAGCTCAAGAATTTCTGCTTTGCTTTAAGGAATCCCGGTATTGTAAGCACCCTTTCCCTGAGAAATCTCTGGTATCGTAAGCACCCTTTTCACTGTGGATCCCTGGGTTGGGGACATTTGTGGTCTGCCTGGGGACTGTGCTGTCTACACTGCGGAGACAGCTGTACTGTGAGGCTGGCGAGCTCAGGCCCAGTCTCCAACAGACCTAAGCTGCTCAGTTTAAAACAACAAAACCCAGAAAACAAGAAACTAAAACAAACCAAATGAGGAAACCCTGCAGGACCAAAGGCTGCAGGAGGAAGAGCCGCCCAGATGCCGGCCTCCTCCTCCTGGAAGACAGAGGGGACCTGGGCTCTCGCCCAGGCCCCCGTTGCAGGGCGAGGGGCCGAGGCCAGGTCCTGGATGGGAGGAGAGCAGGCACCCACCCTCCTGGACCTCAGAGGGGCAGGAGCTGCCAGGAAGGGGACAGCAGGGCCACATCTCAGGAGCTGCGGCTCCCCACCTGGGTGATGGATAGAGGTCAGCAGGATCCTGGGTTTGATGTCCAGCAAATGCAGAGGGGTCAAGAGCTTTCAAGGACCCCACTCAGTCTGGGGGAGGTATCGTCATCTCTCCTGTCAAAGATCAGACGCAGAGGCCCCCACGATTCCAAGCAAGGGAACCCTGGGGACCACGGGTTTGATGGCCTTCCCGTTGCTTTCCATGAAGCCACTGTGCCAGGGCCCCAGTCCCGGTCCTCCTCTCAGGCATTCCTCTGTGGACGCCCTTCCTCTCACCAGCCTGCCCCGTTCAGATGCACTTGGAGGAACACTTGGCTTCACCCACTCAAGCCACTGTTCCCTACAGCCATCCCCAGTGGTGGCTTTCAAGCCTGGAACAGGGGACCTTGTCTCCTCCCACTCTAGGCAATGTCACCAAGCCCTGTCAGTGATACACAGCTGACACCAGTCAGCCTGTGCCGAATGCTGTGCATGCAGAGTCCCCAGAGAAGCCCTCACCAGGCCAGGGGTGGTCTCCAGGCTCCCCAAGCCTTCAGAGTCACCTGTGCGGCTCACACCCAGCCTCAAGACTTGGTGTCCCCTCGCAAGGGCACAGCTGGACCTCAGGACCCTGAGGTGGCAGAGGTGGGACTGGACCTGGTGAGCTGTCTTTGCACGCCCTCCCCGGGCGCCAGGACTCCCTGGCTCACGTGGGACTCCCTGATGGCTGCCCACCTCTGTCACCTGATTTTCTGCCCCTCTGCACAGCCACAGGTCACCTTGTATGTGTCTGTCCTTAGGCAGAGGTCACACTCAGGCTCATGTGTGTCGAAGGAGGAATGCGTGGGCCAGGTGTGGCTGGGAGGCTGAAGGGATGGCATCTGCCCTGTCCTCAGCCAAATCCCAGCCAGGGACCTGCAGGTCAGGGACGGTGCCTGCCCCTCTGGCCTGGATCACTGGCTCCCCTGCAGGTCTGGGGCTTCTGCCCTGGAAGTGTGACCCCTGGTGCAGCGGGGCCTGGGAGAGGCCACCTTGACCCGGCACTCGCACACCTGGCCTTGCCTGTTAGCACTTGGGGTTTCCTAGGTTTGGTGCATGTGTGAGCAGCTCTGAGGAGCAGGCACAGTGTCACGGTCACACAGGTAAATGAGGTCTGCGGTCCGTGGCGCAGTAGGGTGACTGCAGCTAATGATGTTGTAATGTCTATTTTTTAAAAAGCCAGAAAAGAAATACTTGAATCTTCTCACCACAAAGAAATGATGTCTGTTTCAGGTGGTGACATTTGGGGAAAAAAAAATCAGAAACAAATGTGGCTGAGGGGCAGCGTGCCCTGTGTGGGGAGGTGGGGGTTGGCCCTGCTGCTGGGCCCTGGCCTGCAGGGTGGCCTCACCCACACCCCTCCGTGCGCCCTCTGGTGGCTGAGCTGATCAGTGTCCCCAGGCCCCTTGGCCTGGAGGTCTCCCAGGTGTCCTGGTTAGTATGGCAGGAGAGCCCTGTTCCCTGCCCACTCGGGGCCCTTGAGCCTAGGCAAGGTGTGGAGTACAGGGTGATCTACTAGGAGAGCAGGACGGGATGCGCTGTCCTCCTCTGGGAGCCAAGACAAGATGGCTCTGCTATGGCTGGGACCGACCCAGGGTAGCAGGGGCCCGGCAGGCTGCAGGGCGAGTCCAGGGTGGGACTAGGGCAAAGCCAGAGACGAAACAGACAGCTCCTTTTGGTTTCTGCAGGCCACTGTGAGCCTGGCATTGCTCCAAACTCCAGTTTTTTTTAGAGAGTCTCAATTTTTCTTTGCTCTCTGGTTGATGACCTGGGCCCCCCCTCGTCCCCTCCACTCTCCTGCCCTGCATTGAACGGCTGCACAGCGTGACTGTCACATCCTGAGCAGGTTTGGCTGGTGTGTCCTCACTGTGCAGGGGCCTCCCCAGAGGATGTCTCCCTGAGGGGCCCAGTGCTGTGTGGTCACCCTGGCCCTGAGCAGGGGTCACCGCAGAGGGGCACAGCCACATCGGGCAGGGACCTGCTGTAAGACAGCCTCCCTCCTCTTCCTGCTCTTGGGACATGCTGCTGTTTCTGTCACCCTGGGTGTGACGCAGTGACTGGGGGTGTCCTGCTCCCACTTGGTAACAGTGTTGGCCTGAGGGACAGAGTGGTGCCCGCAGATTCCTACTCCCCAGAGGGCAGCGCCAGGAAGCCCTCTCAGGTGGCCAGTCCTCCAGGTGGCCAGCCCTGGGGCTCTCCACTTTCTGTCAGCCTTGCCACTCCCTTACAGGATATGGGGTCCTGGGAACAGGAGTCCAGAGGCCCTGGCAGGTGGTGGACATCAGTCAGGGACACCCAGGGAGAGGGCACCAAGGACCTCCTGGGTAGCATGTCCACCTGGCCTGTTGGACCACCTGTCCCTTCATGGTGTCCTGTGTGGGGGCATCAGGGATCCAGACGCTGACCTGTCACTGAGGAGGGAAGAGGTAAATTCTCTGTTTCATGGGCCTCCAGGGAGGGCAGAGGCCAGCTGACAAACAAAGACCATCTGGAGAGAGCGGGAGGAGCCACAGGAAGGGAGGCCAGAGCTGGGGGCTGTTTGGCGTGACGGGGAGGCGCCTGCTGTGACCTCAGTTTCTCCACACACTGGACAGCGCTGGACACTGTGCCGTCTCCCTGGCTGGATGGTGAGCACTGCAATGGCAGGAGCTCGGGTTTGCCCACAGTGGCGGCTCCCATGCCCCGACTGGTGCCAGCCCATGGCAGGTGCTCAGGGGGCTGTGCCAACCTGGGAGGGGCCTGGCCTCTTGGATGGAGCTGCCCTGCTGATTTGGTCCAAATGGCACCAAATCCACCCACAATAGGTGGGCAGGATGGGAGGCAGAGTGTTCCTCAGGGTACAGAAGATGGGCTGCTAAGTCTCAGTTCACAGTGTCAGCAACCTAGATGCCCTTCAGTCGATGAACCGACAAGGAAACTGTGGTACATAAACAACCGTGGAATAGCATGCAGCATTCAAAAAGAATACAGTCATGGCATCTGCAGGTCAATGTATGGAGCTGGAGAATGTCATGCCAAGTAAAGTCAGCCAATCCCCAAAAACCAAAGGCTGAATGTTCTCTCTGATAAGTGGATGCTGATCCATAATGGGGTGTGTGTGGGGGGAGAGAATGGAGGAACTGTGATTGGCAAAGGGAAGGAGGGGGCATGGGGTCAGGAAAGATGGTGGAACGAGACGGACATCATTCCCCTAGGTGCATGTACGACTGCACGTGTGGAGCCACGCTACACCATGTACAACCAGACAAATAGAGAGGTGTGCTCCATCTGTGTACAGTGACTCGAGATGCACTCTGCTGTCAGGGGTAACCAGTGAGAAAAAATTTAAAAAGACTAAAAAAAAAAGATCCTCTGCTAAGAAAGAAAGAAATGTGGGGTGAGGACTCTCCGGCAGATGCCTTCAATGTCCTGTGACCCCCCAAGGTCTCTCATGGGCTTCACATCGCAGTCTGGCAGGGCGAGCGAGCCTCCAACGGGAGTCCCGAGGGTCCTTAGGGAGCACAGAATGTGACAAAGAATAGTGAAGGAACAGGGGACATGGGGAGCTCTCTGCCCTGATTGTGCACCTGAGGAAGCCCCAGCATGGGCCAGTGAGCCTCGGCTGGGTCACAGACACACAGACCAGGCACAGCAGCCTGCGCCCAGGAGGAGCGCTTCCCAAGTCTCGGCCGCATTCACCTGAGAGCGCGGCCTCTTGTTCTGTAACAAGGCTAATTGCATGCGACCATTCCCAGGATCTTGTTGCCCTCTGCTCCTCTCGGGGAACCACTTTTGAGAGTGTGATATTCATGTTTAGATCTTTCCTGAACACGCGTCTCTGGGTGTTACAGTGTGTGGGATGGAACTCACGCATGCGGACATACAAACACACACACAGGTGCAAGCGGTATTGTTTTGAGTTCTTGTGACTTTAACTTAATTATTATGTTAGATGTATTGAGATCACACTGATGTAACCACTCTGCCGTAATTATTTTATTCTTTGTGTGATAATGGTGTGAGAGTGCTAATGGGCTACACAGTACCCACTCCCTCCTCCTCGCTTACCCAATACTGGATTTGTTGGAGGTGGCCATGTACCTGTCACCTTCCCAGGCTCCCTTACAGCTGTCTGGTTATGAGCCAGTGCTGGAAGTTATGAGCATGTATGCTGAGGTTCCACAGGACGGTTTTCTGGGATGGTGAAACAGCCAATGTTATATGATAAACTTACCTCGTTCAGGCATTCCACCTTTAAAGCTTCCTCTCTGGAATTCAGATGTGGTGGCTGGATGTGCAGCAGCTTTATTGAAGTCCTGAGCATGAGGCCATCATTAGAGGTGGTGGGGCAGGAAGATATACAGAGCCTGGTCCTGGATGGTGGCACAGAGCCTCTGAATGAGTGCTGGATCGTGCTCCTCTCAAGCTCTATGGGAAACATTCTGCAAGGAAACCTAATTCTAATAAATACCTGAGTTATCTCTTTGCTTTTACACAGTGACATTGTTCTGCACCTTAACTTTATCAGGCTAATGCAGGCCCGCTGCCTCGTGCTGGTTAAAATGAACAGACAAGGATTTGAGAGCCTACTGTGTGCTGGGCTCCACGCTGAGCACTCAGCCTCAGCAAGATGTCTAACCTTCCAGGAGGCTCTGTGGGGATGTGCTGTCACTAGCATTGCCAGCTAGGACTGGAACCTGGTGACGAGCCCAGAGCAGCCCCTACCCGGCTCTGTCAGCTGCCCTTGTGCCTCTTGTGGCTGGCCGCATTCAGACGCCCGTCCGCAAATCAGCACCAGCACCGTTTCCAGTTTGGGGCAAGTGCAGCCAGACAGTGGGCCACTTAGATGCCTCCTGTCCTGCCCATGAGCGAGAGTGACCTCAGGGCGGCAACTGGCCAGGGAGAGTCACAGGTCAGGGTCTGCATGCTGACGACATCAACAATCCCAACAAAATCTGCCCCTGCCCCAGGGTACTGCCACTGCTCCTGGGGCTTGCCCCAGGCCCTCTCCACCTTCAAGTTTGGTCCAGCGGGGAGGGGCTGGGCGGGCTTCACCCCCAGTCCCTAGTTTGTTCCAGCCTCACCCTGGGCTTGGGAGATTCCAAAGGAAGCCAACCAGAGAGGGGGACAGCACCAAAACCAGGAGGGGCAGCTGCTGGTGCCCACTGTGACCAGCAGTCTGAAGCAGGACTGCTGCCCTTGGGTGGGTGGCCCTACCTCCTTCCCCGGCAGAGCCCTCCCCCCAGCAGGAGTGCCCACTCGCCTGCCCCAGTCCCTGTGCGACCTGAGCCTGAGGCCTGGTCTCTCCCCCTCGGGGTCACGCACCCACGCTCCGTGTCTAAGCAACTGTTGGGGTGCAGACCTCAGCTCACCTATTAGGCTGTATGCACATGGGCGTTTCTTCCCATCTGAAGTCTTCCTGGGGGCTGGTCTCCTTTGCTCAGAATCCTCTGAGTCTCATAAACATTCTCTAATTATTTATGTGGCCCCTGCAGAAGCCGGGAAGCCTGGGCAGGAGAGCCCCTTGGTGAATGGATACTGAAGGGAGCCCATTCCTTATTCCATCCCCAGCCAATTTCCCCCCTGAGATTCACGTTCAGAGTGCAATTGATGCTTTGTCTCTGCATTATTAAATAATTACATTTGTAAGCTCAGGAGGCTCATTTATCAAAAATAGGATGTTGATTATCTGTTAGTTTAAAAAAGACAGGAAGGCATCTAAGACTAACTTAAGCCACGGAGGGAAACTGTCCACAGACCATGTGGCTTCAGGCATGGTTGGATCCAGGGGTCCCATTTCCTGCCCACCTGGCTGACAAGAGCATTAGGTGGTCCTGGTGTGTTCACTGTCATGCTCACCAAGCACCGACCTTCTGTCTCCATGGAAAACCACAGCCAGGAGTGAGCTGTGAACTTACAGCACAGCAGCACAGGAGTGGTGAATTTGAATCCCGATCCCAGCACCCCAGTATTCCAACTGGGTGACCTTGGGTGGGTAACTTTATTGCCCTGGGCCTCAGGCTCCTAGTGAGTTAAATGGAGATACTGAAGCTCCTCAAACCAGTTTTCTGTGCAAAGCACCTGGCTACTGTCTGCAGGGTCATGGCTCACCTACAACTTAAGGGACCTCTTGACTTTTCGGAACCCCTGTGGGTTCCCGTTGCCTCTTGGCCAGTTCTGTCCAACTTGCTTTCCCCAGTGAGAAGGTTAGGGTCTCGCGATGGAAGAGAAAGCCACCTCCCTCTCCAGCCATTCTGCTTGTGTAACCGACCATCAGGAAAGCATTTTCTGCCTTGTATTCGCAGACGTCTCATTATACCCTCGTCCCCAATACTGGTCCAACCCCATACCGCAGATGCCAAGAGCGGGCACCCGGGACTCAGGTGTGACTGGACAGGGTGTGGACTCCTTTTAATCATCTGTGATTACTGGGAAGGAAAATACGGGCACTGTGTTAAAAAGAAGCTCTGTGTGTTGAGGAAAAAGACGCTCATGCAAAACAGGAATGCTGTTCCTTTTCTCTGACATGAATGGAGATAATTCCGACTCACAATCCCTGTAAGGTTCCGTCGTAAATGACGCCACCATCTGCGGCACACACACCGTCTCTGAATAGACGCAGCTGGGCGCTCTCCAGCCCCCGTGCGGAGGCCATTGCTTCATTCTGTTATTGGGGCCTTAAAGGCCTGCCTTACGAGCCTCTGTCCCTCCTGACCTTTTTTTTTTTTTTTTTTTTTGCCTCCATTTCCAAGCGGGGGCCGAGGTCTAGTAATGGCATGTTGACAATCTGGCTCAACAAGTGAGCCCACGTATCCTTCAGACTGAACCCCACACCCAGGGAGCTCAGACAACCCCCGCCCCATCAGGGCTCAGATAACTGTGGTCCACTCCTGACCACCACCTACTTTTGTGTGGCCTGAAACTAAGAAGGCCACATAGGCTAAATTCAACAATTGGAGACATTTTTAATAGAATCGAGCTTATGATGTGAAGATCGCATGCCGTTCAAATGCCTTATTACAAGGAAAGTTTCACCCGAAGGCAGACACAAGCCTGCATTTCTGTCTGTCTCTGGGGACTTTGCTGATACCCCGGGACTGTTGAGGAGCCTAGATGGTCTCTAAGCTGGCCTTTACTATGGTCTGCTAACCCCTCCTCCCAGTCCCTGGGGAGCCGGTGACCTTGGTGTGGACACAGCCTTAGAAGTGCCTTAGAAGCTTTTGGCTGAATGTGAGAGAAAGCCTGGTCTGCTGGGCGTGTCCACTGGCTCACACAACTGGAGGCAGAGGCAAGGTGGGCACAGGGCACGCATCCTGTGATCCGTCATCAGGGGCAGGACCTGGAGCCAACTGCGCTACCATCAGATGGAGCGAGAAGCTCTGGTGGGCAGCTCAGCAGGTGACCATAGGTAGCCATAGTGACCCCGAGTTTCAGAAAGCTACAAGAAAGGATCTTGAAAAACTTCCACCATAAAGAGATGATCAATGTCTGAGGGAATAGAAATGGTTGACCTCATTCAAACATGGCACAAAGCATACATGTTTCGAAATGTCCCCCGGGTGCTCCCATCAATACGTACAATCTCATGTTTTGATGAACAGGTTAAGAGATCAATTTAATTTAAATTGGAAAAAAAAGACCCAGTGTATCATTTCCCCACCAAGTCCGCCCCAAGGCTGTCTGCAGGACTTCACCCGTGGTTGTGAGGTAGACGGCAGCAGCCCTGGGCAGCCTGGCCAGAAGAGATCTGCCCCACACCTCCTACTCCCCGGAGTGTGGATACTTCTCCTCAGCAAGCCCAGCAGACCCCTCCTCGTGGGCCCTTGACCCAGGTGGGTGACGAGGACTTCACAGGCTGCCTGGGTGTTGCAGATGTGATTTCCAAGAGGGCCAGCGACCTCCAGTGACCTTCATCAGAGCACAGCCCCCCCTCCCCCGCAGTCACAATACTGGAAAATGCAGAGTGTTAAACCAGTGCCCCTGCCCTGTGCGGAGGGGGCTCCACCTTTGTTTGCTTGTGGGTCAATTTTCTTGGATCATTAAAAATAGGTTTCTCACCCTGTGAGTGAGAATGGCGTCCCGCGGAATCCGAGTTACGCATTATTATGCAAGATACTCCCATACTCGCACAACCTTAGTGGGTCAGCCCTCTGGGTGCTGAGGTGGCCTTTGTGCTAGGGCTTGGGCCTTCAGTGCCCCCGAGGCCCTGGTGGGAGGGCTTGGTCACAGCTTTTGACCCCATGGGAGAAAGCGGAGGTTTTAAGGGATGCGACCTGGAAGGAAGAGGTCACCGAGGGCCCTTGCAGGGGATAAGGGGACCTTGGCCACTTTGTCCCTCTTTGCTTCCCAGCTGCTGGTAGGGGACAGCTGCTCCACCACATGCACCGTGTCCCTCTGTTCTGCCTGGCCCCACGCCCCAGAATGGTAGCCAGGTCACTGTGAACTTCACCCTCCAAGGCTGTGAGCCAAAAGGGGCCTTTCCTCCTTTAACTCAATCTGTCTCGGGTATCTGGTCACAGCAAGGGATGGTGAACACGGGTGACAACCAGACATGCCCCCTCCCAGTGACGTCTCTGTCCCAACCACCAGAGCCTACAGATGTGCATCCTGCTGTGGCTCGGGGCTTTGCAGGGGTACTCGGTTGAGGAGTCTGAGATGGGGCATCCCTGAGTCACCCAGCTGGGCCACTGTCACCAGGAGGCTCCTTGGAGAGGCAGAGAGGGGATCAGAGGGGAAGGAGCCGCCGATCCACTGGCTGTGATTAGTGAGAAGAGACCATAGACCAGTTGCCTGAGTATGGCTGGCTGGACAAAATTACCGGGGGGTGACGAACAACTTGTGTAGATTGATGCAGCAGGAGTGGAAGCCATTTATTGTAGGACAACAGAGGTATTTATACATTCCACACAGCTTATCTAATTAACATAAACTCGATACATCAGTCAACCAATAAGGAATCTCCACACTTAATGGCTCCCTGGTGTTACTTCACAAACCACTCCCTCTGGCAAAATGCCAGGCGCCATCCAGACTTGTTAACAGACTCTAACATTTGCCAGGCGCCATCCTGACTTGTTTACAAACTCTAACAACCAGTGAAGGTGTCGTCTGGAAAATGCAAAGGAGAAGGGCAGGTTCCGTGAGGCCCCCACAGGGAGCACAGCTCACTGGCCTCAACTCCAGACTTCCCGCCTCCAGTGGACGAGAAAATCTGTTGTTTCCTGCTATCCCAGGAGCAAGAGGGACAATGGGGCTCAGCAGGGCATCACTCAGCAGGCCTGTCCTAGGAGGATGCTGGCCTGAGCCAGCGGAGCCTGTGAGCCTGGGCATGAGGTCCCCAGGCCTCCAGAGGACCAAGCTGGACTCCGGAAGGCCTAGTGCCCGGCAGCGAACAGCTGTTCCAGGTTCCTACCCCTCCTGGTAAATGCCCCCCTGTGCCCGCCCAAGGCACCACTCGGTGCTGCCAAGTCTGAGGCTCTGGTGTTCCCCGGCCTCCCTCTTGGAGAGGTGAGGCTCCTGGCCCTGGATGGAGGTCTGACCATGGGGCTCCTGAGGGTCTCAGGGCTTCTCCTGGAGGGAGAGCATCCCCTTCCCAGGCTCAGCCCGGGGTCTAGGGTACAGGTTCTCTATAGGGGAGTTTTGCTCTTACAGAACTGCAAACAGTGTCAGCAAAGGACATTTGGGGTTGTTTCAGAGGAGGCGTCAAAGTCAAATAATCCACTTGTCAAGGTGCCTCTTGTTTCATATTTAGTAGAGAGAAGCCGGATCTGAGATCATTAATAAAACATGTGTGGGGGAGGGGAGAGGTTCAGGCCAGCTATGTTTCAAGGAAGCTTCTGCGAGTCGTGGAAGGTAATCCCAGCCTGGGTTCTGCATGTGGCACTTGGGGACAAGCAAGCTATGCTCTGCAGGTGACTGATATCACCTGTATGCATGGAGGGGTGTCTGCTGCAGAGCATGCAGGGACTTTGGGGGAATCTCCTCACCTCCCTTGAAGATTTCCATCCTCACGGGGGTGGGGGGCACCTCCCAACATTCTTACTCCCCAGATGGATGTCCCCCATATCGAGGCTGTGAGAGCCTTTTGCTATACTCATAAACATTATTGAAATGATGATGGTAACATCAGTAGGAAGGAACAAGTCTCGCCTCGCCAAGCTTGCTCAGAACTTTGTGGCTCTTACTGAGGAGCTTGTGTGATTCCCATTACAGACATGCAGATTCTGAGTCTCAGAAGTTTAAAGAATTTGCAAAACAAATGAAAAAAGTTCTCAGTTTGGGGACAGGACTTCATTAATTCCTGGGGACATGGTCTGACTTCAGGAATGGTTACTGCAATGCTTTCCTAGTTCCTGTGCTGGAGAAGATTTTGTCTAAAATCATGTTCCTTCCTAATTAAACCACTCTGACAAACCCCTTCCTTTCTGAGTAGGTCACTGGGGCAGATTCCTCCACCTGGGCCCCATGCACCCTTTGCCTGGGCAATTCTGTGTGGCGGGGCTGCTCTGTGTATTGGAGGCTCTCAGGGACATCAGGCCTCGGCCCCTCAACGCCAGCAGCACCTCCTCCCTTTTGCAGGGTGTCTCCAGACATTGCCGACTGTCGGCTGGAGGACCAGATCACCTTCCTCTTAGAGTCAGTGATGGGATGGCCTTTGGGGAAGCCCTCTGCTCTCCCGAAGGCAATTCTATGGTGCTGGGCTCCCACTCCAAGAGGTTTCCACCTTGTCTTGCTGCAGAAGAAGGGCCACCTGGTGGGCACCCTCGCCCAACGACATGGTATCTCCTGAGAATCTTGTGGTTAGCTGGCGCCATCCCTGTTGGAACGCCACGGAATGTGCTTACACGGGTTGTGGTGGCATGCGCCAGTCTCTGGGCATGGCCCTTGCTTCGGTCCAGTGACGTGGTAAATACCAGGTGCTCAGGGCTTCTGCCTGAATACCACTGCTACTGTTTTACAGTTAACTGTTTTAAAAGTCAAAGGAGGACACTCCTCCAATAAAAACACAGTGTCGTAGGCACACGGTCCAGGGTCACTGTCACCTGTTGTCATTATCAAGTATCGTGTGCTATGCACACTTGCTGTACCACCTGTTTATACACCTGGCTGTGCATTAGCTTGGCACCCAGCAGCCTCCCAACAGAAGTACAAGTCTTGCTTTTCACTGCAACATAATGACAGCCACAGTGTCACGAGGCAAGAGGAACTTTCCAGGTCTGTTCCAGTCTTGCAAGGATCGTCATCATACATGGGCCACCATTGACTTTTCAAAGCCATTACACCACTGTGACTATTCCCACAGGGCCGTGGGCAGCCCCTGCTCACACCGTCCAGAGCAAGGTCTGGTCCCACACTCCTGGCTGGCCGGACCTCCTGTCCACATACCAGATCCTCAGCATTCCCTCTGTGCTTCCTGCTCGCGCCGCTCTTTGCCCCCTTCCCTTCCCTTCCACTGCCCAGGCACTGCCCAGCCTTCCACCCCAGCCCAGAGAGGACGGCGTCTGAGGAACCCACCTGTCTGCTTGCAGGAGAGCCTCGTGGTGGAGGCAGTGTGGCTCGCTGGCTCACAGGGCATTTCCCACAAGCTGCTCCTCAGTGCTGAGTGGCACTGCCATCTCCCGTGTCCAGTATCTCAGAATCTCAAAAACTCAATTTCCGCAGTGGCTTGGCAGTGGAGTTCTCGGATGAACAGCCGATGGGGACACAGCATCCCTGACGGTGACAGCAAGTGCAGATGAAGGACCTGGATAAGCAAGAAGGCAGACAGGGAGGGACCCTGCTGTCTGCTCGGAGGCCAGATGGGGAGGCGTGGCTGTCAGCCACCCCCAGCACTAGGCCTCAGCCTCTGGAAGCCAGCTCTGGGCTTAACCAGGGGCAAATCAGACCCATAAAACCACTCAGCTGTCCTGTCTTTTGGGGGGATGTTGGTGGAGCAGATAAACTGGTGCAGAGGAAGGATTCTGGACTCAGCCTCATGGCAGCTGCGGGGCGGTTTCCTTGCAGCTGGGACAGGAGGCTTCAGGAGAACCCAGCCCAGGGCTGGCCATCACCTAGAGTGCTCCCTTGGTCTGCTGGGCCTGTGCTTCCCGTCACCAGGATATGTGGGGGTGGCACCCAGGAGGTACTAATGGGGCTGTGCACACCCCGGGGCTGGGGGAGCCGCTCACATGAACTTGTGTTTGCTGGTTTCCAGACGTGATTTGAAATCACTCTCACCACTGAGAAGCGATCCCCTTCCTGATTCTGTCTGAATCATTCTATGAAGAGAAGGTGCCACTTGATCTTCCCACCTGACACTGAATAAGCTTCCCATTTAACAAGCCAAGGTCAGATGAGAGGGCCTGACCTCTCGGCAGGCAGCAAACTGGAGCTTGTGACCTTGTGTTTGTATTTTAAGCACGCTCGTATCTTTTTTAATTTGAAGAGCTTATTTTTTCATGGACATTAATGCATTACTAACTTTAATTCTAATCAATAAAGTTGTTGATTATTAGTAAGGTTCTTGGCTAATTAACAGTGCCTAAAAGTCTGCCTGAAGTCATGAAGGGGAGGGGCCATCCCAAGCTTGGAACGCCACCTCAGGTGGAGCCGTGTGCACAAGGCTGTCCCAGGTGGCCAGGGCAGGCGCTTGCTTAGTGAAGTGTGCGTGGAGATCAGCAGCCCCCCGGATGGGCACCTCTGGTGCCTACCTTCACGGGTGAACAGAAGAGTCTTCCTATCTGCTGCAGGCGTGTTAGTTGAGCTTGGCTTACTTCTGGGATAGGCTGAAAGGCCAGGGGGACCCTAGTGAAGACCAGCTTTCCTCCGAATGTCTGCGGCCCTGACACTGAATGTCTGCAGGGACTTGCCACCCCTGCAGAGGGTGCCGGGACAGCAACTCCAGTCCTTGGAGTGGGTGAGGGAGGTCCTGCCTGCAGATCTGTGGCCGGGACTGCTTTGCCTCACACCCGTGCCCTCTTCCTTGCTTAAATCTGCACCGCTGGCCTAACACCACACCTCAAGCATCCTGTGGGACACTACTGTGCACACAGTAGGCCAGGCAGGAGGGGACTGTGATGAATAAAAGCATCCCCCTGCCTGCGTGGGACTGCCAGTCCACTGGGGGAGAGGGCTGCTAACCCCACACCCAGGAACAAACGTAAAGACGACTCAGTGGGAGAGAAGACGGAGAGAAGCCGGGTGGGGGCCGGGCCACCAGGGACCAAGAGGGATGCTGCACTGGTGTGGAGCTCGGGACCGCCACCAAGAAGAGCCTAGGGGAGCTAGAAACCAAATGCACAGCAGGGCAGAAAGGGCAGCCCTGGCCGGCCCTGAGGTGGGAGGACTCGAGATAGGTGGAACCTCTCTGGTAGGAAGTGGCCCTGGTGGTACCTCCCTCGCAGGACTTCGAAGAGCTGCCTGGAATTCTGGGCTCACTATCTTCAATTCCAAGGCATTTAAAAATCACATCCCCAACACGGTCTACTCTTTAAAAAAATACTTCTTTAGTTGTAGATGGACAATACCTTTATTTCATTTATTTATTTTGATGTGGTGCTGAGGGTCGAACCCAGGGCCTCACATGGGCTAGGCAAGAGCTCCGCCACTGAGCCCCAGCCCAGCCCAAGGTCTACTCTTGATGGTCAGGGGTTGCTTCTTGATAAATACCCAAAGAGCTGGAGGCTGAGATCAAGTGGCAGGTCTCCTAGAACCAGGGATCCTGTTCTGGGCAGGACTGGGCTGGGCTGGTCCAGGCTCCCTCTCTCCTCTGGGGCTGGCTGTGGGCTGCCTGGTGCGGAAAGGCCCACTCTCCTCGGGACACCTCAGGATGCTAGGATGGCTGCTCTCCTCTGATGACCTCTCAGCCCCACAGGACTGCCTGGCCTGGTTCCTTTTGGGGATTTCATGAATCTCCAGAAGGTAGGGAATGGAAGTATCCCACCTCTCCCTTGCTTGACATCTGGAGACCTAGGCTCAGTGCTGGAACATCCGCCATATTCTGTTGGCCAAAGAAATTCCAGAGGTGGAACAATAGGCCTCACCTCTTGAAGGTCACACACAGTGTAGACACAGGAAGAGACAGGGCCATTTTGTAACTGAGCTGCCACCGCTGCTACTACGGCCCTCTGTACCCAGATCTGTCCACCTACATGTCTGTCCTTCTATGGAAATGAGTTTACAGAAACTGAGAACTTGGCCAGGACCCCACGGCAGGGGAGTAGATCAAGCCTGGATCTGACTGTGGCCGAGACCCCACTCCTTCCCTGACCACATCTGGGCTCAGGTAAATCTCATGGCCCAGGAGAATTCAGAACTAGATTCAGTGGAAAGATAGAAGCTGTATGCTTTCTGTTCCACCCCAAGGGGAAAAAATGGACTCTTCAAATAATGGATGAAGCCCACAAGAGGAGGCAGACACTCCAGTCTGCAGAGACTAAACAGCATCTGCTCAAGAACAGAAGGTTCACCGTTTAGAATTTGTTTTTAGTTAAAAGGGGGGAAAAAGTAGAGGAAAGTCCCCGTCCGGCTCTTAGGTGCAGGGAGAGTGAGGTAGGGGAGCTTGCTGACAAGTGCTCCTGAGGACGGCCCCCGACACCAGGTGCCTTCCATCCTGCATTCTGCAGCTTTGGGAGTCCTTGGCCCACTCCCCTCCCCAGAAAATGAGCCTCCAAATCTCTGCACTTCAAGTTTTAAGAGCTTTTTTGGACAGAGATGAATACTTCAAAATAAAAGCATTAGATATGGCAATTAGCCTGCTGGATGTTACAAAATTCCCCGAGTTGCTTCGATCGTCATGGATTCTCAGAGATAGATCCTGAGCTCTTTCTGGAACGCCGTACCTTGGCAGGGGCTTTTGAGTGTGTTCCAAGCTGGTGCTGAAATGAGTGTGGAGGTGGAAGGGCTGGGCCATCTGAAGGACAGAGATGGGGGTTAAGGTGCCCTTGCTGTGGGCCACCTCAGAACAGGGCCTCCTGGCAGAGAACCAGAAGAGCAGTGTGGCTTTGAAGAGCCACCTCGACAACCCAAGTTCATTTGGCTGCAACACCAAAGCCAGCTTTGATGTACCACCAGTGTCCCTGCAGGAAAGGATTAGGGACACATTCAGAGGACAGTGAGCAAGACGGTCCCAGATGCTGGGGACATGTGCTGGCATGAGCTGGAGGAGGGACAGGAGGGTCAGTTGGAAAGAGTGCCTTGCTTCTCTGTCAGTCATGTACCAAGCCTATCTTGAGTTTCCTGGGGCTTTGGAAGACCAGGGTAAGGAGGTGGGCTTGCAGAGCTTAGAGTGCTGTGAATTCTTGGGTCCTGGGTACAGGGAGTCCCTAGTAGTCCCCTAACAATGTAATGCTCCACAGGGAGTTTAGCTGGCTTATTGCTGTTGGTAGCTGGGATGAATGCAGACACAACAGGTGGGAGAGGTGACAGGTGACATTAAGGGTGGCTCTTGCTCTTCCCTGCCTCAGTGAGGGAACCTCCCAGCCCCCAGTAGATTTTGATTTAACCTGCAGATGACATTTTATTTATTTATTTATTTATTGCTTACATATTATTTATTCCACTGAGCATTTTTTTTATGTTGTCAGTCTGAGACTTAAGGAAAAGTTGCAAGAATAGTAAAAAGAATTCCATATATCTTTTTCCCAGATTCCTTAAATAAGAAAATTTTTATCACATTAGCTTTCACATGAGTTGCTTCCTCTACCTCCCAAGTTATTTGACAATGCATTGTTGACACATCACTTTATTACTAAATATTTCTGAATGTATTTCTGAAAAATAAAGATAGCCTTAGCCAGGGGTGGTGGCATACACTTGTGATAGTAGAGATTCAGGAGGTTGAGGCAGGAGGACTGAAGTTTAAGGCCAGCCTGGGCAACTTAGCAAGACCCTGTCAAAAATACAATAAAAAGGTCTGGGGAAGTCGCTCAGTGATAAAGCACCCCTGGGTTCAATCCCGAGTACCATTAAAAAAATTTTAATGATGTTTTTAATAATAATTTTTAATAATATTTTTAAATAATAAATTTAAAAATACAGATAGCCTTTTATACAACTTTTGCAGTTATCAAAATGAGGAAAGTGACTTTGATCCAATTTTACTAAATATTTTGGAGACAACAAATTTTGCCGCTTGTTCTAAAAATTCTCTTGATGGGAAAAGAAAATTGCTCCATGTTCCCTTGGGTTCCACGTCTCTGAGACATTTGCCCACTCACTCCTTGTTGCTCTTGGCCTGGACATTTTGATGAGAGGCCCGTTATTTCAAATCATGTCCCTCAGAACTTTTCTCATCATTAGATGTAAATTACGCGACTTTTAGTGTGAATATTTGCAGGAACACAGGGGAATTGATTCTGCCTTCTCCTGGGTGCATGCAAGGGGAGCAAGATGTCTATTTCTTCCATGACTGCTGGTGTGAAATCTGGTCCCTTGGTTCAAGTGCTTCCTGCCCTGTTTCTCCTGAAACCTGTGATTATTCCTTAGTGACCCACTTGGGGCTCTCCTGCTGGAAGGAACGGAATATCCCTTTGCTCATGAAACTCTCACCGAGTTTTAGTATCCATTTACGATTCTTGCCTCAGTCTGTCAGTGCTGTGAATGCTGTCACCAGTTTGGATCAGGACACAAGGGAAAATGTTCCCTCCCGCCTAACTTTATTTCATCAATAACAAATCAGGGGTTCTTACTTCATTGAGTGGTTAATAATCCTGTACCATCATCATTTATCTGGATGCTCAAATCACCAAGAGCCTGCTCTGCCCTCAGCCTCCTTCTAACATACTGCAGGCACCCTCCCGGGCCCCGTCTTCCTATTTTTTGTTACCTCTTCCCTGACAGTTGAGACCGACTCCTATATTCTCTACATATTTCTCATTCACTCAATCCTACACTGCACAGAAAGCAGCTTCAGAATTGCTAATCCATTCTTCTGCCCAAAACAATTTTCTAACTATACTGTAAAACGGTTCTTCTTTGTCTTTAGCCTTGGGATACAGAGCAAAAAATGTGTGTCCAGCTTGCTTGGGTTTGATCTTCCCCACCCTTCTTCAGTCTGGTTTCTGGATTCCTTTGAGACAGAATTAAGTTTATCTGTTCTTGGCCGCAGTTAATTTGGGGCTTTTGTTCATCCTTGTTGTGATTATTAATATCATATGCAAAATGTTAACATGACTCGAGCGTCAGAACCACACTAGGGACTATGCTCACTAGTCCTGCCCCTTTACCTGTCCTTGGCCCCCTTTCTTTCAGCCCTGTTCCCATCCTGCCCCTCTTGACAACCAATCCCATGGGGGCTGAGTTTTCCCTTCTTTCTATGTGGTTTCACACAAATAAGCAGACATGTTTGTGTTTTATCACCTCCCTCTTTCTGATACACAAAAGGCAAAACGTCTCTTGCACTTGGTTTTTTCACTGTGTGTGATGTTCTAGAATTTTCTCCACAGTGGTCCACACAGACCTTGCTCCTCTTTTTGCAGCTGAAGTGCTGCGATGCGTGGATGTACCCAAGTTTATTCTGCCATTTTCCTACATGGGAATGTGTCTACGGAAAATGTAACATAGTTATGTACCCAAGTTTATTCTGCCATTTTCCTACATGGGAATGTGTCTACAGAAAATGTAACATAGTTGCAAAACCTGTCTCATTTGGAAACAAGGTTGCATTGAAGGACCCTGTGTGCACCTTGTGTATGCCCTCCTTGTGTCTTCAGGGTGGATTTTGAGGAGTCAGGGTCACTGAGTCAAAGGAAAATGTGTATGTCATGACACTGCCAATTGCCTTCCGAAAGAGTTGACTCCCTTTTCTTGGCCAGAAGCAAGCCACTTGAGTCTCTGCTGCCTCCCGGTGCCCTTATCTGCCAATCTGATAGGGGGAATGGTCTTGGTTTGTAGTTTTAATTAGTATTTGCTGATTAAGTTAGGATAGGTAATTTTCATATATGTAAGGGAAATTTTAGTATATTTTTTGGTGAATTGTCTATTTGCCGTTTCTCAGGTTTTTTTTTTTTCAATTAGGGATATTAGCCCTTTATCTGTAATATATACACTGAAAATAATTTTCTCCCTATTTATCAGCTTTCTTTTGCCTTTGTCTATGGTATTTAAATGCAAATATTTTAAATCATATAGGCAAATTCGTAATTTACTAAAAGCATGTGGATTTTGAGTTATAATTAGAAAACCGTTCCTACACTTAGATTATTGAGGAGATCATTCACGTTTTATTTAACACTTAAAATACTTCATTTGCTTTCATTCAAATCACTAGTACATTTGAAGCTTATTCCTATGTGTGCTAAGAGGTATAGATCTACCTTTATTTTTTCCCAGATGGCTACCCAGTGGTCCCATGTACTTGTATTCATATTTGAGTTGACGTCCTTATCACACACAAAGCTTCAGATGTTCTTGGACTTATTTATGAACCTCATTCTATTCCATCGGGCTGTTTTCCTATGCATGTCCCAGTGCCCTTAAATACAACTTAATCTCATGTATAGTAGATCTCACGGGTGGTTTGCAGCTTTCCGCTGGGCTGAACCATGGGAGATGACCACCAATCATTGACCATCATTGCCCAAGACTCTGCATTTTACATCCAATAGGAATGCATAATTTGTGGGCCCTCTAGAGTCATTTACTGGCTATTTCTAGAAAGAATATAAACACTCTGGCCAAGTGGACTTCTGAATTCCAGCCTTCATTTCTGAGTTGCTCACAGACCTGGGAACCTCACAGCAGCCTGTTAATCTTTTCTTTTTCTTTCCTTTCTTTTCCCTCTTTTAGTGATAGAGGGTCGCGGGATCACAGACAGCATTCAGAGATTCTCCTCGCTGCCTCCCTACCTGCCAGTGAGCTACCACATCCTCAGAGCGGAGAGCTCCTTCTTCCTGAAGGAGGCCAGCCAGGACCCACTGGGCAATGCCAGCCTGCAGTCCCGGGTGGAGTCCTTCTTCGTGTACAGAGCCAGGCAGCCCCCAGTGCTGAATGCCAGCTATGGGCCTTATTCTGCAGAGAAGGTTGTGCCTCTGGACTTCATGTCGACCTCAAATTTTTTAGGCCCAACCAACAAGTTTACTTTCAACTGGAAACTGAAGGCCTACATCCTGCGGGACAAGATCTACCTGAGCCGGCCCAAGGTGCAGATCCTCTTCTACATTGTGGGCAGAGATTGGGACGACCATCGGGCAACGGAGAGGCTGCCCTGCCTGCGGGTCTTCGCCTTCCGGGAATCCAGGGAAGTGAGGGGCAGCTGCCGGCTGGGCGGGGACCTGGGGCTGTGTGTGTCCCAGCTAGAGCTCCCGGCCAGCTGGTTCAGCCCCCTGATGGTGGTGGGGAGGCGGAAGCCGGTGGAGCAGCCCGAGGGGAGTCCCGTGGAGCTCTACTACACCGTGCATCCAGGGAGCGAGCGAGGGGACTGCACCGGGGATGATGTCAGGAAGGGCAATGCCATTCGCCCAGGGAAGGGGGATCTGCAGGAAGCAACCTCGCACCTGCAGAAGATTGGCACCGTGGGCCTGTACCGCACCCAGGACAGTGCCCAGCTCCGCGAGCTGCGCCTGGACTCCAACGTGGTCATCTGGCTGCCCTCCCGACCTGTGAAGCAGGGAGACGTGGTCACTGCCTACGTCACCATCTCCAGCAACTCTACCGTGGATTTCTTCATCCTGAGGTAGGTGCCACACTGGCCCCTGGCCATCCTTGGTATGTCTAGGGTGGGGTCCCACTCCATGCCTGGGCACAGATGGTCAGGAAGAGTGCTTTTTGCTTCCTATCAGAACCCTTTCACCCAGCAGTGGAAGCTGAGTCCTACATCTGCCCATGGGGTCACTCAACAGCTCCTCCTGCGCCGTGTGTCCTGCGGGACCCAACCGAGGGGAGAGGGCAGAAACGTAGCCTGCGGAAGCAGGGTGGAAGCAACCAGCCTCTGTGGGCCTTGGGTTTACATCGGAGTTGGGCAGGGGGATTCAAGTGTTTCTGTGGCTTTGGCTTTACTTTTAAGTGTGCTGATCTGCAGTTTGGGTTGCATATCAGAGCAGGAACTGGGGGCTGTCATGTCTGGCTTGCGTGTGCAGGAGAAGAGCTGGGGGTGATGCTCACAGTCTTGAATATGGTGGGCTCACGTGTTACTGGCTAGGGGCTGGGAAAGCCTCAGTTCCCAGGGTCAGCTTGGCGCCACTTCAGGAGCACATCCAACAGAAAACTAGGCAGCCAGGTGCTCTACACACAGACAGGCCAAGGAATTCCTAAATTAAAAAGAACCCAGGACACCTGGCAGGCCATCCCCTTGGCTGGCTCAATCTACCAATCCAAGCTGTGCTAGCTGCTGTCACTCTGGAAAGTCTCAAAGTGTTGATTCGAGCGCACTTGCTTCCTGGGGTAACAACACTGAGGAAAAGCTGCCCAGCAGATCCTCAAGGGGAATTCACGATCAGGAAAAATATGTTCCTTTGAGACTCGTTTTAAAAACGAAAATTAACAGGTTTTTCTTCTTCTCTGATATTTAAGAAAGACTTGGGTTACATTGCAGCTGTGCTTTGGTTCTTTTTAGAATAAAATAATCACATGTCAAGTGAGTTGTTTGGGAAAAGATTTGTGAAACAGAGTGATAGCAAGTGATGGGCACTTCCAGTTCCTTTTCCTTTGGTAATGTGGCCACAAAGATGGTTAGTGTCAGTTTCGCTTTTTTATAAGAAATGTTCAGATTTCTGTAAGTCTCATAAGGTATTTAGTAGTCTTTCAGATTCAAATAGTTTTTTCCAGAAGTTTCTTCTTTGTCAACACCCTTGTGACTTTTCTTTCATTTTTTCTACTTGTTTTAACCAACTATCTATCCATTCATTTTTCTATCCATCCATCCATTTATCCATCTATCCATCCATCCATCCATCCATCCATCTATCCATCCATCCATCCATCTATCTATCCATCTATCCATCCATTTATTTATCCGTCCATCCATCCACCTATGGTGCGAGGAAGGGAACCCAGGCCTGTGCTGCTGGCTGTTTCTTCCTGTGTTGAGTTCTGTGGATCCTCACTTGCCGGTGTTTCTGGATGTGATTGAGGGACTCTTGCAACATCTTCTCAGAGGCATTATGAAATCAAATGCTTTTTCTGGGATTTAAGGTCTCACCACCGGATTCTTGTCATTTGCATGTAATCCTCCCGTGTTCAGCAAGGGGCGTGCCACAGTGTGGAAGGGACCTGAC
Source organism: Marmota monax (assembly GCF_021218885.2). Classification (NCBI taxonomy): domain Eukaryota; kingdom Metazoa; phylum Chordata; class Mammalia; order Rodentia; family Sciuridae; genus Marmota; species Marmota monax. Next base: position 3,003,318 of record NW_026692549.1, on the reverse strand, counting down.
CTCGATGCACTGGAGACTTCCTGAAGATGTCATGACCTTGTGACTGTGGCCAGGATGCTCAGCATGGGGTTTGGCTCCTCTGGCCTTGGGTAGGGAGAAATGCCCGCCTGGGAGCCTGAGGTTAGTCCTCAGTAAGTCCTTCACCCTGCTGACTTCAGATGGCACCCAGCCCTGGCTCTTGAACTTGGAGACAGGGAGATGGGGACCGAAGGCACCGCTAAGGAGAGGTAATAACTCAGGGTCATTTGTGTCCCCACACGTCTGTCTTGGGGAAGTGCAGGCTGTCATCCCCCAGGGTGACTGTGAGTGGGGCCACCTGCATCTTTGGGTCTGTGGTCCAGGGCCTTCGGCTGCCCTCAGAAGGGAGGAGCTGTGGCAGTACTGTCCATCACAAAGCCAGATGTGGTGGAGGAGAACGTCAGTCCTGCAGCCAGCGTCCTCTGTCCCATCCTGTCTCTCCCACTGACAACTGTGTGACTTGGCAAGTTACCAACCCCCTCGTGCCTCTGTTTCTTTATCTTAAAAACAGATTGAGCTCAAGGGCCTCCTTGCATAGCATTGGGACAATTTGATGGGCTAATATTTGCTTGTAAGGTACTTATAACAGTGTCTGGCACATAAAAATGTTGGCTGTGATGATCTGTTGAAGATTGGGTGAGCATTGAATTCTATTTTAGCTACAAAGGACATGCACTCTGCACAAAACCACCACCAGTCACCCTCAAAGCCATGTTGACTCCCATCGCACCAGGCCTGTCCTTAATGATGGGAGCTTTCAGAGCACAGAGGGTAGCAGAGGGTGTGGGACTCCGGACTTGGTCACACTGTGGGTGTTGCTCCCCTGGATCTTTCTATCCACAGACCAGGGTCCTTGGGAGAGGAGGTCAGCCTGACCTCCTGTCCAAGGTGCAGCACCTCAACTGGAAGCAGAGTTCTTAAATGCTCCAGAGCAATTCACTCATTAGAAACTCCAAACACAAAAGGGCCCCAGACACGTGTGCAGATGAAAGGATTTGAGTCTCAGGCAGGTGGGGAGTCAGTGGAGGTGGAATTGTTGGAAGACGTGTCTCAATCTGTTCTCCTTCCGAAGATGTGATAGCACTACTTAAAAAAAAAAAAAAAACAGAAGTTATGGACAGTAAAGACATTGTAGGGCCTGGCTTAATTTAACTGCACTAATGGTCCATTGGGGGTTTGTGAAATGGAATCTCTCTCTGTGTGGAATCCCGTCATTATCTCCTTCCCTTCATCTATCCCCCGTCCCTCTTCTTCTCTCCAACAAGCTTCCTCGCTCCTCTAACATGTGAGAAGGTTCTTTTATATTTAATCTTTTTCATTTTAAGAAATTAGAGACTTATAAGAAATTGCAAAAAATGATACAGTGCTTTCCCATATACCTTCTCCTGTTTCCTCTCAGAAGCAAACCACAGAACCATTAGCTTGGCCAAGCCTAGAAAATTGGCACTGACAGAACATTATTAGCCAACCCTCAAGTGGCACTTGTGTCAGAGTTTGGGTGTTTATTGTTCGTTTCGTGTTTGTTTTTAGTCCCGGGTTCCTTTCCAGTGAGCTTCATCCCCGGCTCTTTTAATCTTTCATTTTGAGACAGAGCCTTGCTAAGTTGCCCAGGCTGGCCTAGAACTTGCCATCCTCCTGCCTGAGCCTCCAGAGTCACTGGGATTATGGGAGAATCTAGGTGCATTATCCCTTTCTGGGAAAGGGATTGTTTTCAAAGGGGAGGATGTTCGATTGGGAAAGACGGTCCCTAGGAAAAACTGCCCAGTTTGAGCAAGTGCCCGGCCATGTAAGCCTAAGGACAGAGAAGTCACCACACCAGATCATCATCACCACCACCTGGAAGGCTGCCCTCCTTCCCAGTCTCACATGTATCCAGATATCAACAGGTATTCAGGGACACTAGCTTCTGTAGCCACACGGTGTCTCAGAAGCCCTCCAAGAGCTTAGCATCTGGTCAGGGTGAAAGAACCCAGGCCTCAATGAAGCTGGCCTTGTGAATGGCAGACCCTCAGCTGGAAAGGCTCCCAACCTCTGCGTGCCGACAGCTGCGTGCACTCCAGGAGTGCACCATGCAGGATGCCAGTCACCATGATGCAGATCAGTGTCCCCACAGTCTGAGTGTAGCTCTCATTCAGCTGATTCTACAGGGAGCAGCCTTGGTCCTCACACCCTAAACACTTGGAGAACAGCTACCCACACCTTGCTTTTATGGTAGAAGAAGCAAACCAGAAGAAAGACAGGTCCATCTCCCAGCCCTCGCCTTGTCTGTTGGAGTTTTTAAATGTGGCTCATTTCCTTCCGCTGTTTGTGTTCAAAGTCGCTTTCTTTTGATGAAGAGGTTTCCGTCTTCACTGTGGATATCATGTGTCTCTCCCGTGGATGAATCTGTATTCAGTGAATGTTTACTGCTCCCATCTGCCAGGCATGCGTGTGCGCCAGCAAAGGAAATAGCACAGCTCTCTCCCCATGCGGGGCTTGTGCTCTTGGGGAGGAAGATGAACATAATCAAAATAAGGAAGTAATGCCGCATACAGTAATAAGTGGTGAGAAGTATGAGCCAAGAGAGAAGAATAGAGCCTGCTGAGCCTGTGACTTAGAGAAGGCTGCAGCCAGGGCAGGCCTTGCTATAAAGGTGGCATGGGGGTCAAGCATGTTCTTGGGAGCAACAGGTGCAAAGGTCCGGAGGCAGCTTGCTTTCTGGTTGCAGGAATGTAAGGGACCATTGTGGGTGAAATAGAATGGAAGGAGGTGCAAGTAAGTTCAGGGAAGAGCTGGGATCCAGGTCACTCAGAGCCTCACAGATCCTTGCAAGGACTTGCCTTGTTCTGAGATGTGGGCAATTGGAAGGTTTTGTTAGTCACAATCTAACTTTATTTATTTATTTTTTTGAGGCAGGGTCTTGCTGTCTTGCCCAGGCTAGCCCAGCTCACCATCCTCCAGATTCACCCACCCCCCAGCAGCTGGGAATGCAGGCCTTCACCCCCACATTCAGCTCTAACATGGGTGCAGGAGACACTGGGGTCAGACGTTAGGGTGAAGGATGAGTGGCTGCCCCTGTACTGGGAGGTCTGAGGGAGCAACTCTACCCTTTCTGGAGAACATACTTAATCTTAATTAAAATGTGTTTTATGCTTAAAATCATTGTTTTAGGGGGAAATATCCAGCAAGCAAATAATCTAAGGGGATTTCCACAATACGGTCTCACAGTAAAGTTGGTAGTACGAGGCCCTGGGCTCTGGGAAACACTGTGGCTCCTCTCAGCTAGCACAGAGGTGGCTGAAACCTGTGTATCCACCTACGGCCACTGGGGACATGGAGGGATCCACTCAGGCTCAGAATGCTGAGAGCCACAGCCAGTGGAAATGACGCATGGCATTTGTGCCAGAAGGGAGTGGTTGAGAGGTGACGCCAGCGAGCCATTGAGATGATGATGGTTATGTTAAGCTGTGTATTCATTTGTATATTAGATCCCTGCCTTGGCGGCTACTTTGCAGTTCTCCTGCTACTTTGGAGTTCTCCTGGGGATTCCTGGAGAGTTCCCATTGGTTGGGGAAGTGCCGGAGGAGGGATTTCCGGTGTGTGGTGTTCCTGGAAGGGCCGCGTGGGTGGCATTGGCGGAAAAGCGCCCCTCCAACCCTGCCCCTCTTGTGACAATCAGAATGTCTGTAGACTTTGCAGATGTTCTCTGGAGGACAAGATCCCATGTCCGCAGCCTTGGTGTGCTTAGACCTGTGGCTGGTCTGTGGGATGCAGGTGGAAGATGGGATGAGGTGGCTCAGGGCTGGTGGCTCATGCCTCCGCGGTTCTTTGAGTAACAGCTGTTGAGAAAGTTTCTTGCTTCCTCCTCTAAGCAACAACCATCTGGGCTCCTCGTTATGTTCTGAAGCCCAGCTTCAGATCTGGGCACAAAGGAAATCCCTCCTCATAAGCCCAAATTCAAGGCAAACCACGCTTGTTCTTACCTACCTCACCAGCACCTGGGCAGCGCTGGGTTTGTAATAGATGCACAAACATTTTTAAGGGACTAGGCCTGACTCTAAGTCTGGAAGAGCACTCCCCCCACCAGGGCTTTGCCTGAAGCATCTCCTGCCAGGTGCTTCCTTCGCACCTGCTTCCAGGTGACCTATTCAGGGTGGTTCTCCCTGCCCCCTTCCCAGCCTCTCCACAGCTCCCTTCCCCTTAGGTTCTGTTTTCATGGTCTCCCACCCTCGCCATCCACTTGGGTTGTCTCCCTCCCCCTTGTAGAGGCTCCAAGGTTGTGGTCCACAGGACCATGCCACATCCCAGCACTTGGGGCATGCTAGGGACACGGTGGCACCCAGCAGTGATGCTCTGGTGAATAAGTGGTTTGCATGTTCCCACCCTGACCCCGTCCATGTCTAAGAGGCAAAGGAGATACACAACCTCCAATCTTGGAGCCCCCTAGTTTCTGGATTCCTCTGGACCTCAGCTCCTTTCTCCAGTCATGTGACCCTGAGGTCGGTGCCAGTGCGGCACAGTGGACGCTCCAGCAGAGGAAAGGCACAGTCTCTCCTTCCATCTGCTCATGTTTCTGGCTTTGAAAGAACAGCAGAACAGAACGGCAATGTGCCCAGCTTCCCAGTGCCCCGCTGGGTAGACCTCATGCACCAGGACTGGTAATGGCACCTTCAGGCCATTAGTCCTAAGATCTGAGTTTTAGAAACACAGTGAAGGGAGGAGGAATCTTCCCTGAAGATTGGAGGGGCAGAGGCTGTGCCAGGAAGAGCACCCCATCCTTGGCAGCCCTGCCCACTGAGGCAGGACCCCGAGAGTAGAGAGAAGCAGGCAGCCCTTGGGGTGCGCAGGTCATGCACCCGTCTTTCCCAATTCCTGGAAGAAGGACCTCCCCATCCTTCAGTTCCATCCTGGCCAGCTGGTGGGTGAAGCAGTGGCCAGTGTGATTACCATCTAAGGTCCCCACCATGTCACCATGTGTGCTTAGCAGACGAGATCTGCTCCTAGTGTGTTCCAATCAATCAATAGAGAGACTGGGCAGGGAAGAAAGCTTTCAGAGATGTGTCCTAGTGTGGGGAGGGCTTGTCAGACTTTTCATATGGGAACACTGGGATGAGCATGATGTTTCCCAGCCAGATGAGGTTTATAGGTGTATTTGTTCGTAAAACCTAACTGTGTGACCAGGGAATCCAGCTGGGGTTCACAGGGTACCTTCCACCTCCTCCCAAAGGACTTCGTAAGGTTGACCCATTGCAGACACTCTGCGTTCCCAGCTAGCCCAGGGCAAGGGCTTGTGGGAGGGGGCGTCTGCACAACCACACCACACACACAAGGTGCATTGCAGCATTGAGCCTTAGAGCCACCAGGACCACCACCCCAGGGCCATGATCCACGAGCCAGCAACTAAAGAGGCTGCTTCCATCAAGCAGAAGGTGATTCAGGTTTAAGAGGAATGAAACCCACTACAGCATGCAGGACCTGGGAGAGGTGACACGGGGTGACAGAAGCCAGTCCAAGAAGCCCACACGTAGCACGATCTTACTCGTAAGGTACCTAGAATGGGCAGATCCATGGACACTGGAGGTAGACCATTGCCAGAACAGGGGTCGGGGGAGTGGGGAGTGACTGCTGATGGCCTTGGAGGTTCTTTCTGAGGTGCTGAGCATGTCCTGAATCAGATGGTGGTGACAGTGGCACTGATTCTCCAGTACGCTACACAGCTCTAAGCCCAATGCCCCGCCTTCTCCTGGTGGCCAGGCTTTAGTGCACGTGGCACCATGGACACTAGGAGCTGAAATGGCCAGGGGCCATAGCAAGCAGGAGTTCGCATGCCATTTCTGGAGAGGCAAATACTCACCTACTCCCAGCGACTGTTGGTGTGGGGGCTGGTAAGACCACAGCAACCAGATTCCGTAAGTTTTGAAGAGAAGCAGGAAGTGTGGGCTTGTAACTGGAGTCTTTTCACTTGTATGTGTGAACATCAGAATCATATTTCAGCTGCCCAGGCAGACCCGCCTTCTCTGTAGGCTGCCAGACGTCTCCTGCACCAGTCATGTCTGAGAGCAGAAGTATGTATCAGTTCCCTGCTGCTGCTGTAACAAATAACTCCAAACTTGGTGGCTTGAAGCTACAGAACTTCCTTTCCTCGAAGTTCTGGAGGTCAGAAGTTGAAAATCAAGGTGCTGGCCAGGCCACACTCCCTCCAAGGATAAGAGTCCTTCTTTCTGCTTCTAGTTTCTGAGCCACTGGTGAGCCTCCATGTCTCTTGGCTTGTGGCTACACCTTCAGTATCCACCTCTGTGTTCATACATGTCTGTGCCCCAGACCCCCCATCTTTTCTCATGTAAGGACAGCCATCACTGGATTTAGGGCTCACTCTAATCCAGAAGGATGCCGTTTTGAGATCCTTAACTAATTATAAAGATCCTGTTTACAAATAGGTCACATTCTTAGGCCCCACCTGGGTGAGAGGCAGGAGGAGTGCTCAGCACCTCTGGAGGAGATGCGTCCCCTCAGGTGCAGCCTCGCCTAGCTCTTCTGAAAGCTGCATGCCCTTGGCAGGACTGCAGCAGGGCCCAGCTACAAAGGGGAGGTCGAGCCTTTGCCTCCAGCCTGAGTCTAGACAGGTGCTCTCAGGACTGCTGCTGTCCTTACTAAGCAGGGCCTGTGTCCACGCTGTTATAATTTAGCTTCAGCAAGTCAGTTTTTCTCTGGCTGCTTTAGTGTCTGAGGATGTGAAAACCCCAGCAAAGGCGTTTTCTGGATACCTGGATCGCCCCAGGTAATTGCTGGCCCTTCATTTCCACTGAACATCAGTCTGCGGGATCAAGGACGGTCTGGCCTCTTCCCAGACTCATCGTCAGGAGGAGGAGACCCTAAAACACAGTCAAGTTCGCATTGACTACAAATTTGAAGCAAACTCAGAAAATTCTAGAAACTCGTTTTCCCACACTCAGTCTCAAAGTCTTGCCCCAGCGGCAGGCCACTTAAGGAAGCCCTCACGTCCATCTCCCATGGCTTGTCATTGTAAATGTGTTCTGGAAAAGAGGAAAGGAATAATTTTCTTCTGCTTGGGAAGAAGTAGAGAAATAGCGTTTCCTGCCACGGCCACGGCCCCTCCCCAGCTCCCCACAGCACATCTGGGTTGCCAGGCAGCGGCACCAGAGAGCGGCTCCACTGTTGTGGGAAACATCAGAACGTGAAATCAGCTCCAGCTCTGTGAAAGGAGAGGGGAACCAGAGCCCCCGCCCCCGGCCCTTTGTTCCACATCCCTTAACCCACTTAAAAGTTGTTTCATGCTTGAGTTCCCCAAACCACAGGCTCCTCCAGGGCACAGAGTTTAACGCTTGTGTAAGTGGACCTGTGACCCAGTCTCTCCACTGGGAGGTTTTTGGAGAGGGGAGCAGTCTCAGGAAAGTAAAGACTGCGGAAAGAGCATGCCATGTGCAAGTATCCTGGTGTAGCTCAGCATTGAGGACACGTCCTGTATGTGACATGGTATTACCGCTCAGGGGTTCCTGGACATGGGACATCTGAATTCTCAATGTCTTGGAACCTCCTTATTAGCTTAAATGGGCTCTTGGCTAAAGATGAGAAGCACTCCTGGTTCGAGAGCCATCAGATTGCACCCCCTTTGTTGAAGATCGGCCCTTATAGACCCTTGCTGGTCCAACTTGTTCCCTGGCTCTTGGTGACGTGGACCATGTTGCTTCTATATATTAGTTCTTAGTTTTCCCCAGGACCCACCGGCTCCAGTCTACTCTAGAGGCACCATGAACTTGTTTTGGAAAGGCCTGGATGTGGAGACCTCATGGGGCAGGAGGAGGATGTGGTGTCAGGGAGGATGGGGACAGCTGTGGATCTCAGCCACATGGGCTGTTCCCTGTCTGGCCGCCTCGCTGCCCCCAGGGCTGGGTTCCTTTTGCCAGTCCCTTTGTGCTCCAGGCAGTCCCAGGATGGAGCCCCTGTTCTCCAGCCTGGCTCTGCCCTCTTAGCACCCCTAGCCAGGACCTTCCTCCTTTGCCATCTCACCTGGAGAACCCCGGCTAGAAAGGCCCAGGGTTCTGGCACCTGAAGCAGCTGCCACTCCATGGGCAATGCCCCCGAGGACAGTGTGCAGGGAGATGGGGACCGTGTCTCACCTTTCTCTGTGACACCCTCCCCTGGTACCGCGAGTCACCATGCACTTGCTTTTCTGAGGTGATTTACAGAGAGACCTTTAAAAATAGAACTCACTCCAGGCTAAAGCAGCATGTGGGCCTCCCCTCTGCTCCAGCCCATGACAGCCAGGATGGAATCTGTGGGTCCTGAGAGGCACAGTCGGCTCCTTTGGAGACTGGGGCTGGACAAGTCTTCTGAGCTCCCAGGCAATGTTAGTGCGATGCGGCCAGGTCGTCCTCTCATGAGAAGCCGGCGACCCTCCCGGCAGCTGCTCTACAGATGCACAGACAGCCTCTGAGCATTGAGGAATGTGCCAGTTGCAACTTAAGCTAACCTAAAACAGAAAAGTGGGGCTGGGAGGTCAAGCCCTCGCCTAGCACACATGAGGCCCGGGGTTCCATCCCCAGCACCGCTAAAAAAAACACACACAAACAGAGTCTGCTTGAACTAAAATGGACATTTCCCCCAAGACTGAAAGGCCAGGGGATTCAGGCATCAGTGTCCCTGGGCTGGACTGACACCCCTGGGCTATGAGGTCTCCATCCTTCACCTCCCTCTTGTACATATTTCACCAGCTCTGCATGATGACTCTGGTGGTGGCTGTGTTGAGATTACTAAGTAGACCTTCTCTTCTATAATAAGTCCAGTAAATGTCCTGTAATTGAGTTTCCTTGGCCTGGTTGGGGCCACACCCCCACATCTCATCCATTTACCCATTTACTGTGACTGGCTGATGTAAGCTTGCTAATTCACCAGGCTACTCTTGGAGCAGGAAGTGGTGAATTGATCTCACCAAAACATGTTGACCACAAGTGTATATGGGGTCATTGGGAAAGAGAAAACTGAAGTACAGCTGCTAGCAGGAGGAGGATTTGTGCACCAGGCAGCAAATAGAAGTGACATCCATCCACCCAGCTGCAGCACAGCACATGCAGATGGCCAGGTTCAAAGCCAGCACCACAGGTTCCCAGCTGTGCAACCTGACTGGTTCCTGAGCCCCTCTCTGTGCTCACTTTCTGTATGCAGAGAATAGCCCCTATGGACAGGGATACTGTGAGATTTAACTGAAATAGAATTTTAACTTATGCTTGGCACACATTAAACATGAATAAATATTAACTTTTTTATTCCCACATTTTATTAACATGCATATTTTTTCTCAAAGTCACAGAGGCTGCACTGTACTTGCTCCTGACTGAGAGCTGTGAGAGGGACTGGGAGTCTGCTAGCTGATGACCTCTAGTCGGTATAGCAGCCTCAACAGTTTCTGGGAGGAGGGAAGCCATTGTGTTTGTTGAGGTCAACTGAGGTTCTCAACCAGGGAGCAGTTTTACCTGCACTTGGGCAGAGATCTGTGACAATGTCTGGAATGATTTTGGTTGTATAAATTGGGAGGAAGTTGCTACCAGTTTCCAGCGGGTGGAGACCATGTGTGGGAGGAGATGCCCTACAATCCACAAGACAGCCTCTTTGCCTCCCCCAACAAAGAGTATCCCAGCCCTAAATGACAATTAACAGTTCCGACATGGAAAAACTCTGAGGGGAACAAATGGCTGCTCACCAGGTAGGTTCCTACAACTGGGGGTCATGACCAATTTCTTTTCAGTCTCACCATGAGAGTCTCAGTGAGTCACAGATGTACCCTGTGCGTGTGATAAGAGCCGTCGGGGATGTGCAAGACAGCTCTGCTCAGCAGTGCAAGGGGCTCTGTTTCTTTGAAATGCTCTTTCCCAGATGTTGGCTGCAGATAATGGCCATGCGTCATGGAAATCAAGGCCAATTTCATGTTTACCAAAGAACAAGGACCACATCTGGTTCATCTAAACTTTATAAGAAGCGTGTCTTAATGTCCCTACTTTAAAGAGAAAAGAACAATAAGAAAAAGGCTGTGATAAATCAGAGAGGACTGTGCAAAGATGGAACCCATCCTTGACAAGGCTTTGGCAGAAAAGGGAGCCACACATCAGTTGACTTCATTTCCTTAGCTGTTAATGAATCTTTCCTGGACCAGGTGTTCGGCCAAATGCCTGGCTCTCACAATTGATGGACCAGTGTAGGTGTTTCTGAGACGGAAGAGCTCAAGACTGAATCCAGTCAACATAACCCATTAGGCCATGAATTGCAAAGTGGGTGGGAGAATCCAACATGGCAGCTGCCTTCAGACAGACAGTGGCCAACAGAGATATGAAAAGATGTCCAGCATCTCTAGCAATCAGGGCAAGGCCAATCAAAGCAATGCTAAGATTTCATCTGCTCAGTCAGAATGGCAATTATCAAGAACACAAATAACAACAAATGGTGAGGATATGGGGGGAAAGGGTACACTCATCCATTGTTGGGACTGCAAATTAGCACAACAACTCTGTAAAGTAGTTTGGAGATTCCTCAAAAAACTAGGGATGCAATCACCATATGACCCAGCTATCCAACTCTTTGGTATTTTCCCAAAAGAATTAAAATCAATGTACTATAATGATATAGCCACATCAATGTTTATAGCCCCACAATTCACAAGAGCCAAGTTATGGAACCAGTCTAGGGGTGCATCAGCAGATAAATAAATAAGGACAATGTGGCATACACACATGATGGAGCTTCACTCGGCCATAAAGAAGAATGGAATTATGGAATTTGCCCGCAAATGGATGAAACTGTGGAACATCC